>NC_081558.1:215433071-215579267 GCF_022355385.1 Mustela nigripes
CCCCCCCCCCCCCCCCCCCCACCGATCCTCCTGTTAACTCTGCCCTTCCGGGAACTTCCAGAACCTCCAGACTTCAGCCGTGGCTCCTGCAACCCTCGCGGCCCTTCAAACTTCCTGTGCTTTCTTGCCCTATCTCTGCTCGCTCAGCCCCCCGCACACACGGGCCGGTGAAGCCTCCCAGCCGAGCTCCGTCCACGCCGACAAAATGCCTGGAGTTTTCACCCAGAGCCAGCCCTACCCTCCTCCTCCCGCACTCACCTCTACAAACCTGTTTCTTTCTGTTTTTTGTTTTCTTAAGATCTTATTAATTGATATGAGAGAAAGAGAGCGTGACAGAGACAGCAGGAGTGGGGGTGGGAGGCAGAGGGAGGGGAGCCCGATGCGGGGCTCGATCCCAGGACCCAGGATCATGAGCTGAGCCGAAGGCAGACGCTTCACCAACTGAGCCACCAGCCGCCCCTACAAGCGTATCTTCAAAACACCTTCCCTCTTCCCTGTTCACAATCTAAGTAACTGCCCACATCCCCACCAGAAAATCAGTGTCTGCCTTTCTCCCTTGATGCCCCTAAGGCTGACCGTGACATTTCCACATGTGGCTGGGGCCAGGATGGTCAACGCACAAAGCCTCCAAGTCTCCCTCCTCCACAGCCAGGCTGACTACCCTGGAGGCTTCCAAGCCAGGGTTT
The DNA here is from genome assembly GCF_022355385.1 of Mustela nigripes. Lineage (NCBI taxonomy): Eukaryota > Metazoa > Chordata > Mammalia > Carnivora > Mustelidae > Mustela > Mustela nigripes. The sequence continues at coordinate 215,433,758 of NC_081558.1, forward strand.
CCTCAGATGGCCGTTAGGGTCCCCACTACCAAGCCAGAATGGGACTCACGTGATGCCCCTGCACCCCAACCCCAGAAACCACCACCTTGTCCTGGTGCAGACCCAACGTCAGGAGGTCCCTGCGGGTGCCCTGGAAAGCGGGGGACAAGGAAGAGCAGGGAAGACTCCGCAGCTGTGGGAAGCAGGCTGACCCCAGGAGATCCAGAACAGAACAGAGGTGGGAAAGCGGGCAGATCCGGTGCCTCTCCAGACCCCCTCACCCTCCCCAGCAGCAAGCCAGCTTAAGTAACCAAAACGGACCGGCCACCAAACTGACCGAGTCCATTTCCCTTCCGTTTCCTACTCCCATTATCAAGGCTTGGACTCGACTCCCAGGCCTCCCAAACCTGTGATTTTTCTGGAGGATTTAGAAAAACAGTGAACCGAGCTCCACTGTCCGTCTGATGCGGTGACCCCACAGGATCACAGAGCTCTCCCGGGTGTCCGGCCGCAGGTTTGGGCCGGAGATGACCGAGGGCCAGCTGCACTCCTGGCGCTCCCTTCCTGAGAAGCCCACGTGTGTCCGGAGTGCCCTGTCGACCACACGTTTTGACCCAAATCTTGTCCCCCATCAATCGCCCCATTAGCCAGGGAGCTCAGCCCGCGGCACTGCCCCACGGAGGAGTCCCGGACGCTCCTGCCCAGCTTGCTCTAGAAGCTTCAGCACAGAGCCCAGGTGCGGCTGTGGGCAGGCGGAGCCAGCCCGGCCGGCCAGCAAGCACAGGCCTCATGGGGCTTCCTTGGGCCTGGTTCTCAGCATCCCTGGCCCTCCACCCTGGTGCCTGGGACACACCAGTCTCCAGGAGGAAGAGGCAGTCGCAGGACCGACCAGAGCCCTAAGGAACCAGATGGCCAGGCTTCATCCCCAGTGGCCTTCCACGGCTTCCAGGATCCTCGGCCAGCGTCTCGCCTCTCCGGTGACTCCCGCTGAAGTGAAGGATGTTAATTTTTTTTTTTTTTTAAGATTTTATTTATTTGTCAGAGAGAGAGACGGGAGAGCGAGCACAGGCAGACAGAATGGCAGGCAGAGGCAGAGGGAGAAGCAGGCTCCCTGCCGAGCAAGGAGCCCGACGAGGGACTCGATCCCAGGACACTGGGATCGTGACCTGAGCCGAAGGCAGAGGCTTAACCAACTGAGCCACCCAGGCGTCCCAGTGAAGGACGTTATTAAAGAGTCTGGAGTGACACCTGGCTGGAAGAAAGTGCCGCATCCATATTTGCTGTTATTTTAATACCAATGTGGCTACATTTTCTCCTACAGTTCTGGCGGCGGAGCCCAGGGCAGAGCAGCCAAGGGCGCGAAGTCCGAGCACTGAGCCCACTCAGGGTCCTGGCAACAAACAGCGTGGCCTTGCTCGGAGGAGGCGGACTCTGGGAGCGCTGAGAGTGAAGGCGCTCGCTGGTCCAGGCCAAAAGCAAAGGCCCGGGCTGCCCAACCACTGGTATTTAAAAACCACAAGAATAGAGAGGAAAGAGCTGAATGACCGTTTCCAGGCACGAGTCCTCCACTAAGGGGCTCCCCCAACTGGAGAGCTTAGCATGTTTCCCTGGCAGTGTCCTTGCCTTTCCCAGAACCCCAACTTTGGGTAAGGTCTGCTTCCCTGTGGGAAGAGGACCGACCTCCCCTCTGGGAAAGCTGGGAAGACGGAAGCCACACCCCAGTGACTTGGGGGGACCCCCCCATCACCTGGTCCACCAGACCCCCTCACCTCGCTCAGCAAGGGCATCCTGGGAGCCTGGACTCTGTGGGTCCCTGAGCCCCAGGTTCCGGGGCCTGGGTGAGCTCTGCCCACATTCCCAGTGGCCGGGCCACCCGCCTGCAGGGGAGGTTGGTGCCAGCCTCACTTCCTGGAGAACCTTCCCCGACCTCCCAGGCTAAGTCAACAAGCCTCCTCTCCCTTGGGTTTCCTAAACACCTTGGAACTCCGCTTGGCAGCCTGTGTAATTTTCCATGATCCAGGGGACCCTCCACAGCTGCCTGACCGCAAGGATCAGGGACCCCCTATCTCAGCCCCAGGACCACTGCTCCGATGGGAATGGAGGAAGGTACAGTCTCAGGGCTGAGTCCTGGGTGACCTGCCCACCAGGTGGACCTCGGGTAGCGAGCCACTAGGATTCCTCCTGACCAGGCCTGCTGCCTGTGCGGTGGAAAAGGGATTGGGGCTTCGCTCAATTCTAGGCCACTGTGCTGTGCCCTCAGGGCTCTAGACACCCAAGCGCCCTCTGGGCTGGGGACGGAAGAACTCGAGCCATAAGGCGATTCTTCCCCAAGGCCGGTGGTGGGTTCGCCGCCCAAGATATCCACTGCCAGGCTGGTGCGCTCCGCCGCGCGGCCACCGTCCGAGTCCCGCTGGACGGCGTGCGTTGGACGGAAGCGCCCAGGGGCCGGCCTTGTCCCCGGCAGGGAGCGCGCGCGGGGGCCAGGACCGCTCCTCCCCGCCGGGCTCCACCGGACCCCGGGCGCTCAGGCGGCCTGGCTCGGATCGCCGCCGCCGGGGTCCGGCTGCCGACAGTGCCTCCCCGGGACCGCCGAGCCGTTCCGGCCTCGCCAGGGGGCCCGCCCGGGAGCCTTTCCCCGCCGTCCGCGCCGCCCTGGCCGTATCGCTCCCGGAATCTCAGCGAGTTTCCAGTTTCTCCCCACCTCGGGAGGGAACCAAGCAGCAGAAGGAGTTCAGGTAACACTCCGGGGCTGCAGAGATTTTCCCGAAACAAAGAAACGGGTAGACAACTCTGTCCTCCTGTCCCCCAAAAGAAAACGCGCACCCCTGCTCCCCAGCTCCGGGCCGCAGAAGGCCGGTGGTCCAGCAGCCGACTGTGGCCGAGGGGCCGACCCCGAGGCACCCACTACTCCGACCAGTGAGCCAGAGACTCGAAGCAAAAGGTGCCCGGGCCGCGCGCAGCCAACGCGGTGGCCGGGGGGCCTCCGAACGGCGCACCAAGGGATCCCAGGAGGGTCGCAGCCTCCAGCCCCACCGAGGGCCCTTTGCCCGGCCCAGCCCGGAGAGTCCCGCCGGTGGAAGGACGCACCTGCCGCGCTCACGCCGCGCACACCTGGCCTCCCGTCCAGTCGCTGCCACCCAGCGCGGGAGGGGCCTGACTCGTCTTCCGGCGCCCAGACCTTCCTTTTGCGCCCGGGACCCGCACGCCAGACTCGCACGGAGAACCGGCGGCGCGCGCGACTTACCCGCGGGGCTCCCGGGCCGGGCGCTCTCCGCCCCTTGCCCTTCCTCCTCCGCCGCCGCCGCCTCCCCCGCCCCCGCTCGTCTTCCTCGGCCCGGCGCGGAGTCCCCGACGCTCCCTGGCGCTCGCTTAAATCCCGGGAGGCGGTGTCCGACTGCCAGGGTGACACCCCTAAACGCGGTCCCCGGTGACCTCCAGCAGGGGGAGGGGGGAGGCCGGTGCGCGGCCCCGGGAGGGGCGGGTCCGGGCGGGGCGCGGGTGGCGCTCGGGTGGCAGGAGGAGGAGTTTCCCCCAGGGAAAGCCCGGGAAGCGCTTCTGGCCCCGGCCGGCTGGGGGGATCCCACGGAGTGGGTTTCGTTCCCCCACCCACCCCCGGCGGGCAATGGGGGCCGGGAGGAGAGTGTCCCCCTCCCCCGTCTCCAGGACCGCTCCGGTGGTGGGCGCCTCGAATTCGGATTAAGGAAGGAAATTCTGGGGAGCCCTGATTGAGTCCCTGGGTGAGCCCCAGGATCTGCTGCTCCCTGAGCTCCTGGGCGCGAGGACCCTCCCGCCGGCCTAGGCCATCTTTCCCTGGCCTGCAGCTCCCAAGTTCCAAGTCCCCCCACGGCTCCCGAGGCCCCCACGAGTGGTGTGAGGTCTTCCCACGCAGCGCAGGCAAGGGACGCCCAGGAGGGAAAGGGTGAGATAAACCTTAGTCCAAAAGGCTTGGCTTTTCCCGGTGCTCCCGAAGCGGGAGAGGAGGAAAGCTGAATTCATTCCGAATCACAGGCCTCTCTGGCCTGCCACCGGACTCTCGGGTAGAATTTTCTCTCCCACCCTGCGCATTGGGTCCCACCCTTAGATCCAGATAGCCCGGGGAACCACCCAGCTCTCCTGTTTCACAGGTGTCCTGGTGGCCCGAGGCAAAACGTTCCAGGACGTGTACAGCACCCAGGTCCGGTGGGACAGATGAAGATTTAGTGAGGTCCGGAGCCGACCACCAAGAAAGAATTCTTGAGACCTCTGTGATGCAGAACAGTGGTTTATTAAAGCACGAGGACAGGACCCGAGGGCAGATGAGGCGTGGCTGTTTTAGACCTGCAGGTTGGAAGGTGCCTGGTAAGGAAAAAGGGAGGTTTCCAAAGAACTTTCGTATCTCAAGATAACAGAGGCCTTCACTTGTCAAGTTAAGGTTGTCTTTTCCCCTCTAGCAAGGCATTAATATTAAGCTAGTTGGGAGGTTCAAGGAGGAATGTCACACAGGGCCCACCCTGGGGGGGGGCGGGGTAGGTTACGAGGTGTCAGCTTCCGCTCTGTGTTCAGCCCGCCTCCCGGTCCCTCATCAGGACTGTGTCTGGAACTGTCTGCAAGTGACCCGATGGTGGACCCGGCTCCCTAACGCCCACCTTCACACCCGGTGACGTGTGTGTTTCTATAGTCAGCCTCGTGTGCGGGTGACTCTCTCAACACGCGTTTCTCCTTCTCTCGGCAGCTTCACGAAGGTTTTGCTGGCGTGTGCACAGCTCCCTGAGCCTGCGATCGGGCTGGGTAGCCCGCGGGACCTCCGCGCGAGAGGTGGGCATGTGTACCCAGTCTCGGGCGCCACGGGCTGCTTCTCATCCCCTTCCAGGATTCCCGCTTCAGGGGTGAACACACAGCCCGCTTCCGGCGAGGGAGATGGCGGGGCTTTGGGGAGGGGGTCTGGGGGTTTTCTCACTCTTCTAAGGGAGCTGCAGAGCCCCACTTACTTGTGCTCAGGAATCGCCTCCCCATCACCATCTTCCCAGCACCCTTGCCATCAGCACGAAGCTAGCTCCAGGGAACGAAGGCTCCTCCATCAAAACAGACCGCGTGGAGAAAACTAGAAACTGAGTTCCTCTTGCTGTCATTGAACTGCTGCGTCACACCGGCTCTGAAGTGAAGCCCGCTTGCGACTTCTTTTGTGAATCATTACGGCAGAATCTGCAGGAAAACTTGGGAAATCCTCAGCCACAAGAGTGAAGTAGAAGTATGTATCCGGGGAAGGGAAGAAGGAATCCTAGTGGCAGGTCCAGAGCCCGATACGGAGCTGGATCTCATGACCCTGAGATCAGGACCCCGGCCAAAGTCAGGAGCCAGGCGCTGGACCGACTGTGCCACCCAGATGCCCCTAGAAGCCAGGGTTTTTAAAGATAACTTAGCAGAGGGGCGCCTGGGTCAAAGCAGTCTTTTAAGCCTCTGCCTTCAGCTGAGGTCATGATCTCGGGGTCCTCGGATCGAGCCCCACGTCAGGCTCCCTGCTCAGTGGAGGAGCCTGCTTCTCCCTCTGCCTCTGCCTTCTGCTCCCCGCACCCAGCTCACGCTTTCTCTCTCACACACATGCTCTTTCACACACTCACTCTCTCTCAAATAAAGAAAGAAAACCTTTAAAAAAAAAAATGAGAAATAGAGTATATGCTGATTACGTCCAACCCCAAAGAAGAAAAAAATGGAGTAAGTGGAAAAGAACTCAGTGAAGCCAAACAAAATGAAGCAAAGAAGGCTGAAGGGGAAGAGTAACACTCAGTCCGGAAAAGCCGGATAAGAAAACACAAAATACACATGGAGACAAGTATGCAGCGTACCTCAGCCATCATGCGTGGAGATACTCTCAGTTGGGCTAAACCGTCCAGGTACTATGAATAGGGTTAAAAAATACATAGATTATCAGATTGCCTCGTTTTTTTAAAGACCGTAGTACGCTAGGTTATTCATTAGACGTATTTAAAACGAGCTGGTTTGGCTACATTAGTAATGGACCAAATAGACCTGAGAATAAAAAGGTTTTATTGAGAATAAGGAGAGCCCATGATAATGACAAAATGCCTAGAAAATATAGTCATTGAGCTTGCGTACACCTAACAACAGTTTCCCAAAATGTCTCAAGGAAACATTTCTAGAATTACAAGATCTTTACAAATCCACCGCCTTCTCTCTCTCGGCCTGCAAAGGGCAGGCAAAGAAATACATCAGTGAAAAAACAGAAGATAACAACACTGACGGGGTTTGGGAATACAGGTGAGGTTCACTGGCATGAGGTCCAGAGCCGGCGACCAAAAAAGAATTCTCAAGACGTCTCTGGTGCACAAAGGTGATTTTTATTAAAGCTCGGGGAGCAGGACCCCTGGGCAGACAGCGCGGAGGCGCCTGGGTGCTGAGCAGCGGCTGATTGTGTCCTTGGGAGTTGGGGGAGGTGAGGAGGAGGAAGGTTTCTCAAGGATTTTCATATGTTAAAGAAGACTCCGGAGGCCAGAGGCCTTCCATTGTCAAGTGAAGGTTGTTTTCCCTCTAGCAAAGCATTAAGATTAAGATGGCTGGGAGCTTCCGGGAGGAAAGTTACCCTCCGGCCAACTCAAGCATTTTTCCACCGGCTGTGTGTGACGGGGACACTTCGTTGTATCTACGTTTCCTTCTGGAAGCTAGGTTGATAGAAATGCTTTGTTCTTGCAAATTGCTGAGACTTTTGTAGACTGAGGATGACTCCTGTCTTGCAGGTTTGTGATCTCTCTAACTTAACTATTTGTTTTTCCTTCCCTCAGTTTTAGGGCAGCTGGGAGTGCCTGAGGAATGGCGCATACATCCTATGGGGGCGGGGGAAGGGGGTCTGCCTTGTCCTCAGCCAGCCTTCTGCTCCCTCACCAACACAGGGAGCAGACTTTATTAATGGACTTAAATAGATGCGTACACCAAATAATTGGCCAGATGATCTTCCGTGTTAGTTCCTAGGAACAGTTAAACTTACTATTCTAGTCTTTCAAAAATTCTTCCAAGGAACTGAAAAACAGAAGATACTCATTTATCAATGCCTGAACCAGCGAAAATAGTTCAAGGAAAATTACAAGCCAACCTAACTCACAAATATAAATGTAAAAATCCTAAACAAATACTAACAGAATGAATCCAACTCTCTGCAAATAGATTATGATCAAGTTGGCTTTATCCTGGTAATAGGATATTGCTTTAACATTAGCAAAGCTATCATTATAGTTCAACACAGTAACATAAATCACAAAGCTAAATTCAGCCTGCCTCTTGTGATTTAAAAAAAAAAAAAAATGTCCTTTGCAAGGATGAAGTAAAAGGCTTGGCCCCAGGCTCAGCATGTGCCGTGTGTCCGGCTCTGTGGAAATGACAGTGACCTTCTATTAAACATGCAGCATGCTAGTGACCTCCTTACGGGATGGGCACATTGGGAATCCCAGTTTAACTCTGGGGACGCCCCGCTCTGGGAGGACACAGCGCTCCCTGGTCCCACAGGTGTGCTGAGACCAGAACTGGGTCTCTGGGCTTGGGTGTCTCTTGGGCAGCTAAGTAGGGCTGAGGCTCTGGCCAGGGAGGGCGTTCTGTGTCAGAGACCCCAAATCTTAAAAGCCCCTTGGCTCGGGAACCCAGAGGCAGGCAGTTCCGGAGAAAGCGGGTGGGCTGGGGAGTGATGGAGGGAAAAGTAGGGTCATGGTAATAGAAATTTTAGCTTGAGGAGGGGGAAGGAGGAGCAGCACTCAGGGGCCACATGGCTTCCCTTGGACCCTGTCCAGCAGGAAGGACCAGGATTCCTGCCCCGCTATCCTGAGAGGTGCTGGTGGCCCCAAGCTCTGCTCTCAGAGGACCCCTGGGTCCAGTAGGTCAGAAGGAGGGGCTTTCCTTGCTGCCTCACTGCCCGAGCCTCCCTCTGTTACCCTGGGGCCGCCACCCGGAAATGGTGGGGGGGGGGGCGACAGGCTTTCCTGGACTAGACCAGGGCATCTCTGGCCGCAGGTCTGTGGCAGGCTTCCCAGGGTGTGGTATCCGTCCACCAGAGTCCTGGTCACATGTGGTCCTCCAAGCTAGACATGGCCTTGATGGCCGGTGTCCTGTCACAGAGAAGCAGAGGTGTGGAGAAGATGTCCCACCAAGACAGACGCCAACCCCCGCCCCAAAAGAAACTTCCTGCCTCCCAGAGAACCCAGAACAGGACAGAAGCTACTTAACCTCTTGATGCCCCAGTCTCCTCTGTAAAGTATCACAAAGATGCAACTCTGGCGAAATGAGTTATGGCGTGTTCAGGTTTCGAAGAGCACGCGGCCCCTCCTAAATGCCTAGTTATGACCACCGACCGCTACTTCTACTACTACTAGAAAAGTGCTCAGGACGTACTTCCTCTCCTAAAACACGCCTAACAAAACACCTACCCTCATCACATTGGGAACATATTCTAGACTCTCCAAGATGGCACCCATAGCTCCAAAAAACCATAAAATAAAGGCACTCACTTTTACCTATGTGAATTAATCCATTTCTAATTGATCCACTCTACAATTAGCCTCTGGATGGGTGAACCCCCAACCTCCCTCTGCCTGGGGAGTCCCAAGTACTGCCTCTTGTCGAGCCACATTTCTGCAATGGACCGGCCAAGCCTGATCTCCCTAGTGCAGTCTACACTCCATCTACCCTCTGTCAGGGGCCCAGTAGAATTGCTCAGTTTGTGTTAGTGAATGCAAACCTTGTTTTCACCGTGTCGAGATGAAAGGTGACATTACGTTGTTGATGCCAGCATTTTGGACATTAGTGACAACATCACTGCAGGCTCCCAGGACAGTGCGGATGCCAACCGGCTACCCACAGTGCCCTTTCAAGCATTTTGATAAATGCAGCACCAGTGCTAACAAGAGCGAGTTATCATTGAACAAACTTCATTAAAAGTCAACCTCCAGAATTCTATCTCAAGCACACCTCCCAGGCTTTGACTGGAGGGTGACAGAAGTCAGAGCTGGAGAGGCATATGGGGGCTACTTTGCAAGGTGAGGTGTCACAAAGCCTTTCCGTTCACATGTCCTACTTTCTGAAAGAACAGGGCCCAGCAGACCAGCTGCCCAGCTCGCCCATGAGGATTCTTTAGGGAGGGGCTGGACGTTCTCTGCACCAGAAATGTGTACAAAGCCAGGCTGGCAGCCTCTTCAAGGTGAGGCAAGAGGGAGGCAGTGAGTGGCTCCAGTGTGGGACAGGGAACATAAAGGAGCTCCTTCCTCCTCCCCCCCCCCCCCCCCGACCTCACGGACACCTGAGCCCTCACTTTGCATGTGCTCAGACAAGCTACTACATAGAGCAGGGCTGCTCCTGGATGGGCGTGGAGATGCTTGTGGTGGGCACCAAGGCAGGGCAGGCACCAGCAGGTCCAACTCCCCTCCTTTGTCCTCTGCGTGGGTGCGTTCTGCAGAGGGTGTGCCAGACTTCTCTAGAGGGAAGAACAAACATTTGACAACATTTGGAAGTGGGCTGGATCAGAACTCCAAGACCCATTCAGAGAATCTGGTTTGACCTCAGTGCTGGGGCGTCCTTAAGGGTTTAAGACAGAAGGTGAGATGAATGTGCAGCTCTGGTTTCTGCCTCCTTCCCTCCCCCCAACCCCCCCCAACTCAGGTACAGGGCAGGGAGGGACAGTGTTTGCAGGGGTGGAGGGGGAGTAGTTAGAAGCCAGGAATCGTGTTCAGCTTTATTTGCATAGCAAATGTTCTTCCATCCCTCTTATTATTTCATTTTGTAGCATTTTATGAAATCTGTTTCTAAATGAGTAGTGCAGCCTTTATTATTCATCTCAGAATGCACTGAAGAGGTCAGAGTAAGTCTCACCAGAATGGACCCCTCAGGCTTGTGCACTATTTTGAGCTGAGGGTAACTGACACCCTGTGGGCCTCGGATGATTCTGAAAACAAGAGAAATTTTGCCCCTCCCTTAACTACATAGAAGAATCCAAACTGAGGGTCTCTCCCAGAACCGGAGTTATTAGCAGAGATAAATTTATCTGGGTGACCCGCCTGTGGGCTTGGTGGACATCTGTTTGCCAAACATCTGTTGTTGTCTCATCTCCCTGGGAAGTGCCCTCCTCCCCTTTGAAACCCAGACCCCTATCCCATTTCTTGGCTCAGGAGGGACTAGATAATCTCATTAAGCTCCCTGTCTTAGAATCTTTCACATATGTGGGGTTTCCATAGTCATGAAATTAAATTTTATTTTTTCCTGTTAATCTGTGTCATGTCAATTTAATTCTTAGACCAGCCACAAGAACTTTAGAAGGGTAAAGGAAATTTTTTCCTCCCCAGCAGCACATACGTAGGGCCTATCGAGAGAAATTAAAATGTATTAACTACCAAAGGCAATTCCATTTCCAGAAAGGTTGCTCTGATGAGATGGGTCTCACCGAACCCCTTGTGTGACCCCTGGAGATTTGTCCTCCCGTCACTCCCACCTTTTTTAGGGGTGTTGATCTGGTTACATTTTTTTCTTCAAAAGAAAGAAAAATTAGAAATATTTCATTCATAGAAAGGTGTGGGGGTTTTTTGTTTTTTTGTTCTTCTTGTTTGTTTGTTTTGTTTTTGTTTTTTTGAGCGAGATAGAGTATGAGTGAGCAGGGGAGGAGGGAGAGGCGGAGGAAGAGCATCTCCAGCAGACTCCCCGCTGCGCAGAGAACCTGACGTGGGACTGGATCTCACCACCCTGAGATCACAACCTGAGCAAAAACCAAGAGTCCAACACGGAACTGAGTTAACCAGGTGCCCCCATAGTAAGTTCTTAAAGATCTAAAATTTAAAGTTTTTTTTTTTTTTTTAAGGTATTGCTCATCATTAAACATACTGTTCCCCTCCTTGCTTATTATGATTTCTTTTTTCTGGCTAAAATGCACAAAAATCATTTTTAAAAAGCCCAGCCTGGTGATTCTATAGATGCGCTCTTCAATATTCACACTTAAATATCCTTCAGACTTTGAGTGGCTATTTGGGACTCCCAGAGCCTCCACGGCCAGACCTAGGTACAGCTGTTGAATTTACCACCATCTTTCCTGCCCCGCTCCACCTCCAAACCCACGGCTCTGAGTCAGGAAGTCAGCTTAGGGAGCTGTCCCTGTTTTCTGTCCCTTTCCTGGTGATGGCTGGCCCAAAGTTTCATAAAACCTTTAAGAGTCTCTCCCCAGAGAAATGACGTCCAGCCACGAGAGCCGTTGTGACATGTTAAGTGGGCAACAGCAGAGTTGGGATGGGTCAATATGCTTCAAAACAGAGCAGGAACCCATGGCACGGCCCACAGCTTTGGTGAGCACTGTTCCTCCTCCCCTTTCTTCCGCACGAGGACAAGCCTCATGGCGACTTCTTGGATGTCACACCTGTGTCCACTTGGAACATGAACTGTGGCTGATTGGCGAACAGCATAGTTTGTCTTGACTTGAACGATTCTCGTTCTATTCATTTGGGGACCTGTGACACGCTGAGCACAATTTAAATATGCACACATGTGCTCGTACATGTGTACGTGTATATACACACGTGTGCATGCACATACATGTAAACAATATGTCAATGTATATGCATATGTATCTGTCTATTTCTCACCAGTTTTCAGAAACCGTAAGTGCTTTAGTCAATCTGTCCTTCAAAGAATGAGCATGGGAACCACCCAGGCCCACTCCCGAAATAGTCCCCTATCTCCAGGACTTCCGTATTCCCGGCCAATGACTTGATTGTTCACCACTGAGGCTGTGGGAAGGCGCACAAATTCTTCTACCATAAGTATCAACGGGTTAGGCCCTGAGATTCTTCAAATCTCTCCTTCAAAACTCCTTCCTGGGTTCTTTCTACTAGTCTGGAATGTTGCGAGAAGGATCCAAACCCAATTCCATTCAAACCATCCCCCACACGACCCTGAAGGCCCCACCTTAAGCTAAACTTCCTGTCCTCGGTTGGTCCTCGGTTGGTCCTTGGTTGGTCCTGCTTGGCCTCCCCTCTCCCGGGCATCTCGAAAGCTCTGCTTTATCACCAGGAGTGAGAAACTGGTCTTTGTCTGGGTGCATTGGTGGTTATCTGTCAGCCTACTGCTGACAATAATGATGATTTTATATAGATGCACAGTGATAAATTACTCAACAAAGTAATAGAGAAAATAAAACAGGGGTTGTGTTCCCAGTTGTAAAAGTCTTTCAGTCCTGGGTACAAAATGTCTGTTGTAAAACAGTACATTATTCCATTATAAAGAAAGAAAACAAAAATATACTTCCTTCTTTACTGACTGGGTGTCTCCCTGGCTGTGGGCCCTGGAGGGACTGGAGATCACCCCTCTGTGAGCTAAAGGGCTGAGTGGGCATGAGAGTGCCCGCCACCCAAAAGGACAGGGTCAGAGCAGTCCCAGCCACACCGGGTGGAGTGGCCCAGACCTCAGGGACTCCTCAGGTCAGGGCACTGAGGGGTTTGTACTCCACTTTATCTCTAAGCACTTGCAGAATCTCACAGGCAAATTGCGTAAGTTCTGAGACTTAATTCCTTTGCAACCATAAAATAGGCATACTAACATCTTCCTGTACTGCACAGGATTCAATTAGCCAATGAATGCAAACCATGAAAAATGAGACAAGTAAAAGCTGTCATCTTTTCTAAGGAAGGGAGAATTCCTAGACCAGTTTAGGTCTAGGATTGGCTGGAATGAGACATCCATACCTGGGGTTGTCCTGTGTGGCTGTGCAGGTTGCATACAGTGCAAATCCAGGGAGTGCCTTCCACATTTGTAGCCACGTTTATGGCAGTTTTAACATGGCAGGTTTCTGGCAAATGCCAGAAAATGTCCTGTGGGAGAGGTGATTTATTCCAGTTCACACAAAAGTGCTGCACAAGCCCCTGGTGAGGCTGCCTGTTCATACTCTGTCTGGTAAGACAGGAGAAACTTAACCTGTAGCAGTACTCTCCTCCATGTGCACTGTAAAGCTGAATCATGGTTTTGTATCCTAATTGTTCTTTGACTTAAATGTATGATTAGAGGCCAGAAGCAAAGGCATTAATCACTTTAAAAATAGGTCAAGCCACTTTGGACGGATTTATAACAAAGCTCTCACTTGGTTGGAGTGGTCCAAACCATGAATGACATGTCTTACTAGAAACAGGGTGCTAAAGCCATTTGCACGGTCATAGGGAACAGGGATGGCATCCGAGTGACCGGCCCTCGCATGGGACAGGTTTGGAACTGCCATGAGCTATTCCAGAAGGTGCTGGGTCCACCTTCTGGGACCTTGAAGCCTTGAAGACGGTCCCAGAGTAATGTCTCCCTGGAGGTCCGAGGTCAGAAGCTATTGCTAAGTAGGAAACATCTTTGCCTGCTCTGTGCTCCCTCCTTGCCCCCTAAATTCCTTAGCTTAGAGACAATGAGGAAATGTCACTCTTTTGTGTGGGGGCCCCACTCACATACTTCTGTTCTGCAGGGTTACTGGGCACCTACCTTGTGCCAGGCCCTATGCTGGGGGCACAGAGGGAGCCCACTGTGAGTCATCATGTCGTTTGCATCCCGTTAAGGAAGGCAGAAACTCATAAACAATAACTACCAATAAATCCGATGTGCTAAGGGCTAAAAAGAAAAGTAAAAGCAGGTCAAGGGGGCAGAGTGATGATTAGAGTAGGCTCCTGCTCATACTGGAGGCAGGGGAGGCCCCCAAGAGGGCAGGAGGGGTAACAGATGCACCTGCAGGAGGAAAAGCTTTCCAGGCAGAGGTCCCTGCCGAAGTAGGCGCGGGGCGGAGAAGAAAAGCCCAAGAGACAAGAACATAGAATAGAAGGGACTGGGAGAGGGGCCAATGACGCAAGTCCTCTGAGCAAGAAAAGAAGTTTTATTTATTATTTATTTTTAAATGTTACTTATTTATTTGACAGACAGAGATCACAAGTAGGCAGAGAGGCAGGTGAGAGAGAGAAGCAGAGAGAGGAGGAAGCAGGCTCCCCGCTGAGCAGAGAGCCTGATGCGGGGCTCGATCCCAGGACCCTGAGACCATGACCTGAGCCGGAGGCAGAGGCTCTAAACCACTGAGCCACCCAAGCGTCCCAAGAAAAGAAGTTTTAGGTTGTATTCTGTGTTGGGTGGTGGCAGAGAGATCGCACGACCTGGCTTGTGTGTGGAAGGGGCGCTGTGCTCTCTGCTGGGATAAGAGCGAATAGCTGGGGAGCATGCAGGTGACGAGGGTCCTTGGAGAAGGTGCACCCAGAGGTGCCCGGAGTGTCCCTGTGCCTGGGGACAGGTGGTGGAGCGGGTAGGATTGACACGGACAAATGCATGTGGGCCTCGCAGTGAGAAGTCAGAGAGGTCGCCAGGGACTTCGGTCTGAACAACTAGACCAGCGGGGGCGTCACGGACCGGGACAGGGAAAGTAGATTTGGGAGACGAAACCGAGGACACGGCTGTGGGCATGTTGAGTCTGAGATGCTGCTCTGGGCTGAGTCTGAGATGCTGCTCTGGGCTGAGCACAGCACTCCTCCCACCCCCAGGCGTATGGGGAAGCCCTAACCCAGGGCCCCAGAGTGACTGCCCTGGAGATAGGGCCTCTATGATTCAGTCAAAACGAGGCCCTTAGGGCGGCTCTAATCCTGTCTGACACACGTCCTTATAAGAAAAGGAATTTGGATGTGCGGAGGGATGACCATTTGAACCACCAGAGGAGGAGACCGCCACGCAAAAGCCAAGCAGAGAGGCCTCAGGACGAACCAACCCTGCCGACACCTTGATCTTGGACTTTTGGCCTCCGGAACCTTGAGAAAGAAAATTGCTTGAGCTGCCTGGTCTTCGGTATTTAGTTATGGCAGCCCGGAGCACTTAACTCCGGGGGCCATTAGCCCTCCAAGTGGGGACGGTCGCTACGCCGTCGGAGCTGAGGGAGTGGACACAGAGTTGGGGTCAGCAGAGAGATGCTGCTGAAAGCCAGGAGCTAGGCAGAGCCCCGGGGGCACCTGCGTGAGGGCGAGAGGGACCCACGGAAGGAGAATGAGAAGGGGCAGCCCGTCATCAGGTGGGATGGGGGCTGACCCAGGGAGGGAGCGCCTGGGAGGCTGAGGGACAGAGGGTTCAAGGTGAAGGAAGCAGCTGGCTGGCACGTGCAGGAGGACCAGACTGCACCCGGCGGCCACGGGGGGAGGCAGTTCTAGGGGAACCGCGGTAGCAAAAGCCTGGTTGCTGGGAGTCAGGAGAGAGCAGGAGAAGGAAGGCATGTGTCATGCCCTTCTCAGCACAGTCTTAAGGCCCGTCCAATAATAAACGATTTCCTTCTACGCTGTTTCTAGAAGGAACACCCAGGGTAGAGAACGGGGCATTCCTGCCGGCTCTCCCGCACCCCACACAGCCCAGCCTATGCCGGCGGGAGGATGGCAGGGCAGAATCGGGTCCTTCTGGAAGGGACCATCGTCTGCCACAACGATGGAGTAGCTCTGGGGCCCCTGCGCGTGACTCAGAGCCCTGCCCGCCCCTTGCCCTTGGTTCCAGGAAGCTCAGAAGCAAATCTATGGTGTCTACCTCTACAGTCCGTTGCTTTGCTTCGCTTCCTCTTCGTGCGTCTGTTGGTTCGTTTCAATCACCTCATGCGGGTCTTCGCTCTCGGTTCCATGCCTGCACCCGACGAGGCAGACGAGCGGCGCGTGGGCAAGTCAGTCCCCGCGAACCCACTTCCCGCACGGCCCTCCAGCTCTTCCGGGGAAGGACGCCTGGTCGGTCTGAATTGCTCTATGTCCTCCCAGAGTCCCCGCTCCGGCTTTATTTTGAAGGTAGGTTTCACCGTCACAATGACAACCGTATTTAATTCTCAAATTTTCAAACCAAAAGAATCTCCTCATTTCAATTTAAAAATTTACTATTCGATGTCTCGCAGTGGCTTAGAAAGAAAGGCACAAACCCAGAGCGTCGCTGGTTAGATAAGGGCTCCGGCCGTTAGGCAGCCCGCGATGTGTCGCTGAGAATGGCGTGAATCCGCCACGAGCATCGCGGGCCGAGCGCCGTCCCGCGGGCCCTGCTGTGCGGGAGGAGGTCCTGCCCTGCCCGGCACAGGGACTTCCTCTCCCTCGAAGCAAATTCCTCCTCCTTCCACTTTACAGCCTTTTAGAAGGGCTGCTTCTAGAACCATCTCCTCAAGAGTTAGGCTTTGGGACTCTGAGAACCAGAAAGCCCCACTTCTGGTGGTTTCCCTCAGTCGGCCACCTCGAGCTCCAGAGAAACAAATTCTGGAGTTGGGCTTGGGAAGAAGGAGGGAAGGAAAACATGTGAGTTCATTCCTAAAACTACCCAGACACACGTGAAACCGTCGGTAATACCGTTGCACGGGACTAGGGGGCTTCACAGACTCCTTTGCCACCGGGACATTAGTGACACCAACGGGGATGTTTTTGGCAGGGGGACGCCTGGGTGGCTCCGTCGGTTAAGCGTCTGCCTTCGGCTGCCTTCAGGTTGTGATTTCAAGTCCCACGTCCGACTCCCTGCTCAGCAGCTCTTAAAACAAAAAGAAAAACAAAAACAAAACAGGATTTTAAAAAAATAAAAACACTTTTTGTCCTGCATGGAAGGGTAGGGAGGTGACCCAAGAACTTGAGAATAATGGGACAGTTGCTTTCTTTCTTTCTTTTTAAGGCTTTATTTATTTGAGAGAGAGAGAGAGCAGGGGTGGTGGGAAGGGGCAGTGAGGGAAGGAGACACCCCGCCGAGCAGAGAGCCCGCCCCGGGGCTCGATCCCAAGACCCTGGGACCATGACCTGAGCCCAAGGCAGATGCCCCACCGACTGAGCTACTCCAGGGCCCCGAACAGTTGCTTTCTGACAGTAAAACGTGCAAGTCAGTTCACAGTGGATGAGAGCAGAGGAGGCCACATGCCAGGGGTAAAAGGACCAGGCGCCAGCAAGACCTTGCCTGAATTCAATCGAGCATGTGAATGTGGCTGAAACAAGTGATCATCCCAAACAGCGGAGGGTTGCTCTCACGTGGAGGTGGGGGAAGGGCCCCCACGGAGGCCGTCTGCATGTAAGTGTGCATGATCTCTCCACTCATTCTCCAGGGGCACGGTCTGGAGAATCACCTAAAAATCCCAATTGAAAAATGCAAATGCATGAGTCCTACTTTCGAGAACCTTTAAAGCTGATGCCGGTGGTCCAGAATGCAGTCGTGCACCCCCTCCCAGCTGCCCTGGGGCTTGGGGGCTGGGGGGCAGCTCCAAGTGGGGTTTTCTGTCTTGTCGGATGACGGGGGTTTCATCTGGAAGGGTGAGGGCCAGCTCTGCGCTGTGAGTTGCCCGGGGAGCCGTCCCCCTGTCCCCGCTGCTGACCGCTTGGACCGAAAGGCCCCGGGGGGCGGCTGACGTCTTGCTGGCTTTCTTTTGTTAATTCAAATTTTAAAATCATCAGAAAAGAAGATGGGATATCTAAGGCGGCACGTTTGCAGCTTGGCTGTCACATCTGTGACGGTGAAATTTAAATTTCAGGTCACAAAGCAGTATGTTGACCAAGATCCCCGCCCGCCCCCAGCCTGCTGGCCCTGGGACGCCCTCAGCAGGGGGAGGGAGAGAAGACTGGATTTCGATTCCGTCCTGTGGGTAAGTAGCGAAAGGTCCACACCGGATAATCAGTCTTCTATTTTACAAGTCATCCTGAAAGCCAAGCGGGCTCTCCTCCTAAATGACACATGTGGGTTTTGGAAGCACTGAGAGGGGCACCCACCCGAGAAGCCGCACCTGAGCCAGGTGCCTGGATGTGGGGGGTCTTGAGGCAGATTTAAGGGGACTGCTGGGCGTGGCAGGGGTGCCGGGCGGAGGGGAGCATGAGGCGGTGGCTTGGGGAGGGGCTGGGAGCAGAATCTGGGGTGGTGCCTCCCACTGGACGCGTGGGTGAGCGGGAGGCTGGCTGGGACCCAGTAAGGTAAGAAGGGAAGCGGGGAGAGAAGCCAACGGAGCTCAGCGAACGACCAGGAGGGTTTCCCGTCTTTAAAAAGGCAGCTCCTTACCCGAGAGACACTTCTGCTGGAACTAAGAGCCACATGCCGTGGCCCCTGGGCCGCCTTCTGGTCTCAGTAATTAACTCTTGCCTGGGCTGCATAGGTGCTCCCTGGAGAGCGGTGGCTGACCAGCGTGTTCAGGTCAAGCTAGTTAAAGTCAGACACCTGGTTTCATTTTATTTTATTTTTTTAAGATTTTATTTATTTGACACAAAGAGAGAGAGACAGCGCAAGTCGGGGGAGGAGAAGAGGGAGAAAAAAAAGCAGGCTTTCTGCTGAGCAGGAACCTGAGGTGGAACTCGATCCCAGGACCTTGGGATCATGACCTGAACCGAGGGCAGACGCTTCACCGACAGAGGCACCCAGGAGTCCCAGACGACTGGCTTTAAACCCTGGCACCATCATTCATGAAACGTAATCATGAAAAGTGGCTGAAATTCTCCAGGGCGGACACGACAGGGGACGATCAAGAGACACAGGTGTGGAAGGTAAAAACCCGCACTTGCCAGCCTCGGCTGTGCCCAGCCTGTCCTTACCACACCTGGATGGCGTCTGACAACTGTCAGGATTCCTTCCCAGGTGTTCTCCAGGCCTGGACCACCAAGGAGATAGGGAAGAAGGGTCTTTCTATGTTTACAGAAAAATGGTGATGATAGCTTGACACTGAGCTGCAGGGGGGAGCCAGCTGGACGACCTGCCCGGGGACTCAAAACACCGGGGTCTTGGTCTTGAGGAAGGAGCCTCTGGCCCAATTCCCAGAACCCGGGAATTCTTGTCTGCTTACTTACGATAGCTGGGCTTCTAGGTGTGAACTGTCTTCACTTACCCCGAAATTTAATGAAGAGGTGGTCAAAGGAGAACCACGTGCATTCTTCTTTTTACAGACCCTGGACTAATGTAACTTCCTGTGCGAAGACGGTAACTAGGCGCCATTTTGTCAGGGAGGAGTTTGGGAGGATAAAGGAGCTTCTGGGGGCCACGCTGGTCCTTGTTCAGCAGCAGCCAACGAAAGCGCCCAGAGCAAGAGGGCGATACTGGAGAAGGTCAGTGTTTTTGGAATATGTAATCTGTGATATCAGTTATATTAAATAAGTACAATAAGTAGACAAATGACAAATTCTGTTGTGAAATGTGATCACATAGATGGGCTAAATATTTCTGGCCCCCCCAAATTTGCATGGGGAGATCCTCACCCCCACTGTATTCAGAGGCAGGGCCTCTGGGAGGCCAGTAGGTCATGACGATGAGGCCCCATGAGTGGGGTCAGGGCCCTCATGGATGTGGTCCCCCCGCCCCCGCCCCTGCAGTGCTTCCTGGCCTCTGGCCCCATGTGAGGACACAGGGGGAAGGCGGCCCTCCGTGCACTGGGAAGAAGGAAGCTCCCAGAAGGTGCAGGAGCCTTGAGCTCAGTCCCCCCAGACTCCAGAACCGTGAGAAATGCTTGCTGTTTGAGCGTCCGGTCTATGTTGAAG
Organism: Mustela nigripes; assembly: GCF_022355385.1. NCBI lineage: Eukaryota > Metazoa > Chordata > Mammalia > Carnivora > Mustelidae > Mustela > Mustela nigripes. Next base: position 215,453,188 of record NC_081558.1, read on the forward strand.
TCGTCTGAATGAACTAAGGCAAGAAGTTGTCTTTCTTTTTCTTTTCTTTTTTTTTTTTTAAAGTTTTAAGAGGGTTGACCCTGTGCTCAGGACTTTGATGGTGCTTCCTGAATGTGTCAGGAAGATTCTGGGCAGATACTAGGACTCAGGGGCCATGAGCCCGCTTTGCAGAGGAGGCGTGGAGTTTGAGTGTGTCCTTCCGAGTCGCACGGTGGCCAGGATTCCACCAGGGTGCGGGAGAGGGGACGGAGAGAGGTCCAGGATGCGGGAGAGGGATGGTCTCCTGCACGCCCCCAGCTGAGCAGCTGGGCTGGGCCCTGTGCGGTACAGATGTAGGAACGAAGTTAGGATTCCAAGCTGACGGCTGAAAAGGAATTCTTAAGACACCGCTGGTGCAAAAAAGTGGTTTTATTAAAGCACAGGGACAGGACCCGTGGGCAGAAAGAGCTGCCCTGGGATCACGAGGAGTGGCCTTGATATACTTCCAAGGTAGGCGGGGGTCAGGGAGAGCGTAAGTCTCTAAGGCATTTTGGAAGCTAGGGTTCCAGGACCTTGAGGGAGCTCACTACTGTTGGGAAAAGGTCATTTATTACTAATAAAATCTGAGTCATGAGACCCTTCAGATGTTTATCAATGGGGCATGTGCTTGGGGGATGATTGCCAGCACGTATCTTGGGGGGTTTAGAGATAAAGGAAGTTTCCAAAGGAATTTTTATATGTTAAAGTCAATTATAGGATCCTGGAGGAGGTCAAGCTAGGACTGTCTTTTGCCCTTAAAGGATTAACACTCAGGCAGTTGAGTCCCTAGAGGAAGGTCACTCTCTGCCTGTTTCAAGGACTTATGAGTGGGTTCTAGGTAGTAAGGAAAAGTAATCATTCTTCTTCTGCCTCTGTTTCCCACAGCAGCACCACCTTCAAGGTGGGCGAGCTGTGGGGGTGGGCCAGCAGGCAGGGCTGGGACCCCTTCCCAGAGTGGGTGACAGCAGGGTCACGTCCAGGCCTGAGCCCTGGAGACTCTGTCATCCCCTCGCCCAGCTCCCAGATGGCCACGCTCTGGAGGTTGGGTCTCTTGCATTTCCAGGTTTCCTTCTAGGCCACGAGGGAGGGCTGGCCAGGATCACCAGTCCTATCTGGGAGTGCGGCGGCGGCTTAGAGACAGGATGAAGGGCTCGGGGAGCAGGCAGGAACGGGAATCAGTGAGGAGAGGCGGCGGGACCCCTGACCCTCACTCAGCTGGGGCACGCAGCTGGGAAGGGTCCCTAGGGTGAGGGGCCTGAAGCCCCCCGGGGACCGGTTCTGCTGGTGGGAATCTGGGTGGTGTGTGTTTACTTGTTGAGTGATTCAGCTGCTTTTCTCACCACTGGCTTGGGGGAACTTCTCCTCTTCCCACTGTGCAGCCTGCGGTCACCCGGGGCCTGGCCTGGTTTTTCCAGTTGGACCAGAAACGCCTGTCGAGGTGCTTTAACCCCTGGGTCTCGAGAGCATCCTCCTCGGGCCTGGAGGAGAGAATATTTCCTTGCACGCATCGGGGCTGCCCCTGGACACACCGGCTGTGTCCATATCCCTAGATAAGCATAAGCATCCGGACTGCAGTGATGGGTTCGGGTTCTAGGCCCCCAGGATTGAGCCCCCGTTGCCAACGACTGAGCCCTCCCTTGGGCCGGTCACTGCGCCAGTGGTCCCAGGGCATGAGGGAGCTGAAGGAGATTTAAAAAGAGAAAAAAAATGCTAAGCCAATGCACAGACCCGAACATAAAATCCCAACCCTGACCAGCAGGACCCAGGCCCTGGGAGCTTTGGGGACTGGGTTTTCTTTGGTCTTACGTATTGAAGCTCTTGCCTGAAGTGACTGATGGCGAAACCAACAGCCTATTTCCACAAGGCCTGAGTGTGTCCTGCTGGGACAGGGCGGCCGGCGACCCTCCTAGGGTCGGGCCTCTGTTGTGCGGGGGGCTGAAGCTTATCCAAGGCAGGCGGACCATCTTTAAGAAGTAAGACACAAAACTGTAAGTACAAGAGCAGATCAGAAACTGGTTTCTCTTTCAAGTAAGATGAGAAATCACAAGAAATGATGAACGCTAAAAGGCAAACAGTACCAGAATAGCATAAATCTAGAAAAACGGCCTAAGAGTTTTGTTAATTCTGTAATAACGTTTTAACTCCATGTTGGGGCGCATACATACTTCCTACGACCACGGCTTAAACACGGCCTGTCTGTGGAGGGAATGGATAGACCCTTCTGCGTTCCTTGGCCTGGAAGCTTCTAGAACCCACGAACGTAGGGTGCTGGGCGCCGTCGAACACCCAGCCTGCACGGTGGGTGGCAGGAGCCTCCTTGGAAGCCATTCCCACCCCTTCCCGTTACCAGCAAATTACCAACACATGACGGCAGACAACACAGGAATCACTCATCCCGCCTGAAATGTAACCCCAGCGCCCGTCCAAGTGCGCCCGAGGCGGCTGTGGCATCAGCAAGGGAGCTGGGTCAAAGCGCAAGCGTGAGCAGAAAGAGGCTGTGGTCCTCACAATCGCGGTAGAAATGTTCCACGTTTGCCGTGTTTGCAAAATGCTGGGACCCCACGAGCGCCCTCCCAGGGCTCCCGGGGAAACCCCGCGCTGTGCTCGGACTGGAGGCTCCGGAGCGAAGCCCGGCTTCTGGGGGGCGGGGGCGGTGAGGGGCTGAACTCGACACCAGCCAGCGCAGACCTGCCGGGAAGGCCCCCATCTGGCCCTCCAAGCCCTTCTGGAGTCTGCGCCTGCAGGTGACAGGCGATGGGACCGAGCGCAGACCCGTCGTCCCGGCGCCGTGTGCCATCACAAGCCTCTGTGCCCTGACTTCTCTGCAGCCTCATGTGGTTAGAAAAAGGCACTCTGGGCTCATCGCCTTTCCCTAATGACAAGCAGGAAGGAGCCCCGGGCTGAGGTGTTTGGGCCCGAAAGTTGGCGGGAGGGCGTCGTCATCAGCCTGGATGAGAGCGAGAGCGTCTGCGGGGCCGTGACTCGTTCAGGCTTGGGCCGGTAACGCTGCAGTGTGGACGCGAGACCACGTGGACTGGGCGGAGACCGAGGGAGCTGAAGCCTTGGGTCTGGGCTGGGGGGCCGTGGGGGGGGGGGCATCATTTGTGTTCAGTTGTGGGGACAGTGAGTGTAAAGCCTGAGGTCGGACGGGGTCACTGAGCCTGGAGCCGGTGGCGGCAGCTCAGTGGGTCCTGTGGTCAGCAGAGGACGCGGAATGGCGCAGAGAAGAAACCGAGCCAGGGCGGGCCCTGAGCTGAATTGTGCACCAACCGCTAAGCTCATAGGTTGAAGCCCTGGCCCCTGGGACCTCCGCAGGTGACTGTGCTTGGAGACCGGGCCTTGACGGAAGTGGTCGGTTACCGTGAGAGCATTAGGGTGGCCCTAGTCCAAGCTGGTGTCAGAGCAAGAGGAAATGCGGTCACACAGAGATGCCACGGGTGCGTGTACAGAGGACCACCACGTGAGGACACAGAAGGGGGCGGCTGTCTGCGTGCCACGGAGAGAGGCCACGGAGAGAGGCCACGGAGAGAGGCCACGGGAGACAGCAGTCCTGTCCACACCGGGGTCTCAGACTTCCAGCCTCTGGACTGTAAGAGAAGAAAGTCCTGCTGTTTGAGCCTCCCAGGCTGTAAGACTGGGCCTGTAGGCTCAGCCAGACTCCTCTGGGGCGAGGGGCGTGGAAACCCAAGAGAAATCGTGTCCCATCGTGTCCCAGTCTCCAGTCTCGACACTGCTGGGGGTCAAGTCAGGTGAGGATTGACTGTGGCCTTCCAAGTTTGCATTTTGAATTTTTGTCTGATACCAAATGGGCAGGTAAATATTTGAAATAGTTCAAATGTCACAGAAATATACATATATAAGAAGAAATAAGGTGCTACAGTATCGAGTACCTTGAAACATTTTCATTGTCTTTTTTTTTGAAGATTTTATTTATCTATTTATCTATTTATTTATTTGACAGAGAGAGATCACAAGTAGGCAGAGAGGCAGGCAGAGAGAGAGGAGGAAGCAGGCTCCCCGCTGAGCAGAGAGCCCAATGCGGGGCTCGATCCCAGGACCCTGAGCTCATGACCTGAGCCGAAGGCAGAGGTTCAAACCACTGAGCCCCCCAGGCGTGCCTGTTTCCATTGTCTTGAACACACAGTAATAACGAGGAGGATGTGAAAAGGGGCTCCGGGGTGACTCAACCAGTTGAGTGTCTTTTTGTCTCAGGTCATGATCTCAGGGTCGTGAGATGGAGCCCCAGGTCAGGCTCTGTGCTCAGCATGGAGTCTGCTCAAGACTCTCTCTCTCCCTCTCCCTCTGCCCCTCCCCTCCTCAGGCTTCCCCTCTCACAATGCAAATAAAAATCAAAATCTTAAAAAAAAAAAAAAAAAAAAGGCAGTATGTGAAAAGAAAGACGTCGGCTGAAAACCAGAGTGTCCAGCAGCCACAGCCTGAGCCAGCAAGGGTCTGGGGTGAGCTCCTGGCCGAGCACAGACACCCAGGAGCATTTGGAGAGATGAGGAACCCGGCTCAGACTACGGGGCTTGCAGCACTGGCCGGAAGGGATCTGTACAGACCGCTCTCCTGAGGTGTTCTTATAAACCTGGGAGGCATGCGGACAAGGGCGCTGCCACAGGAAATGGGGGAAACCCAGCTGCTGGGCCCGGCTTCCCCAGTGAGGATAAGACGGGGCCTTGAATGCCAAGGTTAGAGCTGACTCCGAACAGGGAGCAGCGGTCAGGAGGAGGGAGCCACAGAGATCCACAGCACAGGGGCGGGTGAGCTCTCCAGGAAGGGGCTGGACACCAACACCTCATTATGAACCCTGATGCTGGGAGACACACAGGAGAGCTGATCCTTAGAATATGAACTCTTGCTGAGCAAACTCATTTTCTAGAAGAGCTGGCAAAGGCTTTGTAATAGGCATGTGGGCCTGCTCCCAGCCTGGTGGAGGAACTTCTGTTTTTTTATTTGGATTTTGTGCTGTCCTGGATGGAGGTCATTTTTTGTGTATAGAAAAGACTACCTGCAACTACCTTTAAAGCATCTAATATTTGCTGCAAAAAATCACTTGTCTACCAACTGAAAAATTGGAGAGTCTAGGCAAGCTGGGCTGACTCGCCAGGCACTGAGGTCCCTGACTGACCAGAGCCCATGGCTGGGACTTTTCACTCTCACTGTGACATCTGAGAGGCCACCAAGTACCGAACACTCGAGCAAAAATGAACTGTGAGGCAGGATGCTACAAGAACACTTCGGAACATTAAGGATGATGGGAAATCCGAAAGACCAGAGAGCAAACAGATTACTGAAAAGTGGAAAAAATTCACAGACAATAAACATTGTTTGTTTGTTTTTTTTTTAAGATTTTATTTATTTATTTGACAGACAGATCACAAGCAGGCAGAGAGGCAGGCAGAGCGAGTGTTGGGGGAAGCAGGCTCCCTGCTGAGCAGAGAGCCCGATGCGGGGCTCAATCCCTGGACCCCGGGACCACGACCCAAGACAAAGGCAGAGGCTTTAACCCACTGAGCCACCCGGGTGCCCCAATAAACCTTTCATTACCAATACCAATAGGGTGGACAGACAGCAGGGGAGCGACCGTCTTCACAGCGCTGAGCAACAAGGACCGTCACGCCAGCCTCTTGTCTTAATCATAATCGAGAGCACGTGTGAACATAAAGATATTTTCAGACAAGGAAAGAGTCACAGAATTTTCCTTGCGTCACCTCCCTTTCAAAGAATATTCACGCAAGAACTTAAAAGTAAATTGAAACTAGTTCAGGTGGTAGTTTAGGAAGTCATGGAGAGCACAGAAATGGACCCAAACGGGGGCGCCTGGTGGCTCATGAGGTTAAGCATTTGCCTTCGGCTCAGGTCATGATCTCAGGGTCCTGGGATCGAGCCCCGCGTCAGGGTCCCTGCTCAGAGGAGAGTCTGCTTCTCCCTCTGCCCCCTCCCTGCACTGATCATGTTCTCTCTCTCTCATTTGCTTGCTGTCTCTCAAATGAATAAAATCTTAAAAAAAAAAAAATGAGAGAAAGAAAGAAACAAGAAAGAAAACAAGAAATAAAGGGACCAGAGCATACAAAGTGAGCTCTTCTGTTGTCAGAAAGCACAGCAAGGAGGTCCCCAGACTCGGTGACTCTGTGACCATCCTTGGCAAAAGGGGCTTTGCAGGCGTGGTTAAGGGATAGACCTTGAGACGGGGAGAAAACTTGGACATCCGTCCAGGTGGGCTCGGCTGCATCACGAAAGAACCTTCCGAGGGTCAGGATCGGAGAGAGGTGTGAGCATTGCAAAGCTCGAGAGAAGCAGCGTGGCTAATGCCGAGAATGGAGGAGGGTCTGAGAGCCGAGGAGTCCGGGCAGCCGCCGGGCGCTGGAAAAGACAAAGAAAGCAATTCTCCCCCGAGACTTCAGAGGGATCACAACCCTGCTGACACCTTGGTTTTAGCTTGGGGAGCTCTGTGTCTGACTCCTGATCTCCAGCACTGTAAGAGAACAAATTTATATCATTTCTCCCACCAAGTCTACGGTAATTTGTTACAAGAGCAACAGACCAGAAACCGATGCAGAAGGAAGCTTTTCCGCATCTGTGCACACATGCACACATGCCCTTTTGGGGGTTTAAAATGGGAAAAACCAGAAAGCTAGGTGACAATAGCAATCATTAGAGGTGTCTGTGTCTCCTGCAGAAGAATAGAAATGCTGATTTTCTTTATATTCTTAAGAAAATATATCATATAATATGCACATTAAGGAAGGACAGGCACTAAAAGTGTAGAAATCACGGGAGTGTGGAGTTCAGGGAGCTTCGTGAGAGCAGTGGATGGAACGGAGCAGCCGCATCCTTGCTGGGGGGCCGACACAGGCTGCATGTGCCACGGTGGAGGGGAGGGTTGGGTGCTGGGGGAGCAAGAACCCCGGCCCCTTTCATGTCCTTGCAGCTGGACTAAGAATCACGTGGCCACAAGGCAGATTCACAGGAGAAAATCCAATTGAACAGGTGCCTATGGAGAGTCCACAGAGACGTGGACATTCCGGACGGTCGGGAGACAGGAGGCACCCATGTCATCTGAATGGAGAAGGGCCGGGGCTCTGGGGCTTCGGAGGGAAGGAACCCACTTCACAGGGTGACAAGAGGCGGCTATTTGCAGATTAGGCTGTTTGCGGATTTATCTGCCGTGCAGATAAAATGAGTCTCTGCTGAGAACCTCATTCTGGAAAGACCCCCCAGTCCAGATTCTTCTGTGGGGTTAAGGAGGGGGCAAGGTTTCTCCCGAGCCCACGGGGTCTCCGTTGCCGGAAGCTCAAGAGAATGCTCGTGCCAAGTAGTGCGTTCCTGGGGGTTGGAGTCTGACCCCTTCACCCCCGACCAAAAGAAATACCGAATAGTTCTATCAATTAATTGCTGCTGTTGGGTCCAAACAACTCAGCAGCAGCAGGTTGTGTGGTGTCCAACAGGTGACTCTGTGCCCCCCTGAGAAGTTTAAAAACCCACGAGCGACCTTGCAAGTTGGCTGAGGTTCCTCAGGGTGCCCGGACGCACCGTTTGGGAACCATCGCCCGACCACTCTGGGCAATGCCTTTTCCTCACCTGCATGTCCCTCAGAGGCTTACCTGTGAGGTAGGGAACCTGGTCACAATGTGGGGTGCCTTCGACAGAGGGGGCCTGTCTCCACAGACCCAGCAGCAAGGGATAATGGGATGAGTTTCCTCTGACGGGTCCCGGGATGAGTTTCCTCTGTCGGGTCCCTCTCTCCCTGCTGCTCTAGGACCGGGTGGGTGGTGAACAGAGGCTCCGGGACAGTCCCGTCACTGACAGGAAGGCAGGGTCAGGATTCATCGTAATTTTGAACTCTGGCTAGGTGGGGGCTTGATTGAAGTTGGGTAGGGTCCCAGGATTGATGGGAAGAGCCAGGAAGGGATTTTGAGGGAGAGAACTGAGAGAGCCTTGGAGCCGTGAGTACAACTCAGTGAAAGGTTGATAGATAAGTCAGGAATTTTCTACAGTGAAAGCTCAAGTTATTTGCCTGGAAGCAGATGCCAGGAGTGGTAAAGTTGTGCTAGTCAACACGGTAGTTGGTATCTTTTACTTAGAATGAGGTGTGTGTGTACGTGTATGTGTGTGTGTGGTTTCTGCTCTCAAATCAGTTAATCTCATTAATAGACTCATTTCCGATAAACAGTCAAGATAGAAGTTACCACCATGTCAACGTCTGTCCTACAGACCTATATCACTGTCCCCAGCTGTGCGTTAATCAGGGTGACGACAACAATTCAAGGGCTGTTTTCCCACACTCAGTTCCCTGTGTCCCAGATACTTTAAAAATTACATTTTCTAGTAGGAGAGCATGTCAGGTGAACTCAAAAACTCTAAATATATTGTCAAATCAAAAACCAACTCGGACTTTAGTATGGAGAGACTTTGAACAAAGTCTCAGGGGAGGGAAAGGGACCTGGGTCAAGGGGAGGGCACCATGGCCATAGGAAGATCATGCTGACTAAAGATTTGGCAGAATCTGAAGAGCCAGGCAAGGTGGATTTTGTTCCTAGAGAGGAGTAGACAGAACTTGAAGGAACAGGATATGTGCAAGTGAGGTAGAGGAGACAGCAAGATCCCACAGTAAGCTGGAGACACGTGCTGCTCAGGCCAAAGTTCGGTGGCCTGGAAGGAAAGGATCTTAACTCTGTTGACAAGCATTTTGTTTCCATAGAGCAGCGGGGATGAGCAGTTGAGCTAATTATTTGTGAGGCAAAGAATGGGAGTTTGGGTGTCTGTGCCTGAACTTGTCCCAGATAAACCAGGGGGCACCTGTGAGTCCTATGGAGTCATGTGAGGAAGGGCGTTCCTTGGAGTCAACCATTTCCTGGAACACAAAAGGGAAAGGGGATTTCTTAACCCTCTGGCAAAATTCAATACTGTCCGTATTTAATATACTATAGTGAGAGGGCACCGGGAGGGGTGGGAGGGGGAGATGCAAGGTCAAAGAGAAAAGGATACACGGAAAATTCTTGACTCTCCAAGAAGAGCTGGTTCTTGGTGTCCAATCACTGGGTTATTTCGATTCAGTTGGATACACTGCATCTTTTTAAAAAAGATTTTATTTATTTATTTGAGAGAGAGCCAGACCACTGGGGTGGCAGGTGTGGGAGAGGGAAGGAGAGAAGCAGTCTCCGCACTGAGCAGGGAGCCTGATGTGGGGCTTAATCCCAGGACCCAAGGATCATGACCTGAGGGAAGGCAGACGCTTCACCGACTGAGCCACCCAGGTACCCGCAATTGGAGACACTTTAAAGATGATGAAACTTTTCTGAAAACTGTCAACATTCACAATGGGCTGGATTCCATACTTCACTGATTAATGTAAGCTGGTGTTTACCTGTCAGCTTAGAAAGTACAAGGAAGGGCACCTCGGTGGCTCAGTGGGTTAAGCCGCTGCCTTCGGCTCAGGTCATGATCTCAGGGTCCTGGGATGGAGTCCCGCATCAGGCTCTCTGCTCAGCAGGGAGCCTGCTTCCCTCTCTCTCTCTCTGCCTGCCTCTCTGTCTACTTGTGATCTCTGTCTGTCAAATAAACAAATAAAATCTTTAAAAAAAAGAAAGAAAGAAAGAAAGAAAGTACAAGGGACACATGATCTTTCAAAAATACTCTAAAAGTTATACAAGGGAAAATTTGAAGACAGCTCCTCTCAGTGGGGTCAGCCCCTCCAGAAGATGAGCCAGAGGATAGGAAGAGCCTTCCTGGGGAGACAAGGTGGGCGGAAAGAGGTAGACTTTTTTTTTTTTTGGTTCTTATCCGAAAAAGAGATTTAATTATGTTGACTTCTGTTTTTGTGTGAAACAGTGGGCTATTTACTTGTGGCCCGTAAAATGAATTGGTAAAGATTGCTGGTGTTTTGTAGGCACTAGATACAATTAACATATTGCCCATCTGCTGAAAACGCAAAAGCAGCAACCAGTGCTGATGCCCAGAGTGCCTCCCACTTTGCTTAAATTCAGAGTTGCCTCATGTCCCTGAAGACAAGGGGCATGGGCCGCCAAAGGCATTTTCATATGAGAAAACCCATAGGGGATTTAAGGACAGATCAAATAGTGGAAACTTAAATTAAAACAGAACATTTATTAGTTTCCTTACACACATTAAAAAATCGGATATGCTACAAATAAATTCCAAACGGCGGTAGGGCTGATTTTCCACGCCCCGTTGAATGAAGCGGTGCCTTGGCGCTCTGCGCATGCGTGCCGCGGGCGGCGCCTCGGGCTGAGCCGCCGGGCAGCAATCCAGTGCTCCGTCTAATTCCTTACAGCTGCCGCCAGCTGACCACAGTGGGGTGTTGTCACCAGAAACTCTACCCCAAACTGTACTACTTACATAACAACTTTGTTTCCTTGCCATTACTTCTGTAAGTGAGTTGGCGAAACATGGACACCCTATGGCTTTTAATGTGGTCTTTAAAAAAAGCTTACTTTTAACACCCCAGTCCTCAGAGTGTGAGGTCATGCCTTCTGGAATCACTCAGTCCGCATTAAATATCTTTTCTTCTTTGTCTCCTGTTAGTGATTCAAGCAGGTGGCTACCCGAAGCATCCCAACCGGGCACGGACTGAGGTCATTTCAGGCCATGTGCTTCCAGGAAAAAAGAAGTTTGCCTTCTGTAAAAAAGCAGCCGATGCTATACTTCACAATACAAACATTGTTTGAAAAGCAAGTGGGAGTGTCTTATGATATGAGAGACTTTATATGAACTTTAAGAGAAGGCAACCGAATCTCTTCTAGGGGATGATTTTTGTCAGGGGTGGGGGAACTACTTTACTGAGGGATATAAGCAGTGACTGTGATCACTGTAGATTTTGAGGTCCTGGAATCATCAGTGGCTTTTAGTTGTCGCTGTTATGCTTTTTGCTTATCAATTGTTGTTAGGTTAGTTTTATTATTAATTTAACTGGTTTGGGGTTGTTTGGTTACAGTAAAGTGTCGACAGGGTTTTGGTCTAGAACTTTCTAATAACTAAGCCCTGTACCCTTGGCGTTCATGTGTGTAACACCCCTTCCTCCCCCCACAAACACACTTCCAGGCAGGCTTCGATGGAGGTTCATGCTCAGGGAGCTTGCTGGGACTATGACAACATGCTGCTTGTGAATCCACACAAATTAAACTATGTGCAAAATTCTCTCAAGGAAAGCATATTAAAATTATTAGATCATTTAGAGTTTTATAGAGTATTGTTTATAACATCAAGTAATATATAGAGGCTAATATTCTTTTCTAATGGAGGAATAACTAAATGATTCATATGCATTTCTAGGGTAACTTGAGTATCTACTTCTATTCATCTCTGTTGCAGTCACCAAGACCTTCTCTGTTGTGGAGTAAAAATGGGTAGATGACCCCAGATCTCTGGGTCTTTGCTCTAATTCAGTGCATTGAAATAAAAAAAAAGGTTATGACTTTGCTGATCTTTAAATCCTGGTTTTGTTTGTTTGTTTGTTTGTTTAATTTCTAGGAGCCCAGGAGATCTATGCACAGTGGAGAGCACAATTGTGTGTGAACACATGCATATATGCTTTCACAGGTGCAAGCACGTGCCCCATTATGATCTCACACATGTTCACTCACACGTGCATATGCATGGGCTCACACATGTGTATATGCTCAAATACGACAACACACACGTGCATACAGATGTGTTCACACATACACACACATTAGACACACAAGCTCCTGTCATCTTTGGTTTCTTTTTATAGGAAAAACAATTTTATTCTCTAGGTCAACCTTCACCCAGAGAGAGTGGGCTAGCTTCAGCTTTTACTGCTGACAGGAGAAGAGGAGGAAGGAACAAGGAAAGGGGGTGAAGAATCATTGTAAGTTTCATACATTTTATATAAATAATCATGTTTTATAGGTATATGGAGTGATCAATTATAGTTCAAGAAAATTCTCATTTCTCTTCTCACAAAAAAACTTATGTAAATGATAGATCTTGAAATAAAAACTGTCTCCAGGTCTTGTTTCACAGAAAGGGAGACAGGGTGTGGTACCTGACACTTGACACTCAGTTGGCACTGGACCCATCATGAGCCACCCCCAAGCCTTTGACAATGGTCCTCTGGAATGCCACCATGGTCAGACTGTATCATGGACAGAGCAGGATAAGAACCAGTCCCAGAGCTATCCCTGAACCTGGCTGGCCGTCTCACTACCTGGTGTGGATGTCCTTATGGGACACAAGATCTCATTCAAGGCAATGCTCTGTGATAGTCATTCTCTTTCAGGTAAGGAAACCAAGAGCATTTTGTATCTTGGTAGTAGTCCTGGATTTGGGGACTTATGAGGGTTTCAGGAGCCATTCTTTCAAATAACAAGGGTCTTCAGAAGAACCACAAAATTCCATACATATGGATGGTTCAGTTGGTTAAGCATCTGCCTTTGGCTCAGGTCATTCATTATCTTGGGGTCCTGGATCAAGCCCCAATTTGGGAGGTCCATGTTCAGCAGGAAGTCTGCTTGGCTTGTTCCTCTCTCTCTCTCCCCACTCCTCCCTCCCTCCTTAAATAAATAAGATCTTAAAAAAAAATAAAAAGGAATTGCTAATTTCAAAGTTCTATGGACTGCCAAGCAGAGAGAGTTTATGGAAATACACCCTCAGATTCACCGTGTCATCTTCTGTTCTCTCCAAATTTAGGAGATACGGTGAATGACTCCTTGTCACCCATTCCATTCCTGCACCATTTCGTAGCAACAGCCTGTGACTGGAGGATGGATCTCAAGGCTAGAAAACCCAAGCCAATCATAGAAGCTTCCTTGATAGCAATGGGTCTGAGCACTCCATGGAAGCCAGTCAATCCATGGCCTTTCTCTAGTGGCCAGGAATTGGCTGGGGCATGGACATGCGAGTGATTTTGGCCAATGAAACATCAAGGGTGGTTGGTCGGCAGCCCCTGGGAAAGACTCCTTGGTCTTTGAAGGGATGTTCTCTTCTCACTCACTGAATGTTAACATGTATGCACAGTTATTGCTGGTGCCATCTGACAACCAACCACTGTTCGGAGGAAGGTTGTACTGTAGAAGGCAGATTGGAGACTCAAACATGCCTTGCTTTTTGGTGACTTTGTTTTCATTTTTTTTGTTGTTGTTGTTTAAGATTTTATTTATTTGACAGTGAGAGATCTCAAGTAGGCAGAAAGGCAGGCAGAGAAAGAGGGGGAAGCAGGCTCCTTGCAGAGCAGGGAGCCCGATGTGGGACTCTATCCCAGGACTCTGAGATCATGACCTGAGCCGAAGGCAGAGACTTAACCCACTGAGCTACCCAGGCACCCCAACTTTGTTTTTTAACTAGGCAAATTCCCAGCAGATGGCACACTGGAATTGGGATAATGTGGGAGAGTCTAATAAAGTAACCATTTTAAAAATTGTGCAAGAGGTAAATGTGGAGCCCGCTTGGAGTAAGTAGCAGTGAAGGCACCTCTTCTGTCCTGCCCTCCACACCTCAAATCCTAAAGAGGGAGGGGATCCTTCCCAGAACTTGGAGGCAGAGAGGCTGTGTGAAGACAGTCCTTCTGAGGAGTGGGGGCTGCAGCCAGCTTGAGGGGTCCCTGCAAGGAGACAGCTGGGAAACAAAATGCCCAAACTCACAGCCACTTCCTACTTGGGTCTTCTGTTGGTGCTTGCCCTTAGCAAAATTCAACTGGAAGTCCATCTAGGCAGACTTCTGGGGTAGACATCCCAGAGAGGGCTGGGAGGCAGTCTGGAGGGCAAATGGGAGCTTTCTGGAACACTGTAGAGCAACTGAACCAAGTAGAGCCAGGCTTGAGGCTGCATGATGTAGCAAATTCCTTGTTTTAAAGGCACATTGAATTGGGTTTTCTCCTTCTGGCATCCCAAAGCATCCTAATATACATACATAAAATATTTTATGTACACAGTTATTCTAAATATATAAATATATATTGGCTGTAAATTGAATGAACAAACTCAAAGAAGGTCCTAAAGCAACCTGCCTACTGGTGTCCAGGCCTAAACACAGGCCATGTCACTGGGAGGTCAACTCCTAAGCAGGAAAGGACACATGCCCCACATGTGACAAGAGCCTGCAATTGGCTCACTCTGGGAAATAAAGAGCAGGGCTATGGTTTTCCTCTTGTGAACAAAAAACATGTTGCTTTTGATAAAGACTGTTTTCCTGGCTTTGAGGAGGGGTGGAGACACAGGTGGAGTTAACGGTAAGCCTGCCAGCCATCATAGGAGAGAGTAGAGGCACTGAATGGACAAAACAATAGGAGCTTGCAAAATAACGTCCCAGAGTACATGAGAGGAATAAATACCTTGAAAGCGTTTCCAGTAAGTACAACAAATGGGACAATACCTCTGAGGAAATCCAAACACTACAGCCATCATCAAAGGGCTTTAACTCACTGCAACACTCTTCAAAGACAAAGAGACATGGGTTATAGTTGGAACGAACAGCTTGCACAGTTGGGATCAAGAAGTGGGTGAGAAAAATGACTGATTGGAGAGCCTGGAGATTTTTAAAAAAACAAAAACACACAAAACAAAACTGGAAGTATTGAGATAAATGATTTAGTGAAACACAACTAACTCTGAAGTAGACACAGTTAGAGAGAGAATTGGTGAAATAGAAGATTGCACTGGGGAATTAATGCTAATGAGACGCACAAGAAAGGAAATGTGTGAATGAGAATGGAATAGTATGGAGGATGAAATGAGAGGCTGAAAACATGCATCTAACAGAAGTTCCAGGATGACAGATGACGGGAAGGGGTGGAGAAAGTATCCAAATTGTGATAGCTGCCAAGTTTTTTCAAAGTTGAAGATAGGCACGATTTCCCAAATAGAAAGACAGCACCAAGGAGCAAACAGGATACGCACCAACAAACCCCCAGCCAGATGCACTGCAGTAGGAATGCAGAATGTCAGGGACAGAGAAGGCAACTAAGGGGTGCCAAGGAGGAAAAAAGATAGAATCCGTCACACGGAAGTGATACTTAGACTAATAGCTGGCATTTCACACTGACGGTGGAAGATGGTGACTGAACATTTGCAAAAGACAGAGGAATGTGACTTTCAACCCCAAAATCCACAAGTGATCAAGTTACTATTAAGATCAAATGCAGGGGCACCTGGATGGCTCAGTGGGTTAAGCCTCTGCCTTTGGCTCAGGTCATGGTTTCATGGTCCTGAGATTGAGCCCAAATCGGGGTCTCTACTCAGCAGGGAGCCTGCTTCCCCCCTCTATCTGCCTACCTCTCTGCCTACTTGTGAGCTCTGTCTCTCTCTCTCCTTGTCAAATTAAAAAAAAAAAAAAAGATCAAATACAGAAGGAAGACTTCAGACTCAGAAAGAATGAGGAATCTGACACAGACTTTTTTTTTTAAGTTTTTTTTTTTTTTAATTTATTTGACAGCAATCACAAGTAGGCAGAGAGACAGAGAGGAGGAAGCAGGCTCCCTGCTGAGCAGAGAGCCCGATGTGGGGCTTGATCCCAGGACCCTGAGATCATGACCTGAGCTGAAGGCAGAGGCTTAGCCCACTGAGCCACCCAGGCACCCCTAGCACAGACTTTTGATGAAAGAAAGACAGGGTCAGTGGCTCTCAACCTTGGATGCCCATTAAACCACCTTGGGGGAAATTTAACAGCTCCAGGGCCCAGGGCACACCAAGAGCCACAGGTCAGCTCATTCATGTGTCCTGAGGTGGGTCCAGCATTCAGCCCATGTTGAAGTCACTATGCTACCTAGAAACTTGAGGAAGAAGGAAAATGGATCCAGAAGCGGCTCCCAAGAACACAGGAATGTCAGTTAATATAATGTGTCAGTTAATATAATGGACTATCGTTTGGGGTGAAAAAATCCTCCACAATAACCTCATTGGTTTGGGGGAGCTCGTTATTGGACAATCTAATTTCTCTGACTTGGTTCTATCCCAGGTCAATTTTTCTCACTCCCTTGTTATGTGATTGACCTTTGTTTGGAGGAAAAAAGGTCTGTTCAGCAGCATGAGTCCATGATGGAAGGCCGTGGATATCGTCTTGCAGCGCACTGGAAACACCTGGGGAGGGTTGCAAACCTTTTGCTGCTTGGGGTTTCTGCCCTGAGGTTCTGCTTTCCTGCATTTGGGGTGATGCCGCAGTGACAGGGCTCTCAGATCCCCGCTGGGGCAGCCAAGATGGAAACCCTCTGAATTAGGGATTCTCTGCCAAGGACATGAGAACAAGCAGGGGAGGCAAACTCGGGTGCTGAACTTTTCTGGAAACCTAGAATTAGCGGATTGCCGAGTCCTTCCAAAGGTACAAATATGGCTCCTTTTCACGGTTATTTTTTTTTTTTAGACACAGAGATCATGCATTAACCAAACCGATGTCTTTTGGTTGCACTGGCACTATCTAGAGGATTTGTGGTTAATTTAAAGAATTGCTGACTTCTGTTTCTCCCGGGGCCACTTGTGGGCATCACGTCTGGGGCGTCTGTCGGCTCGCGGGAGCGCCCGGGGTTCAAAACTCTTATCTCAGCCATGCTGTTACCTGGGGGACTTTGGACAAATCAAGCCATTGTCTGATGGGGTTACTTCCTTAACCGGGAAGCGGGGAGGCCCGTCTGTCCCAAGTGTACGTGTGGTTCAGTCACCTGATAGCCAGCTCTCCGGAAGGCACTGGGTGGTGATGGACGATAAGGAGGTTACCCGGGGCTTCTATGGAAGCCTAGTGACCTTTGTCCAAACATTTCTTTTTTTTTCAACAGATATTTATTTCCATGGAGCACCCACTATGTACAGCCTCTTGTCCGGACACTTCTGAGTCTGAGATAGTAAGACACCGTCCCCACCCTGAAACTCAAAGTCCCTCTGGAACAACGATTTCCGGAACAGGCGTTACAAACCCAAATGCCTAAGGAACAGACGGTGGGCGGTCTGGACCCGCGCGGATCCGGAACACGAGCTGACAGGGGCTGTTTGTGTCTGCCTCGGATGGAGGTGTTCAGCAGCACGTGGTCTCCTCCCCCGGTGCATTTCTGGGCTGATTCGGGTGAGACCTGTTCTCTAAAGTAACACAAAAGCTGGCCCACTTTAGGAGGATTCAAGCGCTCCCTTTTACAACTCCCATTCTGCTGGCCGGCTTGTCAGGGTTTTCAACGCGTTACTGTGCATGAAAACCGCTCAGGCACCTGGTGCAAAACACGGATTCCCTGGGCCACCCTCAGAGGCTGCCGGTCAGTGGGCCCAGGCAGGGCCCAGGAATCTGCATTTTAAGCCAGCGGTCACACTTGGGGAAACAAGCCCGCTCTCTGCAGGTTTGGGAGCGCCTTCCCACAGGCTCCATCCTCCAACGGCCAGGTGACGTCCCCGGAGCGGGGTCATGTCCGCAATGCCCCCAAACACCCACTTTGCTGACTAACTGCTGTGAGAATATGGACTAATGGTTTACGGTTTCTTTCCTGGGACACTTCACGAGCCTCAAGGCAACCTTGTGGTCCACTTGGTCGCTACGGTCATGCTGTCACCACAAATGGCCCTTCAGTGCCAGGGCTGATGGCACTGTCAGAGGCCCTGCCAAGGGTGTGCTTCTGTGAGGGCTCGGTTATTAGTGTGTCTAAGAACCCTGGACAACACTGGACCAGTCCGAGCTCCTCGTTTTCACACCGGGAAACTGAGGCTTGCCAAGGCAATGGGCGGCCCCGGTCCCGCACCGAGGCAGAGGCTGGCCTCCCTGGGTCCCTCTGCTCTCTCCAGCTTTGCCGCCTTTCCTCCTGGCCTCACCGGATTCTCCCGTGGGGGTGCCCTGGGAGAGCTGGTCCCCACCATTTCGAGGGCTTCTCCATCAGCACAGAACGTCCGTGGCGTGTTGACTCGCTGAGACCTTTGTCCGGGGCTGTGGCCCTACCAAGGTGGAGGTGGGGAGAGACCCCAGATGTCCCTCCACGCTCACCCCCTGCATAGAACAGCTCTGCCTGGGCCAGAGTTACCTCCCTGCCGAGGGGTGGTCTTCAGTGGAAGCTGGCGGGTCTGCATGCCTTCTGTTGTCTCTCAGGAGGGTAACAAATGCAGCCTCAGGTCACCAACATGGGGACGTGGCTCCCGCGGTGGCAGGTGACGCCTGCTTGACCCTGCCGTGGTCTGCCTGTTTGTGTCCTCCCCCATTCCTATGTGAAACCCTCACACCCCCACCTGTCCCTGCCCCAGTGATGACCTTAGGGGGTGGAGCTTCGAGAGCTGCTCGGGTAATGAGGGCAGGACCCCCGTGCATGGGGTTAGGGTCCTTATAAAAAAGACCCCAGAGAGCTCCCTGCCGCCCTCGACCACGTGAGGCCACAGCAGGAAGACACAGCCGTCTAGAAGGCAGGACGCGGGTCTCCCTAGACTTGAGATCCGCCAGCCCCGGATCGTGACCTTCCAGCCTCCAGGACGGTGAGAGACAAGGGCCTGCCGTCTCTAACCCCGGGGTGTGGTGGTCGGTTTCCCGCCTGCCCCAGTCGAACTCGTGGCGCAGTGCCTGCTGCAGGCCGCTCTGGAATGCCTTGCGGTCTGGCGGCACCCGGGACTCTGGACGGTGCTCTGAGACGGCTCTGGGGCCCTCTCCCCCTTCAGTCCGTCTGCCTGCCGCTGTGCGGGCCTCTTGCTCCCCAGACCTTGACTTTGCCAGCACACGCGCGTCCTTGAGATGTTTGTCTCTCTTGCACTGGCGCCCCGTGCTTCTCCTCCTCCACGCTTCCAAAGGTGCGCCCTCAGGACGTCCCTGGCTCCAGGCTCCTCACCGCTCCCCCTGGACACTCTGCGCGTGGGCATCGTGTGTGTCCCGCTCCGGCCAGCTGGCCTTCCACCTCTCGGCTCTCTCGGGCAGCTGTGGACCAGGAAGCTTGCCCCCCGTGTCCTTGGAGGGGCAGCTCGGGGGCACCCGGACCAGACGGCACCCACAGCTCCGCAGTGATGTTGCTGAGAGAGGCCGCGAGGGCAGAGGACAGAAGACAGCTCGTTGCCCCTCGCTCAGCTCCAGTCCTGAGGAAAGCCCCGGGAGCCATCCCTTGGGCCATCCTGCCTCTTTTTGCCCCCACGTCCACACAGCCAGACCTCCCTGCTCCCCTAACTGGGGGTGACCTGTAGCCCAGGGGACCTGGGACCCCCAGCTGGTAGATCCGTAGCCCCCAGGTTTCAAGGGGCCTGGACCCGGGCTGGGGACCCCTGTTGGTGGAGCTCTGGAAGAAAGTTGTCCTTTCTAGCTGCTCATTCCAGCAGTTTCCACGGAGCTCTTAGTGCGTCTCGGTGGCCACCGGCGGGCAGGACAGAGCAGGTGGGTGCTGCAGGGGCGGCAGGCTGCCCTTCCGGGAAGTTCACAGGCAAGTGGGGAAGAGCTACCCTGAGAACCAGAGGCAAGCACGGGCCCCGAGACGGGGACGGGGAGGGGATGGGTTCCAGGGGAGCCTCTGAGACGCAGTCTCGTAGGTGACCCACACGTTTGCCAGGGTGGGGCGGGGAAGGGGACGAGAAGAAGTCCAAGACGGCCAGTGGTGACAGAGGGGACAGACAGGATGTTCTCGTGGCTGTATCCGAAAGGCTCGCACAGCTCTGCCCTCTTCAGTCATGCTCATGGATCCTTTTTAAAAAGCGTCTTGTTTAGGGGCTCCTAGGTGGCTCAGTGGGTTAAGCCTCTGCCTTTGGTTCAGGTCATGGTCCCAGGGTCCTGGGATCGAGCCCCGCATCAGGATCTCCACTCAGCAGGGAGCCTGCTCCCCGCACCCCCCGCCCAGCTCTGCCTGCCTCTCTGCCCACTTGTGATCTCTGTCTGTCAAATAAATAAATAAAATCTTTTAAAAAAAAAAAAAAAGCATCTTGTTTAGATCCTGGAGGGATATGGACCGTGTTCCGTCAGTTTCAGATGTGCGACAGAGTGACCCAATGCTTCCCCACATGGCCTGCTGCTCGCCCTGGCAGGACCCGCCTTCACCCTCACCCTTCGTTTGTAGGCAGCTTCCAGAGAGAGGTAGATGTTCGCCGCGACTCTGATGCTAGACCTCATGCACCTATGTTCAGCCTGGGGATTGAGATGTCCTGTGAAGGAAAACACTTTGGAATCCGCACGTCTGCTGTCGGGGACTGGCCAGGGGAGAAGGGGCAGGGGGCTGCAGCCGGACCTGACTCTGGGTCTGGGCTTTCCGGCGGGTCACCTTCATGTTGCCCACGGCAGGTTTCCTGCTGAGAGACGCGAGAATAACTGCGAAATCCCAGGGCGTGCCTGCGACCCACCTGTCGAATCGGTGACACCTGCCTTTCTCTCGAATCGGTGACACCTGCCTTTCTCCACCTTTCGATGAAATGCTTGGTTTCTGGGGGTGACTAGTGTGGCTTATGAGTCACTTGTCTCTAGAAACCAGTCTCCCCAGCACCTAGCTGCTTCCTTGTTGCCAGATATGATTGCTTTTTAGAGTTTTCTCTTCTAAGGGCTTCTGAGGGACATTCAGCACGATGTGAACTTCCTGGGGGAGTCCCCGCTTTTATCCCCCAGGTCTTCCTCTTCTCACGTGACTTGCCCTCCCCGACAGCTCAGAGCAGGCACCTGATTTCCCAATGCCTCACGCTGTCCTTCAGTGCACGGCCTGTTCCCGTGTGGAATCGTCGCCTGCCGCTCATGTCCTCAAGATCCCCTTCTTCTCCCCAAAACTCTGCGTAGGTCTCCCGATAACACTGCTCTGACGTCAGTTAGCATTGCTGTTTGGCGCGGATCAGTGGGAGGGGCGGAGAGGGGAGAGTCAAACCAGCTTTTATTACACGGTCGTCTTTCAAGCTACTGTCAGTGTGTATTTTATTTTTCTTCATTTTTAAATAGATTTATTTGTTTATTTGAAAGACCAAGAGCAGGGGGAGGGGGAGAGAGAATCCTAAGCAGACTCCCTGCCGAGCACGGAGCCCGACACAGGCCTGGATCTCAGCATCCCGAGATCATGACCTGAGCCCAAATCAGAAACCGGACCCTCAACGGACCAAGCCCCCCAGGAGCCCCTCAATATGCATTTTACATTAGGCTTCCCAGAGGTTGTGTTTGAAACTCGCTGGCAGAACTCACAGCCTGTGGTTGGGATCTCCCACAACCGGCCCAAAATTCAGTGTCGTTTCAATAATGTGTCCTGGGACCTACTTCCTCTACTTGATCGTTAGGAAAGATGTTGTTTATTAATGTTGGATAGTTTGTCGTCCAAAGGCCAACAGCTGCTGACTAGTAGAGTCTGAATTCCAAAGCCAGATATAACCTCTGAGCTGAAGATTCCCCTAATATTTTCTTTTTTATTGTTATTTATTTTTAAAAAGATTTTATGTATTTATTTGACAGACAGACATCACAAGTAGGCAGAAAGGCAGACAGAGAGAGAGGGGGAAGCAGGCTCCCTGCTGAGCAGAGAGCTTGATGCGGGGCTTGACCCCAGGACCCTGAGACCATGACCTGAGCCAAAGGCAGAGGCTTTAACCCACTGAGGCACCCAGGCGCCCCTCCTCTAACATTTTCTTAAATTAGATCGGGCCTGGGCTGAGTTATCCCAAGGACTGTCCTATAGTTGATTTCCCTCGTGGGTCCCTGAACCCCGATTTATAAACCAAAGGGTAAAGGGACAGTGCAGTCCTTCCAGGCTATTCCTAGGAGATGGGGACAGCCCAGGTGCTGAATTCCCGTTTCCTGGGTGGGGCTTTCTGGGAGGGAGGGGTTGGGGGAGCCGTTCCCAGGCCTCCACCCTGGGAAACCTTGTGCGTGGCAGGTGCAAGGGGCACCACTATCCCACGCAGAGGTAGGCACGGCCTGTGTCCCGCCCCAGGGTGGCAGCAGTGGGGGGTTTCCTCTGCTTCTCCAGGGGAATGAGTGAATGCATTCTATTAGCCTTGCCGATAATGACACGGGCGCCACTTCTTGAGACCGGTTTCCGTGGTAAATGGGTTCTCTCATGAGGTGTAACTTAAAACAAACCCGACCCATCTTTTACACTCTAGTGAGAATTAGTAATGGTTTGCCTTCCTTCTGCCCTCTAGTAGCCAGATAGAAAAGAGCAAGCTGGTGAAGCACCCGGGTCACAAAAGGCTTGGGGACCTAAAGTCCAAGGACGGAATGAAAGGACCCTGAGTGTAATCTTTGTCCAATTTACAGTCTTTGTGGGATGATGGGCTGTGACTCTGTTGAAAGCCCCAGAGAAGGGACCGGGTGCCTAAAACTAAAGACTGGGGACCACAGAAGGAGCAAGTCTGGCTTTAGGGTCAACTCACTCCTGCCACTCCTTCCTCTGTGGCAGAGACAGTGAGCAGCCATGATCTTAGCTCAGCCATGATCCTAGCTCAGCTGAGATCCTAGGGTGCCAGGACCTCCGGGTCCCCAAGCGGCTCCATATATGCTAAGACCAGCTCTGCTCTGAGGTCCCCCAGCAGACCTTCAGCTGCCCAAGGCCACTCTGGTCCCTCTGCCTTGTCCCCAAGTCCCGTTTCCTCCTAACAAGTGGCTGAGGTAACATTCAGCAACTGGCTATGTGTCAGGCCCTGCTGGGGACCAGGATGTCATGGCTGGACCAACTGGCAGTGACCTGCCCTAAGGGGGCTGCTGGAACCCCCTCCTGGGGAACATGCACCCCAAAGCCGTCCAGCGCCCAGCAAGGATCACATGCCGGGGTTATGAGGTCCTGCCCGTCTCCTGCGTGTTGCGGCTGCCTGGACCTGGCCTCCCCGTGCCGGCCCCAGCAGGTGTCCCTGGTCCCTGCAGGACTCAGTTCCCCCCTTGCTGCCATTCCGGAGCCTCTGCCTCACACACCGAGCTGTGAGGCTTTGCACAGACCACGCTGCCAGCCGTATCTTCCTAACTTTACTGCAAACTGCCTTGAGCTAAGCTTTAAGAGCAAACACTCCATTGGCATGTTGACCTAGTCTTTGTATGAGTCTTGGTCCAGACTTGGGATACAAAGTGGCTGTGAGCACTCTGGGGCCAAAAGCCAGAGGGAAATGCTGAGGAGAGCCAGACAGGCCTGGAATGTGAGCACGGAAGGAAAAACGGCAGGACAGAGTCTGGAGGGTGCGCCTCCCGATGCCGGACACGTTGCGGGGGCAGCCCCTCCTGCAGATAAGAGGGGGTCAGATCCCCCGGGGGGGGGGGGGGCAGAGCAGACCCCAGGCTGGGGACAGCCACCAGGAGTCACAGGAGCCATTGTGAGGGAAGTACTTGGACTTTGCCAGCATTTAAGGTGGCTCGTGCAAGTCCATTCCATTTAACAGCGTTTTAATGGTGACTTTGCATCTCGGGTGATTTTACAATGGTTTACAGCACTGGGTTTGGTTCATTCTGTTCCTATAAAGTTGATGGGGCGCTCATGTTATGGAAGAAGCCGTGCAAACAGACACCTGTTTCCTGGTCACGTAGCCAGTCACAACCAAGCGGAGAGGTACATCCCAGACGTGCTGGCTCCCAGGATGTTGGCCAAGTCCACGGGATGGAGTCTTTGGGCTTGTCTTGTCCCTTCCTGTGTGCAGGGCGCCCTCTCCGGAGAGAAAGCATGGGCACAGCAGCCCAGGGAAGTGGGGAGACCCGGGGAAAGGGGGAGCAGGCAGAGTTGGTGACAGAGTGGGTGAACGGGCTTGCTTGTGGCCCCATCCCGGGGCACCAGGAGGTGCCCAGAGCTCAGAGAAGACATTCATAGGCTGCGGTGCCTGCCCTAAGCCCAGGAGAGCTTCTCCAGTGGCGCCCACAGGTGGTCATCCCATCCCCTCTCCTGAAGCAGTCCTCCCGGTCACCCAGTCAACGGAGAGGTGGCCAGGTCACTCTGGTCCTAGAGCCCGTCTGCTCATAGACACACTCCCTGGAGACATCCAACCTAGTGGGAGGTGGTATAGCTCTCCTTGAGGGGGGACTTGGAGCCCGAGGGAGGTGTGGGGTGGGACAGGAACTCCCTGTGTTTAAGTACAGTTGGAACTGCACAGGGCTAAAAGGCAGGTGAGAAAACATCGGATCCTCCAAGGGGGGAAAGCTGATGGGGCCCCATGCAGACAGCTGGTGTCCCCAGAGTTTATACCCCGGGGAAACAATGACGAATGAATGACAACTAAACCCAATGAGCAGAAGGAGCCAGCCAGCAAGTGCTCCTAGACTGAGTGGAGGGGAGAAGTCTTGGGCCACCACCATGGCCCAAGTTCGCTCTTAAGTAGGGAGGAAGAGAGCACAGCTGACATCCCAGAAGCAGCACAAACTGACCTCAGTGCCTCCTGGTCAGGCGCATGGGGAACGCAGCCCTGGTGCTGTGGTGTTTCTGCCAAAAATGCATCACCCAAATTTAATCATGAGGAAACACTGGGAAACCTACATGGAAGGACGTTTGGCAAAATAACCGGCCAGTCCTCGCCCAGAGAGTCAAGATCATGAAAGGCAGAGAGACCGGAATACAGGAGACTAAAGAGGTGTGACTGTGACGTGCCTGGAAGATGGGGTGAGAAAGTCTGATGATGATCTAACCGGAATTCTGCAGGGAGATACTAGAGACAGTGGGAAGGCTGTAATACTCAAAAAAGTAATGGTTAGGAACTTTCCAGAATGTTAATAGACATCAACCATTAGGTCGGAGAGGAGAAATGACTCCAAAGCAAATAAATGAGAAGGAAATCCATATATACACACAACATAGAAAAGCTGCAGAGCATCAAAACAGAATAGAAAAATCATAGACACACACATGAATCTTCCTTAAAATTGGGAGGGAACAGGAGTGTCCACTCTCCACCTCAGCTCAGAACTTTACTAGAAAAATGCACTCAAGGAAAAAAGATTGGAAAGGAAGAACTAAAATGATGTTCATTCACACGCAACATGACTGTGCATGGAGCATGGGAAATCCTAAGGAATCCACAAAATACAAACAAATGGCTAGAACTAGTGTGCAAATATAGAAAGGTGGCAGGATGCAAAATGTTTTGTTTGTTTGTCTGTTTGTTTGTTTGTTTGTTTTTTTAAGAGAGAGAGTGATGGGGAGGGCAGAGACAGAGTCTCAGAGTCCCCACTGACCGCAGAGCCCGATCAGGGCTTGACCTCACAACCCTGAGACCAGGACCAGAGCCCAAATCAAGAGTTAGATGCTTAACCAACCGAGCCACCTAGGCATGCCCAAGGTCAGTATTTTTAAAAGTCAAATTTTTCTGTGTACTAGAACACTAGAAAATGAACTTTAAGAAAATTGTTTAAAGTAGCATTGAAAAATGAAACACGTGGAGATGAATTTAACAACAAATATATATATATATACACATATATATATATGTATATATAATATATATATATATATATATTATATAACTATACAAACATCTAAGCAGGAGAAGAGCAATGGGACATGTTTTCAGATCCAAAGATTCCCACTGGCAACAGTGCTATGTCTGTTGTCCCCAAATTACCCTACAGATTAAATGCAATCTCAAACAAAATCTCAGAATCTTCATATTGTAAAAGTTTTCAAAATTCATTCAAAAATTTACGTGGGAATCCAACGGACCCTGAAGAGCCAAATTAAAACAAAACAAAACAAAACAAAAAAACACTAATACAATTTGAGGACTCGTACTACTTGACGTCAAGATTTACTTTAAAGCTATAATAATCAAGATGGAGTGGGGTTGGCCTAGGATAGACCAGTGCAACAGAAGAGCATCCAGTGATGGGCCCACATTTATCTGGTCAATTGATTTTTCACATTTCAGCCAATGCATTTCAGTGGAGAGAGGGAGCCAGGAAGCTGGACTAAAGAGATATTCATATTAGAAAAATGAGCCTCTGATCCTCCCCTGTGCCATGCATAAAAATTAATGCACAGTGGATTATTGACTTAAATGTAATAACTAAAACTGCCACCTTCTGTCTTTGGGCAGGCAAAGACTTTTTAGGCAGGACGCTGAATTCCCTAGGCAAGAGGGAAAAAAAAGTTGACCATTAGATTTCATTCAGAATCTTCCAATAAAAATCATGAAGCAAATTGACAGGTGACACAGAGACTGGGAGACAATATTTCTCATATAAATATCTGACAAAGGACTTGTATTCAGAATATATAAAAAAACTGCTGTAACTTGGCAATACTCAGTACGGTTATAGTCTTCAAATTTCAGAAACATAGTTTCCTATAAAGTTGTTAATGCTTCAGTAATAAATAGAATCCAAGCACATGTTAACTGGAGTCTCTGTGCAGTCTTAGGCAGGCTGTAATCAAGGTGTCGGATTACCTGTGTTCTCATCCGAAGTTTGATTGGGGAAGGATCACTTCCAAGCCCACTCTGACCGCACAGTTCTTCCTGGTTGTCTGGCTGAGCCTCAGTATCTCCTGGGCTGCTGGCCAGAGACCACCTTCAACCCCAAGAGCCACCCCCAGATTCTTGCCATGGAGGATTGTTCTCCATGACTGCCTCCTTCCTCCAAGCCAGCAAGAGAGTGAGAGCAAGGCTGGGGTGGAGGGAGGAGGGAGAGAAAGGGGGGAAGGGAGACAGAGAGGGAGGGACTCCAACAAGAATGCTGAAGCCTATGTGACTGGAGTCACATACCTGCAGACACACTGTTGTGTTCAGTTGGTTAGAAGCAAGGTGCCCATCTCTCCACACTTGAGGGGAGAGCATTGCACAGGGTGTGGAACCCAGGACTGGGAGTGGGGGATTGCAGGGGCCACTCGAAGAGTCTGCCAACCAGAAGTCCAAGTGTAGATCTAAGTTTTCCTTGACTTTCCAGAAAAGCTGTATTTTACCAGTAAAGATAAAACAAATAAATCAACAGAATTGAACAATGTGAAAGATGCAGAAATTATTCTGTGAATAGAACATTTAAAAAAAAATTATCACAAGGGGCACCTGGGTGGCTCAATGGGTGCCTCTGCCTTTGGCTCAGGTCATGATCCCAGGGTCCTGGAATCAAGCCCCGCATCAGGCTCTCTGCTCAGCAGGAAGCCTGCTTCCTCCTCTCTCTCTCTCTCTCTCTGCCTACTTGTGATCTCTGTCTGTCAAATAAATAAAGTCTTTTAAAAAAATTATCATGAATCCCTTTTTTGAGATTACAATTATTGCCTTCATAAAGCACAGACAACATGATATGAAAGAGAAGCTACCAGAGAAAAGGAAGATGTACATAAAATATCATTCTAGTTGTTGACACAGAATTTCAAAACTGAATTATAAATAAAGGCAAGGAGGAGCATCTGGGTGGCTCAGTTGTTAAGTGTCGCCTTTGGCTCAGGTCTTGATTCCAAGGTCTGGAATCGAGCCCCACATTGGGCTCTCTGCTCTGTGGGGAGCCTGCTCCTCCCTCTCCTTCTGCTTGCCACTTTCCTGCTTATGCTCTCTCACTCTCTCTCTCTGTCAAATAAATAAATAAAATCTTTAAAATTAAACAAACAAATAAATAAAGGCAAGGAAAACCCTTTACAAGTAGAAGCGCACCATATTTTCAGTTTTTTCTTCCACATAAATCAGTAAAATAATAAATAGAATAGACTCAGTATTTAAAAGTTATGATAGTAAATTACAGAAGAAATGAGGTGACCTTATAGCTTTTGGGGATTAGAATGGGTAGGGATGAGGGAGAGATAAGCTGTTTTGTGATGACCCTACATTGTGTGTAATCATATTGCTTTAACTTTTTAAAAAAACATTTAGAAAAATAAGACCTTTTTTAGCCAATAATGGCACTAGGGCTGTAGCCAGAGAATGATCAACAAATCTAAAAGGATGTACAGTTGGATATATTTTGGTAAACATTACATGGTCTAGAGGCCCCTAGCCTTATGGATTCAGACCCCTAGTTTTTTTTTTTTTTTTCAGTGTTCCAGAATTCCTTGTTTATACACCACACACAGTACTCCATGCAATACATGCCCTCCTTAATACCCACCACCAGGCCCACCTAATCCCTCACCCCCACCCCTCCAAAACCCTCAGTTTGCTTCTCAGAGTCCACAGTCTCTCATGGTTCATCTTCTCCTCTGATTTCCCCCAACTCACTTCTCCTCCCCTTCACTCAATGTCCTCTGTTATTCTTTATGCTCCACAAATAAGTGAAACCCTTTGATAATTGACTCTTTCTCCTTGACTTATTTCACTCAGCAAATCTCCTCCAGTCCCGTCCATGTTGCTACAGAAGTTGGGTATTCATCCTTTCTGATGGAGGCAAAATACTCCATTGTATATATGGACCACATCTTCCTTATCCATTCATCTGTTGAAGGGCATCTTGGCTCTTTCCACAGTTTGATGACTGTGGCCATTGCTGCTGTGAACACTGGGGTACAGATGGCCCTTCTGTTCACTACCAGACCCCTGGATTTTGAGTTGATGCTTCTGCAGCAGTAGACTCACATTAATCGATGTAACAGAGACTGATGTATAACTTACAGTTTATAATAAAGTATACTATTGCCCAAGGAATGATTTTTTTCACTCTAGACACTCAGCTTGGGAAACCAAACCCTAACCAGAAAATTGCAATGGTAGATCTGGACCCAAAACAAAGGAGTTAGTTGAATGAATGGGATGCACAAGATGTTTTCATGGGATAGTCTTGTCTGGAATACGGGAATGGTTACAGTCTTTGCCCTGGACTATGCTTTATGAGTCCAGTCAGCATCTGTCTCTGTGACCATCTTTATTCTCTGCTTCCTTTGGCTGATAAATCTGCCATGCTTTCACACCTAATCAGATTAAGATAGTCCTTCATTCAGGTCGTTGTCAGGGCACCTGGCTGGCTCAGTTGGTAGAGCATGTGACTCTAGATCTAGAGGCTGTGAGTTTGAGCCCCATGTTGGGTGTCGAGCCTATTTAAGACATTACGTCATTCAGGTCATTGCCAAGTCAAGCTTTCCGGGAACTATTCCATACAATTAAGAAAGTTTTGCATATCTTCACCCGCATGAACTACTTGTGTTTCAGTTTCACTGTCAGAGGACACGCTTAGTTTTTTTGTTTTGTTTTGTTTTGTTTTGTTTTTAGTTTCAGGTGCTTGACAGATGCTCACCTATGTTCCCAAAGCATCAAAACAGTTACTCTTCATGTGTTAGTTAAAACAATCCTCTTTTTAATATTTACTTATTAGTAAAATTAAAGAATGATAGTTGAAAATAAGTTTTTTAGGCTCACATTAAGTTCTTCTGTTTCCATATCTTTAAAATAGTCTTTTCATGCTGGTTATCTGATAGTGATGATCGAGTGTTTTTTTTTAAAGCACTTCAGCTTCCTATGAAGAAAGAAGAGAACTATGAGCTCAGTTCCCTATAAAACAACGAGAAAAATAAATTACCTTCTCAATTGCTATTTCTTCAAATATTGCTCTGTCCATTCTCTCCTTTCCTTCTGAAATGCTTCACTTTCATTGTATCCTCCATGTCTAGTACCCTCTTTTGTCTTTTCCGTCTTTTGTCTCTGCTTGCTTGGATCTGGATATTTTCTTTTGGCTTACCTTCCAGTTTTTAATTCTCTCATCAGCTGGATCTAACCTGCTAAAAAACACACTAATTGTGTTCTCAATTTGTGATGCATTTTTCAGTTCCAGCATGTTTCTTTTGTTCCAAATTGTTCTCGCTTTTTAAAAAAGTTTTCAGTTTTCTGCTAAAAAGTTTTAATCTTGCCTTTTATAATCTTGAATCCATAAGCATAATTACTTTAGAAATTGTGTCTGATCAATCTTTTATCTAGAGTCCCTGCGTCCCTCTTTCTATTGTCTGTTCTCTTTGCTAGTTCTCATTTATGTCATCTTGTCTCTTTGTGTTTCGGTTATCTTTGATAGAGTGCCAAACATCGTATTTCAGAGATTTCTCAGAAATAATGTGAGTCCTGGTAGCATGTTTCCTTTCTCCAGACAGGATTGTCTTTTATTTCACCCAGCTACTTGGAGATATCACCAACTTAGGATCACCTTAATATAATTACAGTGGTTGACATACTTGGGACCAATTGGGTGACTTGAAGCTGAGCAATGGTCCATGTGGGGGCAAAGTTACTTTTCCTTCCTCCTGACCTCTAGGGTATGACCCATGGCGTTCCCAACTGAAGCCTTCAAGGATTTATGAAAACACGAAGCTGGCAGGCCTGGATTCCTGCTCTTGACCTCCTGTCTCACAAGACAACCAAAGTGTGGTTTAGCTGCTTGGCCTCCTCTTCCTGAATCCACAAACACCCCAGGATATAGGCAGTACCCTGTGCTGACTGTTCCTCTTCAGGTTTCCATCTTCTCCTGGTTCTTCATCCATTTTATCACCTTGTTAGGGATCCCATTCCTTCAAGGAGTTTTCAAAGACATTCATTCCAAATAAACAGAAGTGGAACTCACTGAAATCCCTGACCAAAACAAACATACGTTATCATGTGCTCTCTTCTCATTAAGATATTCCTCTGAGTCTCAGTTGAATAATGCCCCATACTTCAAACGCTTATGTCTCAGTGTATACAATCCACAGCTGTTCATTTTAACAGACTCAAAGACCAAAGTGTTAATTTATGACTCACACTGCAACAGTAGTTCGTTTGTATTCTTTGGAATCCATTCAAGATGACTCTTCATAACCTGCCCATCTTCAAACAACAGGAAGTGGGATTATTTATTTCAAACAAGAAAAAGCACACAGAGAGATGGACTGGATCTGAATAAGCAGTAAGGTCCGTTCAAGTGAGATGAAGCCCAACAACTGAAGAGAGGGTGTATAACACAAACGTAGTGTGCACACCTCTGCTGTTGTGTAGGGGCCATCGTAGGGTCCCTGTGGTGGTAGTTGGCCTCTACCAGTGGCAGTGAGCAGCACATATCCGATGATGGATGACGATCTCATGTCCACAGCAAGCTTCCCATCAGTTGCTTATTCTTAAAACAAACAGACATACAAACAGACCAAAAAAACCCAAAAAAACCTGCTAAGACTCATTTGTTCTGTTGCACCACCAGCTGGGGCTCCTGTTTCCCGGAAATGAGGGCTCCATAACGTCAGGACGTTGTGCATTGGATTTGCTGTCATCCTGTCAGGGCTGGAGAAGATGTCTGACTCATAATTTGGAGAATCCATGACCAGAGGCCAACATCACCCACGGTCTGTTGGCAGGCAGCTCCTCCAGGGGGAGGCACTGTGGAGGCAGGGACATTTAGGGTATGGGGGTTGCAGGGACCCAAGTCTGGGAGTGATGGTCTGCCTGTTGCTCTTTCTCCTGAGGGAAGTGATTAAAGATAACATACTGGTGAAGGTGATTGTGCTCAGCAAACCCAGCAGAGGCCAAGATGAAATCTGGCCATGGGGGAGAGTCAATGGCTTTTAGACTTTGCTTCCTCACATCTGAGGGGGCATGGCCCCTGCTTCCAGCCATTCCTGAAAGCTGTTCCAACAGGAACCTAGGTCCCCAGCATGTTTGCCCCCATGGGTGCTGGGGTCTCTGCATTTCTCTCCCCAAGAGCTCTGCATGCTCTCCCCAAGAGCAGAGCAGTAAGTATTTCAGGCTGCAGAAAGCCAGAGGACCACCGGCCTTCCACAGGGGGCATTGAGGGCTCAAGGGTCGGACCAGCTGGCGGGCTATGGGAGCACAGAGGGACCAGGTGTCCTCCTTGAGGACTGGGCAGAGGATGACAGCCAGGAGCGGGGTGGGCAGAGTGGTCCTCTGGACGGGTTGAAGGAGAGGATGGGGAGAATGGCCTGGCCAGAGCTGGCCTCAGTTTCTTTATCTGTGGAGTGAGCCACAAAGAACTCAGGCTCCTGCCAGCCCTTCTCCTGACTCCTTGCTGTGCTGACAATGACCTCCCTTCCTGAGTCCTCTGGCTCAGGGGCTCACCCAGGTGCCTGCCAGACAGAGCACGCTGGTCCACCCAGGAAGGACACAATGATGGGCCAGCGGGTGCAGACGCACTCTCCCTCCTCCGTGAGTCAGGGGCGGGCCTGGGCCAGAGGGCATCCGGGGCGGGGCCGGGAACCTGTGTCACTGCAGGACTTATGGGACAGCTTCCCCCATGCCCTGTTTGCAGGTGCCACACTTGGGCCTTCTGAAAAGTCATCATCACCTTATTCTTCACGGTGATTCCGGACTGAAACCGAGCATCACATCCCGCTCTAAGAGAGACCATCTGGGCTTTCCGATCTGGATCAGAGGGAGTTTCCCCACACCCAGCAGGGTCGTGCTCCCACTCAGGACCCGGGCCACTGACAATGAATCACAGACCGCATCTGCACGTCCCCAAACCAGAATCACAGGGGACAGACTCTGCATCATTCCTGATCTCGGGCAGAACCCCACTGGGACATGTTTGCCATCACTGAGGATTGGTGCCTCACAGTCTGTGACGGGGCCTGGGGCCAAGGGGACAGGGAGAGAGAGAGGCCGAGGAGTGACAGACCAACACGGTAGGGACGCCTCTGTCCCCATCTCTGCCACTGCCGTGCTGGGCCGCTGCCCAAGGGTCCATGAGTGTCTGGTGTGTACTTTCT
This sequence comes from Mustela nigripes, assembly GCF_022355385.1. Classification (NCBI taxonomy): domain Eukaryota; kingdom Metazoa; phylum Chordata; class Mammalia; order Carnivora; family Mustelidae; genus Mustela; species Mustela nigripes. The sequence goes on from NC_081558.1 coordinate 215,485,640, forward strand.
GGGCCAGGGAGAGGGCTGTGTGGCGCCCGCCGTGAGCCACTCTGCCTGGCACTGTGGGGATGTGCCTAGCTCCACCCTCCGCCCTCCCCCCGCCCCGGGGCCAGCTGCAGGGCTCTGCCCCTGTTTCTTACCTGTTTACCTTGCTGCGGGGTTCACAGGCTTGCAGATATCCCCTGTGCAGAGACAGAGGTAGAACTGGGGAATCGGGCAAAGATAGCAGGAGAGGGAGGGGTCGGGGCTGTGGTCAGGCCCCAGCTGCCCACACCCCCGGAGGGGCCGCCTGTCTGCCCAAGAGGAGCCTGGGCTCCAGGGTCCACTGCTACAACCAGTCCCCGGCTAAACAAGCATGTCTGCATGGCCGGCAGGGCCTCGTTGTCTGAAGCCTTTTCCCGGCCCTCCCCGGGGGGCCTTCGATCTTGGGTGTCTTTGACCTGCTGGGAGCAGGCCGTGTGCTGCCTCACAGAGGTTGGGGGGACAGGAGCCAGAGCCCAGGAGGATGTAGGCAGGGTGTTGAGGGCTAGAGACGGCACCCCAAGGGTGGGCATGGGGTGGGTGGGGCCGTGGGGGTGCCAAGGGTGGGAGGGGCTGGCTCATGGCCTGGCCCAGTGCTGGGACAGGCCCTGGAGTGGCAGCAGGCCCTCCCCGCCCCCCAGCCCACAGGCCATCGGGAGCGGAGGCCGGGTTAGGCTGACCTGAGGGAGGGAGCGCCACCCTCCCACCTTCCAGGGGCGCCCCGCGTACCCCCCACGCACCCTGGGCTCTGTGTTCTGTTTGCTGGACTGGCTTCTGTCAACAGCCGTGGGACAGCAGTCCTGGTGGGACTCTGGCCCCTCACATATCCCATGTGAGGGTCCCCACCTGAGGTCAGGGACAACCTTGTTTTCCTTGTGTGCACGGGGTTGGTGACGGCTCCTGTGTGGCCCATGCGGGCCCCCAGGGCAGTGCCCGGGGCATTACCAGGCCTGTGTCAATATTTGCCATTCTTTCCTTGCATGGGTTTTATTTTTTTTTTTCTTTCCCCAAACAGTAAACACTCCTGGATTCAGGTTTACTCTTCAAGGAAACAGTGGGTCAGGGAAGTTGGATCCAGAATAACGTGGCTCTGAGGGGTGCCCTGGTTTCCCCACTGACCACAGCAGGAAGCCGGGGTCCAAGCTGAGCTGAAAATCCTGCCCAGCACGCCGGAGCCGGTCGGACCGGGCCGGGGGCGGGGGCGGCACGTGGGGCGCCGTGGGCGCGCGCAGACTCTCTGCCCCGCGAGGCCCCACACACCGTACCGTCCAGAGCCAGCGCCTCCCTTGGGCTCATGAGAATCACGCTTGTCCCGGCGCATGGAAATCCCTGGGCCACCCGGACAGAATTTTGTTCGACTGAAATGTACAGCATCCAGCCATCTTCTTTCCTTTTCTCTTTCTTTCTTTAAGATTTTAAGTATTTATTTGGCACACACAGAGAGCACAAGCAGGGGGAGAGGCAGGTAGAGGGAGAGGGAGAAGCAGGCATCCCACCGAGCAGAGAGCCCGAGGCAGGACCCGATCCCAGGACCCCGGGATCATGACCTGAGTCAAAGTCAGACGCTCAACCGGCAGGTACCCCAGCGATCTCTCTACTCTAAGGTTAAAACTCTGTCCCCATGTCACGAGGAGTGGAGGGACGTGAGGATTTTCACAAGACGCAAAGCAAACAGGGCCTGGCGGTGTGGGCCGCCCCTCCCCCAACCTGAATCTAGTGTTTCATAAAGCCCAGACCCCACCGCTGGGTGAAGATGCTGATTTTCTCACTTACCCCGGGGGGACACCCGTGGCGGCCCGCCCCGCATCCTTCCCCCGCGTCCTGACGAACAGGCCAGATAAGGCCCCCAGGTTCAAGGGCTCAGGTCCTCACACTCTCTTGAAGTGAGGGGTGGCCGCAGGACACTTCCAGCAAACCAGACCTACGCAGGAACCTGCCGGGGCATCTGGGGACCCTTTCTTTCCCTGAAACGGGCACCCCTTCTCCCATTCTCTCTCCCTCCCCGGCCACGGAAGCAAGGCCTGGGGCAGCAGGGGCCGCTTGCCATCACGAAGCCATGATGTGGGGAAGGAGAGCCAATAGGAAGAATGGTCGAGCGGGGCCGTAGCAGGAGCAAGGGTCCCTGACGGCACCAGGGGGCCGCCACCCCGACACGGGGCCTGGGTCGTCAGGGTGCGTGTGGTTCGCCGGTGAATCAGAGTCCCCACGGGAGGCTGTCTGCGGGGACGGGGACGGACCGGGGTCAAAGTCCGGGGGACAAGCAGGCCATCTCTGGGCTGTGGCTTGCAAGGACACTGAAGGGGACCCCCGGGGGGGAGTTGACCCCTGAAGTGCTGTGAGGCTCCGCCGGTCCCCAGAGCCCCCCACACGTGGCTGGGCATGGTCTGGGCCGTGGGCTCTGTGGGGTCCACCACTGAGATGCGCGACATAGAGGGGACCTCTCTGCTCCTCCTGGCCTCAGGTTCTGTGTGTCGAGTTGACTTTCTCTGTTCTTGCTATAAATTAGGGTTTCTCCGGCATGTGCTTTCTTGTCCCCCCGCTCGGGGGCAAGGTGGCTGGGAGATGGGGGGGGGGGGGGGGGAGAGAGATTTCACTGGAAAACCTTTCCTGGCCCGACAAATGACCATGAACTATTGCGGCTACCATGGGGAAGTGTTTCCACAGGGAACAGAACTATTTTTAACCTGAGAAGTGTTTTGTTTCTCTTCCTGTTGTACAAGAACACACATGAAGGATATGATGGGGTTGGTATGAACTCAGTCACCCCGAACCCAAATATTTACATTCCAGGTGACTTAGTCCCGCTCCCAGGTCTGTTGGAGCAGGTGCCAGCACGTACCCGGGAAAGAATGCCCTGCCCGAGCCGAGCCGGGGGACGGCTGGGGGCTCCGGAGGGCGGTCCCATGAGGCCTTTGACCGCACTTGCTAGGTGAGCCTGCTGAGAAGTTGCGTGGGGATCGTCCCTGTGGCCCTCGCTCTGCAAACACTCAGCCTCAGGCCAGACCCATCCGGCTGCATTCCGTGAATGGACATGGGACACAGGTCACACAGCGAGGCGCTCCTCTGCCTCCTTCCCTGATGGTCGCCCTGGGAAACCCAAGCCCGGGCCCATCAGGCGGGGCTAGCCCAGACAGCCACCCTAGCTGCCCTACTCCGACCTTCCCCCCCCGCAGAGGGAGGCCTTCTCATCTGCCCTGCCTACTTTCTACCAGCAGCTCCTGTTTTGATTTTTTTTTTTTTTAAGAGTTTATTTATTTGACAGAGAGCCAGAGAGCACGTGGAAAGAGGGGAGTGGGCAGTGGGAGAGGGAGACGCAGGCTCCCCCTGAGCAGGGAGCCCCATGGGGGACCCCGAGATGGTGACCTGAGCCCGTCCGGCGCCCCTCAGCAGCCCTTCTTATTTCTATTACTGCTGTGGTCAGCCTTGACTGTTCCCAGCCGCGTGCGGGGGCGGGAGAGGGAGGAGACAAGCTGAGGCTTATTCCCCTCTACTCCGCCGCCTCGGCCCCACCGGGCGGCACGCACGCCCCGCGGAAGTCAGAGCCGGGCTGTTGACCTGCATCTCTGGCTCGAGCTGTGGGCCTTGTATGCGGTAGGTGCTCCCTGCAAGTTTCACTGAGAAGAGGGGCTGTTTGGGCTTGAAGGAAAGAACTCTTACTTAAATTTGAAACCCAGAAAGGAATCTGGGGATACCTGAGTAACTTAGTCACCTTGGGTTAGCATGAGCGTTTCCGGTAATTCACATCGCCAGGTGTGTGACGTTCGCAGGGAGTACACTTGGGGCAAAGTGCTGAAGAAGACACATATATCCTACACAGGTCACAGGTAATCGAGACTCAGATCTCATCCGAGAGTAAAGATGCAGGGTGCTTGGGTGGCTCAGTGGGTTAAGCGTCTGCCTCCGGCTCAGGTCGTGATCCCAGGTGCTCTGATGGAGCCCTGCATCGCATCGGGCTCCTTGCTCAGTGGGGATCTACTTCTCTTCTTCTCCCGCACTCCCTCCCCGTGTTCTTTTTTTTAAAATTTTTTATAAACATATAATATATTTTTATCCTCAGGGGTACAGGTCGGTGAATCACCAGGTTTACACACTTCACAGCACTCACCAAAGCACATACCCTCCCCAGTGTCCATAATCCCACCCCCTTCTCCCAAACCCCCTCCCCCCAGCAACCCTCAGTTTGTTTTGTGAGATTAAGAGTCACTTATGGTTTGTCTCCCTCCCAATCCCATCTTGTTTCATTGATTCTTCTCCTACCCACTTAAGCCCCCATGTGGCATCACCACTTCCTCATATCAGGGAGATCATATGATAGTTGTCTTTCTCTGCTTGACTTATTTCGCTAAGCATGATACGCTCTAGTTCCATCCATGTTGTCGCAAATGGCAAGATTTCATTTCTTTTGATGGCTGCATAGTATTCCGTTGTGTATATATACCACATCTTCTTGATCCATTCATCTGTTGATGGACATCTAGGTTCTTTCCATAGTTTGGCTCTTGTGGACTTTGCTGCTATAAACATTCGGGTGCACGTGCTCCTTCAGATCACTACATTTGTATCTTTAGGGTAAATTCCCAGTAGTTCAATTGCTGGGTCATAGGGTAGCTCTATTTTCAACATTTTGAGGAACCTCCATGCTGTTTTCCAGAGTGGCTGCACAAGCTTGCATTCCCACCGACATCCCTCCCCATGTTCTTGCTCTCTCTCTCTCTTTCTCCCAAATAAACAAATAGTCTTTTAAAAAAAAATACTAAAGATGCCCCATGATTTTATGTACCTCTCAGCAAAAATACCACCTATAGAGGTGTTAGAATGTGGCATAAGTCGGTGAAATAGTTATTCATCTTGTCTTGACATGGGCTATCATGTTGGAGACACCAGATTTATATGCTTGAAATTAATTTTAAAACCAAAACAGTCCACTAAACTATGAACTCCATGGTTTGGCACAGGAGACAGAGGGCATTGGGACCCAGAAAGGAGAAGTGGCAGTCGGGGCTAAGGGAGATGGGGGAGGTTTGGAAAGAAGATGATGTCATCTGAGCCCTGGAAAGGGGAAGCTTGGGACAAAAGCGACCTTGGGAAGTGGAGTCATGGGGAAAACTCTGAGGTCCGGCATGGAGAGGGGAAAAGGGTAGGGTGGGCACAGCAGGAGCAAAGGGCGCGGAGGGGACGGGCGTCCAGCAGGCACGGAGCTCTCCACACACCGTGGCATCTCACACCCGTCATGGCCCCAGGAGTGAAGCAGGTCTCCCAGGAGCTGAGCTAATGACATGGACACAAGCCTGAGTGGTGGACTCAGGAAGAGCCTCCAGGGGAAACAAGTCCAGAGCGCGGTGGGCAGACCAGGGAACCCGTAGAAGGTAAACAAGGTGTGACTTTAGGTCCAGCCCAGCCTGATCCCATGAGGTGCACTGGAGTGTCCCCCACACCTCAGAGTAAGGAAGCTGGGCTAGGGGACCGCGGGAGGCCGTAGATACCCAGGCACTGAGGACTCACTCAGCTGTGCGGTGACAGCAGTCCTCCCAGGAGAGCCGGGGGTAGAAGCAGACCCACACAGAGGTCGGAGAGGCACGCAGGTGCGGTGGGCGACGGGGTAGGAGAGCATCCGGGAGCGGCACCAGTGACACTGACTGCCACAGCATGCCTGTATACAGTAGGAGTTCAATGGTTGTGCAGATGGAGTATCAGAAACACATGAAAAACAATTCTGGTCCCTGCAGAGGACACTGTGAAGAATGAGAAACAGGGTCCCTGACTCTGAATGAGCATTTCCTGCATTTATTCATTCAGTGAACAATTAATTACTTTTTTTTTCACTTGTTAACTTTAAAAATAAAACTGCTAGTTATTTTGCCAGCCAAAGACGGGTGTATTGGGGACTAACAGAGAATTGCTATCTGGGATAAGCTACAAGAGAAGAGAGGAGGCTGTTTTACAGAGGACCGGGGAGGGGGTGGGGTTTGGGAGGGACTGGGAAACAACAGAAGGTCCACTGCAGTAAACTGGGAGCCGGAAGTGTAGAGGCTTTTCTCATTGGTGGGGCTGTTGTCCTGGGAGGAAAAAACTTCCTCCTGCTGGGGTAGTAAAGTAGTAGCTTCTCTTCCTGCTGGCTTTGCAACTGGAGATGAGTGGTAAGGCTATCAGCCCCCATCCGCCCAGCCTCCCGCCTAATACGTTTTAGTGAGGTTTCTCTTTATAGATTTTCACACACACCTTTCACTACACCCAACTACTGGGTAAAAGGTTTGGTTGTACAGTAAAGAGACCAGAATTAAAACAGGAAATGCAGAACCTCAGTGAACTGTAGAATTTTTCAATTATCTTGTGTTCCCTTTGTTCTACATTAAGACGGAGAGATAGTAGGTAGGTAGAGAGACAGATGGATGGATAGATAGAGATGGAATGATAATGTCCTAAGGAAGTATAAGGCAAAAACAAGTTAGAAAGAATTAATATTCACAACGAGTACCACAGAAAATATGCCGTATCCCTAATACTTAGGATTTGCCCCAAATCAGAGAAGAGACAGATCAACAGTTGAACCCTACCTCACGCCATATACAAAAATCAACTCAAAGTGGATCAAAGACCTAAACATAGGAGATGAAGCTATAATACTCTAGAAAGAAAACATAGGGTTAAGTCTGCATGACCTTACATTTGGCAATGGTTTCTCAGATAGGACACCAGAAGCACAGGCAACAACAACAAAAAAACACATGAATCAGAGTTCACAAAATTTTAAAGCTTTATGTATCAAAGGATGCTATCAAGAGAAAAAGACAAGACAGCCTACAGAATGGAGAAGATATTTGCAAATCATAACTCTGATAGGGGTCTAGTGTCCAGAATGCATAACTCCTGTAACTCAACAACAAAAGGACAAACAACCTGATTAAAAATGGGTTAAACATTTGGATAGACATTTCTCCAGAAGGAGAATCACAGATGGCCAAAAAGCACTTGAAAGGAAGCCCAATATCCACTGGACATCAGGGAAAACCAAAACCAAATAGGATGCCACTGAACACCCAGTAGGATGGCCACAATTTAACAAAGAAGAAGAAGAACACAGCAGAAGCAGTGCTGGGGAGCATGTGGAGAAACGAGAGCTTTGTACCTTGTTGCTGGAAATGTAAAATGTTTTGGGAAACTTGTACAAAATTCAAACAGAAACTTGACAAAAATGTCCAGGGGCAGCACAATTCCCAACAGCCAAAAGGTGGAAATGACCCAAATGTCCACTGGCTAAGGAACGGAGACATAAAATGTGGCGAACCCATTTGCTGAAATATTACTGAGCCAGGTACAGGAGTGAAACACGGGCACGTGCTACAACACGGACGAGCCTGGAAAACATCACACTCAGTGACCGGAGTCAGACATAAGAGGCCATGAACTGTGTGATTCCTTACACATGAGAGGTGTGGAATAGGCAAATCCACAGGGACAGAAAGCAGATTAGTGACTGACGGGGACTGCAGAGGGACTCCTTCCTAGTTCAGGATTTCCTTCTGGAGGGACAAGAAGGCTCTAGATCGAGCTGGTGACCACGGTTGCACAACATTGTGGCTTTGCTAGACATCACTGACTTGTACGCTTTAAAATGGATGGAATTATACATTTTATATATTATGGGCTCAATCTGTAAAAATCATGCCTGCTGGAGGTTTCTGGGAGTGAGGCCTCCATACTCAGCAGCACTGGAAACTATTAACATGGTAAATTTTGGTTGATCTTACAGGTGGGACATTTATGTTTTAATTTGACGAACTTCATTAATGAGTTCAGGTAGTTTTCCATGTGCTTATTGGGAATCTGAATGTTTTCAGTTTTGTTTCTGGTTCTTTTGTACCCCCTCCTGCCTTGTAAGGACTTTAAAATTTTATATTCACCTTTTCTCCATCACACATCCTGCCCATATTTCTGGCCATTCAATCACTTCAATATATGTGCCAAGGAGATTCCCTTTGGGCTTTGATTGAAATGACAGCAATGATGATAGTTCGGGGACAAGGGGAGGGTTCTCATGCCCCGAGTTTCCAGCCCTCGACGGTCTCCAGTCCCCCAGCCCTCGACGGTCTCCGGCCCCAGCGCACACACATTGCATGTGTTCCCTCATCAGGTTTTCCTATTTTGTGCATGTCTCACCCTCTCGACGGCCCTTGCAGACACTCGACAGCTGGGCGTGCAATGGCCCTGACAGTCCTCCCCAAGTGCTCACACACTGATGGGGCTGGTCTGCAGGATCCCGACCTCACACCAAGCCCTGCAGGAACGTGACCTTAGAAACCATGGCAGTCCTTCAGCAAAACCTGCCTCCAATAGTCTCCACAAGTTTTCTGGAGATCAACAAAGAACAGACAGGAAAACAGTCCTACAACATCCTCGCCATTTAATGAGTAAAAACTAATTGTGGAAAATAAACCAGCACGAACGAGGTCTTCCCTGTTACCAGCTCTCAGACCAACAAGGAAGGAAGGCGTGGTGAGCCGACGGCGGAGACAACACACACACACACACACACACACACACACACACACACACGCACACACACGCTGGAGGGTATAAAAGCCGACAGGCAAACCAGCACCTCACACACTCACACTCACACACACTCACATTCACACTCTCAGCCTCCTCCAGCCCCACCGCCCCACCATGGCCGCATCCACCCTGTCCGTCTGCTCCAGCGACCGGAGCTACGGCAGCCGCGTCTGCCTGCCCGGCTCCTGGGACACCTGCTCCGACTCCTGGCAGGTGGACGACTGCCCAGAGAGCTGCTGCGAGCCCCCCTGCTGTGCCCCCGCCTGCTGTGCCCCCCCCTGCTGTGTCCCCTCCTGCTGTGCCCCCCCCTGCTGTGCCCCCTCCTGCCTGACCCTCATCTGCACCCCTGCGAGCTGCGGGTCCAGCCCCTGCCAACCAGCCTGCACCAGCTCCTGCCAGCCCTCCTGCTGCGGCTCCTCCCCCTGCCAGGAAGACTGCTGTGTGTCTGTCTGCTGCAAGCCCGTCTGCTGCACCCCTGTGTGCTGCACCCCTGTCTGCTGCAAGCCCGTCTGCTGCACCCCTGTCTGCTGCAAGCCCGTCTGCTGCACCCCGGTCTGCTCCGGGCCCTCCTCCTGCTGCCAGCCCAGCCCCTGCTCCTCGTCCCGCTGCAGACCGTCCTCCTGCGTGTCGCTGCTCTGCCGCCCCGTGTGCAGGCCCGCCTGCTGCGTGCCCGCCTCCTCCTGCTGTGCCCCTGCCTCCTCCTGCCAGCCCAGCTGCTGCCGCCGAGCCTCCTGCGTGTCCCTGCTCTGCCGCCCCGTGGGCTCCCGCCAGGCCTGCTGTGTGCCCGCCTCGGCCCAGAAGTCCTGCTGCTGACCAGCTTGAACTTCTGCGTCTGGCACTGCTGTCTTTGCTCCTGGGCACAAATGTCCTCTCTCAGGAGCTCTTACCTCCAAGACCATCCCTCTGCCCGTTGGTGGACACACAGCTGCTGTCTACTGGGGACCTGAACATGCCGCCCATCCTTTCCGGAGAAGAGATGCCCACCAGTCCCTCAGTGGGGGTGGACTGCGGCTCCCCGGGAACCCTCTTCTGAAGGCCGGTTGCTCGTGTTCCACGTGACAAAGGCCAATCGCTATAATCAATAAAATGTTTGTGTCATGTCCTAGAGACCAGTGTTTGTTTTCTCCTCCTCCTCGGACCCCAGAGACCGCTCCAGACTGGAGCTCTTTCTGGTGGAAGCCAACAATAAAGACATATTCTCAAACTCCAAGTTCAAAGCCCCTGAGAGATGATGAGGTCTGAATGTGGCTCTGCACACTCCGTGTCCCTTCTCCACCCTGGGGCCCTGCCCTCCCCGCAGTGACGAGCCCTCCAAGCCTGGGCCAGGGGAGGGGGTGGGCAAGGTTGCACAAGGGTTGGACCCTGAGGGGACTTTGGGGTCTCGCCCATGCCTGGCCCCATACCCATGCAGGTTAAATGTGAGCTGAGGAGCAGCACGACCTAACTGGTGGGAATTTGAGGGTCCAGTACCTAGCACCACGCCGCCTCCCTCGGAGAGAGGTGCCGCCCAGAGGAATGCCTGCATGCTGGTCTGGGCACAAGGGCTGATGCCCTGAAGCACCAGCAAATCCCTGTAGGCCCCCAGAGGGGTGCAAGGGTCGGTTCAGACATCATTCATTCTACTCAAGACTTCAAGGTCTGATTGGGGAGACAGGGAGAAAAAGGATTTGTTGACAAAAGCTCAGAACAGTGGAAGATGATGAGCCTGCAGTCTCAGTGGACCACAAGTGCTAGAGAGTCAGACCAGCCAGGTCAGCATCAGGCTCCCTACTCACCCCTTGTGCCAGGAACAGATGGAAGAGGCCCCCAGGAGCAGAGCAGCAGCAGAGGCCCGGCAGGCGGGAGGAGGAGCAGGAGGTCTCTACCTCTCCACAGCCGCTGGCTCTGTCCCAAGTTAGCTCTACCCCAGGGAGGTGGAGACGGAGCAGAAACCTCAGGGGGCCTTTAACGAGAAAGGGGCTGGGTTGCAACCCACCTTGACCCTTAAATCCCTCAGTCCGCCTGAACTTACTGAAAACCTGTACCCATTACTTGCTCGTTTGCAGGGAAATGGGACCACCTGCACAGCTAAATGAACAGGGACCTCGGTGGATTCTTCACGGCACAGAGTCAACGACGTGGAGGAAGCTCCCACCGCATCCGTAACCAAAGACTGAAGTGCAGGGTTGTAGACTCCCGTGGACACCAGCAAAGCCCAGTGTCGCCAAAATAGTGCGTGGGAGGGATGGGGGGGGCTGCAGGACGCTCCCTGGCTCTGGCCCAGGGGCTCCAGAACATCTAGGACCTTCTGGCGGCTCCTGCAGGAAAGTCGGTCACAGCTGGAAAAGGCATGGCCGGCCACTGGTGGCCAGGCTGCTCCCAGCCAGGACGTTTACATGGTCGGCTGCACTGCTCACAGACGGGGTGTCTACGTGGTCAGTCAGACTGCTCACAGACAGTGTCTACTTGGTCAGCGGAACTGCTCACAGACACGGTGTCCACGCAGTCAGTTGGACTGCTTATAGACAGGGTGTCTACACAGTTAGCCAGGCTGCTCACAGACTGTCTACCCGGTCAGTCGGACTGCTCACAGACGGGGTGTCTACAGTCACTCAGACTGCTCATAGACAGTGCCTAGTCGATCAGCTGGACTGCTCTCAGACGGGGCATCGACACAGCTGGACTGCTCACAGACGGGCTGACTACCCAGTCAGCCAGACTACTCACAGACAGAGCACCTACACAGTCTGCTGGACTGCTCCATACCGGGGTGTCTACACGGTCAGCCAGCCTGCTCACAGATGGGGCATCTACCCAGTCAGCCAGACAGCTCACGGAAGGGGTGTCTACACAGTCAGTCTGACTGATCACAGGTGGGGCATCTACATGGTCAGCCAGACTGCTCACAGATAGGGAGTCTACACTGTTAGCTGGGCGCCTCTGCCCAGCGGTGGCGGGGTGGGGGAGTCAGAGGTGACAGGAGTCTTTACCTCGGGAGGCTTCTTTAACACGTGTACACAGTGCGGGGACAATGCCCGATGCTCTGAGACCCTCCAGATCTCGCGGAGCCCTTCTGTGGGCAGCTCCCCGGCCCCGGACACCCCATCACTGTCATGCCTCCGATCCAGACGGTCACTGCCCTCAAAAGCATCACTGAGGACCCGGCGCAGGCCTCCCCCGCTATCTGGCGGATGGCGCCGTGGCTGCGGGGTGCCTGGAGAGAGGGTGTCTGCGAGGTGAGGGCCTGACTCGCAGGGGCGGGACACCCGGGACGGTGACAGGCGGCCGGCGTGGGGTCTCCAGGGACCAAGGATGAGGCAGAGCTGTGCACAGCAGGTGCTCTGAGAGTCCCTCTGAATTTCCCATCACGTAGCCCGTGACCTCACGGTAATGGACATTTCCAGTTCCGCCGATCCGTGATCCCGCCGCAGGAAGGACCCCCACCCCCACAGTGCTCTTCTTAGACTACTTCTCGGTTCTCAGACAGCTCCCCTCTGGCACCCCGGTGTGCCCCGGCTCCCTTGTGCTGATGACCATGCACGCTCTGGGCGTCCCCCACCTCCCGCCCAGGGCGGCCCCAGCATCCTTGCTCTTGGGTGGCTCGGGGTCCCACCCCAGGGGCTGAGCCCACGCTGTCAGGGGCACGTTCTGGGCCGGGTGTCCCGACCCGGCACAGTGCAGGCTCCACGCAGGGGCACACAGGAGGGCAGCCACCCGAGGCTGTGCCACGGAGAGGCTCTGTCTGTGCCGTGGCCCCCAAGACATACCGCACACACGGCGGTCCTCCCGGAACACCTGCACGACCCGGTCCCGGTCCCTTCCAGCCACTAGCGGCGCCGCCTGCTCCGTGGGCATCTACACGGCCAACAGAACTGCTCATAGGTGTTGCGTCTACACCGTCGCGGGCTACCGTTGCCCGCGGAGAGAAGGAGTCGGAGGTGACGGGGCTCCAAGCCCGCAGCCCAGTGCCCCTCTTCCCGCGGCCGCCTCCTCCGCGGCCGCCCTTCCTGTCCCTTCTCCCACGCCCCTGGGATGACGTGAGCCCCCGAACCAATCCAGGACGGCTCCTGGGGCAAGACTCTCAGTTCGCCCCGCCTGGGGAGCTGCCGTGCCTGCAGGGCTGTGTTCACCGGTTCTGGAGATGACAGTGTGGACATCTCCGGGAGCTACGAAAGTCACCCACAAAGCCCTGTCCCCTGAATGGGAGAAAGAGGAGCCCTACTTGTCTGTAGGGCGTACACTTTAATTTTGAGACTGGGTTGGCTCTGCATATTGGTTGCTGAGCAGGGGACCTTTTTACCTAAAAAGGGTCAAACCCCAAATTTAGGGATTCGTCCTCAGTCCCCCCAGAAGAGTAAGAAATAACCTCGCTGGTTCAAGGGACCAAGGGGGACCAAAGGAAGCCCAGGGGGCAGGGCCCCTGAGCTAGGCGCTCCCACTTGCCCAAGAGACCACCCTAGAGTGGCCGGTGCCCCGGGTACAGACATCTGGTAACCTGTGGCCTCTCTGCAGAGGCAGCGTTCCTGGATTCTGGGAGCCACGAGCAGAGGAAGCAGTTCAGGGAAAGGCGCAAAGGAGAGACGGTGCACACACTCGGTGGGCTTCAGATCACTCTGGGATTTATTAGACTTTTGTGCGGGGGCTGCAGAGCTGGGCACCCTGCACCAACCAGAGACACTGGGGGCGACTCTCCGCCTGGGTACCAGGGATCAAGTGGCTTTGCTGTAAGATGGTCTAGTCGGGTCCGGAAGGTCTGAAGTGGGTGATGTCTGTGCTGCCTGGTAGGAGCTGGGAGAGCAGCTATCTCTGACCCCTGGAGGAGGGGTCCTAGGAGGCCGTGGGCTCAGCAGCAGGTAGGGGTGCCGCAGGGGACAGGTCTGCAGAGCAGGGTGGAGCAGGAGGGCTGGCAGCCCCCAGAGGACTGGCAGGAGGGAGCCACACACACAATGGGCTTGCAGCTCATGGGCACACACACGGCTGGCTTGCAGCTCACGGGCATGCAGCAGGACGTCTGGCAGGAGCTGGGCACACAGCAGGACGTCTGGCAGGAGCTGGGCACACAGCAGGACGTCTGGCAGGGGCTGGACATGCAGCAGGACGTCTGGCAGGGGCTGAGCACATAGCAGGACATCTGGCAGGAGCTGGGCACACAGCAGGCCGGCTGGCAGCCCGTGGAGCAGCTGGACTGGCACATGGTGGCGTGGGGCTGGAGTGGAGTCAGGGTGGAGGACGGGGCTGGTCTGGAGGCTCCTTCCCCAGGCAGCCTTTATACCCAGGCTGTGGCATCCTGGCAACAAGCCACACGGGGGCCTTCCTCCTGGTGGCCTGATTGTTTTCCTCCTCCTCCTCCCCTGTGTGTCTCTTCCTGGAGTTTCCTGGTGGAAGCGACTCTGTTCAGATGACTCTGTGACAGCTGGAGGCTCACCCAGCAGCCCCGTGATTTCTTGACTCAGTCCAGGTAGGATGGTGAAGGACCATCAGCTGATTACAAGGACCCCCATATCAGGATGCTCCAGGTCCTCCCCGAGCTCACATACCCTGTCCTCTGTCCACACAAGCACCGTCCTGCTCGCCAGAACGGGGATCCCTGTTTTGATTTGGAAACCCCGTGACCCAAAAGGTCTTTCCAAGGGACCAGAGCTCAGCTGCTGGGCTCCTCACTGGGGACAGCCGTGGCCGTGGCATCTACCATGTCATCCGTTCCGGGCTTTGTGCCAGGTGCCACATTATCTCTCATCACTGACTAGTCATCAGTCCTTGCCACCATCCTAGGGGTAGGGGTAGGGGTAGGGGTAGCCCACGTACGCGAATGCGCGACTGGATTCCGTGATGCGTGAGCGCTCTCCCACTGCGGCCAAGAAGCAGGCGTCTGAAGCTCAGTTTCTGGGGTCTGCGGTCATTACCATTGCACCAAATTATGCTGGGGTTTTAGGGGTTTTCTGGGACTATCGGATCTGTAAGTTAGAATTAAAAAACAAACAACCAATCAAAACAAATGTGGGGACACACCTGGGTGGCTTAGTCGGTTGAGGATCTGACTCTTGATCTCAGCTCGCGTCTTGATCTCAGGGTTGCGAGTTCAAGTCCTGCATGGGGTTCCAAGCTGGGCATGGCGCCCACTTGAAAAAAAATGGGGGAATTTTCCATAATTTCTGCTTCAATTTCATTCTCTTCTTCTCCATGGGCTGAAACAGCTTCTTGTTGGGCTGCTTGATATTGTCCATAGACCCCTTCATGATTCTTTTTGTAAAATTTTAAAAATATTTTATTTATTTACTTGACCCAGAGAGTACAAGCAGGGGGTGCGGCAGGCAGAAGGAGAGGGAGAAGCAGGTTCCCCGCTGAACAGGGAGCCCCATGTGAGGCCCGATCCCAGGATCTCTAGGATCATGACCCGAGCCGAAGGCAGACACTTAACCGACTGAGCCACCCAGCCGCCACCCTCTTCATGATTCTTAATTCTGTTCTCTCTTCCTCCAATAGGGTGATTCCTACTGATGCGTCATCACATCGACAGTCTTTCTTATTCTATCGTCCGGGACCGCGAGACCTGGACTCACGCTGTGCGGTCTGCCCGCACCGCAGGATTTCCCACTGTTTCGGGAACGTGCGCATCTCTGCCCGGGTGTCCTCACGCCCCCATGGCTGCTTCTGCTTGGAACCCTGCCCCTCCCCCCACCCCAACATCCCCCACGTCGTGCCTGATCAGCATCGCCTCCGCACACGGGTCCCCAAACCACTCGCCAGCACCCCCATTCCTGTCCACCTACTGAGCTCGTTTTCCTTCCTGGGGCTCAGCCCACCGTGGCATCACTTCATGCGTTAACTTCCATGTTCTCGCTTATTCATTGCCCCACGAGGCTCACGAGGCTAGGACGTCTCTATAGCCAGCACACAATATACATTTGTTGATGATCAGATCAATGACTGTATAGATTACTAGAAGGCAGAAGTTGGTCAACTTTCTATACAGGAAAAAGAGTAAGTATTTCAGGCTTTGCAGGGGCTTGGTCTCACTCATAACCACTCCACATTATAGTGCAAGCCCTAGACAGCATGTAAGCAAATGAGCGTGGCTGTTCCCAATAAAGTTTTATTTACAAAGCAAGGAGAGGGCCAGATTTGTCCCACAGACTGCCCTGGTTCCCAGTTTGCAGATCCCCAGTCTAATGTTTTCCTGTGCCAAATAGAAGCTCAAGAAGCATTACTGCCTCAAAGCCACCACCGACGGCTGTGAGACAAAAAGAATAAAGGATGCGATCCCCAGTGGGGCCAGCGGTGCTGTGTGCACAGTACTGGTCTGGAGAAACGGCACGAGCCCCACGTAGAGCCAAACCAGAACATCCTGTTTACAGAAGAAGGAATCAGCCTCTCAGCCAAACTCATTATAGTGGAGCAAAACACAGGGAGCGCATCCCACGACAAGATGTTGGGGAACAGCTATGAGGAAGTCAACAGCTGTGCTTCTGTGTTGCCGGGACGCCTACTGCCCGGGTATAAAGGCCGCCCCGGGCAGGAGCCTCCAGAACTCACCGCCCTCCTCCCTGACTCCACTCCAGCCCCACCATGTGCCACACCAGCTGCTCCACGGGCTGCCAGCCGGCCTCCTGCTCCCCCAGCTCCTGCCAGACGTCCTGCTACGTGCCCGTGAGCTGCAGGCCTGCCCTGTCCGTGAGCTGCAAGCCCGCCGTGTACGTGGTCCCCTCCTGCCAGTCCTCTGTGTGTGTGCCCGTGAGCTGCAAGCCCCTCGTGCTCATGGCCTCCTCCTGCCAGTCCTCCGGGGGCTGCCAGCCCTCCCGCCCCACCCTGCTCTACAGACCCGTCTCCTGTAGCACCCCGTCCTGCTTCTGACCGGGATCCCCCCCAACTGCTCCTAGGGCACAGGGGGCCACATCTGCGACCCTCCTGGGGCAAGTCTTCAGTGGCCTCTGGGTTCTGCCCAGGCAGATGAAGAACGTGCCCAGCGGACCCTCAGAAGCCCATGGCAAGGATGTGGCGGGATGACCCAGGCCCCTCTGTGACCCAGCGTATGCCCTTGGAAGGACTAGTTTCCGGGGTCCTCTGCCTCCAGCGGGAACCAGCCCTGTGTGATCCAAATAAATCATGCTTTCCTGATGCAGCTTGTCCCTGGTTTATCTTCATGTATTTCCAAGTTCTTTTCTTGAAGATGTATACAGCCATGAGCACAGCAGCCCCTCCTCAAAGAGCCCTCCCTCCAACAGCTCAGCTGGAGGTGGGGAGGGGGTCTGTGGAGGGTGCAGGGGGAGGTGCCGTTCCCACGTCCAGCACCTGAGACTCACCTAGTAGATGGGGGAGGGCAGCAGAAAAGCTACCCCCACGGAATAGGGGATGGGAATCAGAGCATGACCACAGGGAGGGCAGGGAAAGCTCACATAAACCCACCCCAACTACAGAGTGAAGTCTGGCCATTGCAGGGAAGAGCAGCAGGAAGGGAGAAAGCCTCACCCTCTAAGACCCGGGCACACAGGGCCCGCTCATGACTGACCTTGGACTAGGACAATGGAGCCCTCCTGGCTCCCACTCAGCCTGGCTGGTACCGCTGCAGGAGCAACAGCAGTCATGGAGTGGGGGTTGGGTAGGGAGGAGGCAGGCATGTGGAGAGGTCCCCTCCATGTGCCAGGCACACAGGGACAGCTGAAAACTTAGGGCAGAGCAGGAATGCTCTGCCTCCAGCCCTTGCCCTAAGCACATGGCACTGGAAGCCCACCACAGAGGAATCCAAAGTCTTAGGTACCTTGAAGGTCATCGCAATAATGACAAAACCCAAACCAAGGTCAGCATCTGAGCAGATTGATCCAAACTTCCCCCCACCACACTGATGACCCAACAGAAGAGACTCACCCATTTCCCAGAGGAAACACTTTTTATGTCCATTTCAATTAATACACAATATCTGGTTTCAAAAAAAAAAAATATTAGAAGACATACAAAAAGGCAAGGAAAAAAGATCAATCTATTTTCAAGGGACAAAGCAATCAACAAAACTGGACTCAGAAATGACCCAGATGTTAGAGCTATCAGACAGAAACAGCAAAATAATGATGACAAGTGAAATAAGTCAGACAGAGAAGAGCAAATACAGTTGATCCTTGAACAATGTGGGGTTAGGGGCACTGACCCACTGCAAGTCAAAAATTCACATATATCTTTTGACTCACCAAAACCTAAACTAGTAATAGCCTACTGCTCACCAGAATCTTTACTGATAACATAGTTGATTATGTTATTTGTCAATATATTATATGCTGTATTCATACAACAAAGTAAGTTAGAGAAAAGAAAAATGTTATTTAAAAACCATAAGGAAGAGAAAATACATTTGTAGTACTGTATTGTATTTTTTTAAAAAGCCTTGCAATTAAAACTCATGTTGTTTAAGAGTCAGTTGTACAGTATGATCTCATTTATATGTGGAATAAAATAACAATAATAGTAATAATAATTCCAGAGGTAGGGGCAGGGGGTGGGTGAAATGGGTGAAGGTTGTCAAAAGCTACAAACTTCCAGTTATAAGACAAATGAGTTGGGGGATGTAATGTACAGCATCTCTATAAGAGAAAAACACTAAGTCAGTTTGTTTAAAGAAATAAATTACAGAACTATAAATATGAGAACAGAGTAGAAGAAACAAATAGAGTTGAGGGAAACAAAGAAAACTTCTAGAAATAAAAAAAATCAAGTAATAAAAATTAAAAATTTAGTGGACAACTTAAACAGAATATGAGACATAGCAGAGGAGAGAATTAGAGATATCAGGAGGGAGAGCCAAAGAAAATATCCTGAATGTAGCAAAAAAAGTTTAAAAAGTAGCAAATATGTAAGAGAAGTTAAGAGATGCGCTAAATGATTAGGGGAGTATGTGTAGTAAATTCATAAATAAAAGCATGGGAATGATAAATATTAAATTTAGAATAACAGTTACATTCAGGATGGACTAAAGCATTGAGTCATATGGGGGATGTAATGCTTCAAGTAAATTAATTAAATAACTAAAATTAATATGTTAAATAATCAAAGGTAAAACTTGCACTACATATACAAACAGAAGGAGAATTTCAGCAGAGAGATGGGCACTATATGAAAGGGTCAAAAAGATTATGTAAAAATCAAAATAAAATATCAATAAATTCCTTCAATGGGTTCATCCATAGACTTGACACAGCCAAGTGTGGAATCGTTAAATGTAAAGATAAGTAAGTAGATATATCCCATATTAGAACCCAAGGAGAAAAATAGTAGGGGAAAATTAGTAGGACCATATTAAATCATCACTTAAATGCATGTAAGTAAAGTCCCATAAAAACAGGAGAGAGAGAATAAGCCAGAAGAAATATTTAATTTCTTAAAATTTATCATTTACTTTCTAAAAATAATGAAATACAATAAAATTATAGATCCAAGAAGCTCAGAGCACCTCAAGCAGGATAAATATATCAGCCCCCCACTCCTACAAAAAATAATGACCTGGACACATCATTAAAAGTTTGACTATAAAACCGGAAGAGAAGAGGAAATCTTGAAGGCGTCTGCGTGAAAAAGACATGCTCTATACAGAACAAAGATAAGAATTTCTTCAGAGTCTAATTAGAAAGCATACAATTCAAAAGACAATGGAAAGATATCTTTAAGATACTAAAAGAAAAATCTGTCAACCGTATGAAGGTTTTAAGAAAGCATCTTTAAAAATTAAAGTGAGGGGAACCTGGGTATCTCAGTCCATTAAGCATCTGTCTTCAGCTCAGGTCATGATCCCAGGGTCTTGGGATCAAGCCCCGTGTTGGGCTCCTTGCTCAGCTCTCCTTATCCCTCTCCCCTCCCCTCCAAGCTTGTGCTCTCTTGCTCATTCTCTTTCTCTCTCAAATCTTAAAAAAAAAAAAAAAATTGAAGTGAAACAGACACTTGCTCAGATAAACAAAAACTGAGAGAGTTTAACCACAGACACGCACTATCAGAAATATTCAGAAAATTTCTTCAAGCCAGTGATTGGCTGGCTTGGAAAAAACAGCTCTAGAAATGATTCTAGAGAGAAGCTCAATATAAAAAGCTTTACAGGATAATGGCTATCTAGAGCAGGCACCTTCCGAATGCACTGGGGGTTCTTCACATGTGTAGAAGTGAAGGAGACAACACCCCCTCAGACGATGTGGTATGGAAGTACACTGCTGTGGAGTCCTGACACTACAGACCGATGGGTAATAGCATTCGGAGGTAGGTCGTGTTCTAATAAAGGTGTAAATTATAAACTCTTGACCAACCCACTCCCAAAAGATGTGGCCAAAAGTAGATGAGACCAAAGTAGAGATGAAATGGGAAAATTAAAAATACTAAACCTGAAAAGAAGAGAAAGAGAGAAAAGAACAGTCAGCCCAAATAGAACACAGCCTGCAAGATGATATTTTACATTTAACTGTATCAGCAACTTCCATTAAATGTAAAAGGTCTAAATATTAAAATCAAAAGACAGAGGTGTTTAAATTGGATAAGAAGGCAAGACCAACTATCTACCAGAAATCCCACTTTAAATATAAAACCATAGTTAATTATTTCATATATATGTGTTTCTATATACACTTATTACTACATATGTGTTAAGTATGATGTGTATGTTTATGTATACATATATAATATACACATAAGATACTCAAATGTATCGTTGGTATTATCATTTTGAACAAATCATTATGCCAAATCAATTAAAAATAAGGAAAACAAAAGTCGCTATTTTACCTCCACTTACTCCTTCTTTGTGCTTCCTTCCCTTACGCAGACCAAAGTTTCAGACTTGTATTACTTTCCTTTTCTTAAGGCCCTTCTTGCAAAGCACGTTTACTGGTAAAAATTTCCCTCAGTGCTTATTTGTCTCAGAAAGTCTTTATTTTCCCTCCACTCTTGAAGGATAATTTTGCAGGGTATAGGATTCTTGGGTGATGGGTTTTTTCCCCTCTCAACGCTTTAAATATTTCGCTCTGCTCTCTGAGGAGAAGGCCCTGTAACTCTTGTCTGTGGCCGTGTGCAGGTGAGCTGGTTTTCCTTTGGCTTTGGTCAGGGCTCACTCTGTCTCTGATTTTCCGCAGTTTGGACACAGTGTGCACAGGCATGCTTGAGTTTTGCACTCACGCTGCTTGTGTTCTCCGAGCCCCTGGGGCTGCGGATCGGTGTTGGATGGTGGTTGAGGGAATTCTCAGCTACTCTTGCTTCAGGGATGTCTGGTGCTTTCCCTCTCGCTTCTCCCCTGCTGTCCCACCGCACAGAGGTCACACCTTCTGTGGCACCCCATGGTCCTTGGGCGTTCTGTTCCGGTTTGTCATCTGTGGTCCCTCTGCCTTGTGGGTTTTTGGGTTTCCATTGGTGTGTTCTCCAGCGCAGAGACGCTTTCTCACTGTGTCCGGTCCACCAGGGAGCCCATCCAAGGCTGTCTTCATCTCTGTACGTGTTGTTGACGCTAGAGTTCCTTTCTGGTTCTTTCTGAGGATATCCGTCTCCGTTTACGTCTGCCCGTCTGTCCTTGTGTGCCGTCTGCTTTGCCTATCAGAGCCTCCAGCACATTGGTCAGGGCTGTTCTGAATCCCCGGTCTGACGGTTCCGACACGTCGGCCACATCTGGTTCTGGTGCGCGCTCTAGCTGCACGTGTGTTCTTTAGCCTTTTGTCCTGTGATTTTTGTCTCAATAGCCAGACACAAGGACCTGGGTGGAAGGAGCTGCCGTGAATAACCTTCGTACCGTGGTGGTGAGGTGCTGAGGGAGGCACTACAGGCCAGTGATCAGGGCTCAGGCCTCCGGTGAGCCTGTACCTTCTTGAGAGTTTCTTAGCCTTCCCCCCTTACATGAGACAGGACAGCTAGAGGGGCCGAGGGGTCAGTTAGGCTGATAAACCCTTCAGTGCTTAAGCTCTGGTTAATACTTTTTCCTGAGGGAGACTTGTTAAGAATGCTCTGCTCACCCCGCCACATGCATGAGGGGTTCTTCCTCCACCACCAAGAGTTCTAGGAGGTAAAACTCACAAAAGTGCAGGAGACCCCCCCACCCCCATGACTGGGCTGCCTGAAGTTTTTAATCTCTCAGGCTTGTCTACGCCGAGCATCCAGCAAGTTGTGAGCTACGTTCGGGTTTCCCTGCCCTTGGCTCCAGCCCCAGCAAGCTGTGTTTCTTTGTATTTGCCTGTGGGCACCTTCCCTTTGCGGGGGGCAGTGGTTTGCCCTGTGACCTCACTTCTCTTCCAGATCTAAGAACCATCGATTTTTCGATTTGTTCTGCTGTTTACTCATAGTTAGGACCGAGTGGTAGCTTCCAGCTTCTCCCGTGCTTGACCAGACTATCACACTCAGAGAAGAGCCCCCATGCTGCGGTGCTACACAGTCTTCGGGACAGAACTACATGGCCAGCTGTGGCTAGCTGGTCTCTATCGCCAGCAGGGGCGGGGGCGCACGAGTGCCGGAGACAAGGGGCGAGGAGAGGAGGCTATGCTCCTTCCTGAGACCCAGCTAGCTACCTGTGGTTGCTTGGTACCCCACCTTCCAGCTATAGGAGCCTGTTGAAGGCCAGTTTGGAGGTGACATCTCATGAGAAGGGAGCACCGCCCTCCAGAACACCGTTAGGCACCCCACATCAGTGGCCTCGATATGGTATTGAGTCGACGATAGGTGGAAAGAACGAGTCTGGAAACCAAGGGGTGGCAACGAGCAGGGTCCCCTTTACCATTTTGCCCCACAGCCAGCTTGGAGAATTTGCATATACCGACCCCCGCCACTGTGAGCTCTACGGGTTTATAGATCCCGGTTCCCAAAGGAGGTCGGTTCCCGAAGGCGATACAACAGGAATCCCACTGAAGTAAGTATTAAGTTTTCTGCGGTTTATAGGTGAGTGTTTCAAACTCATATAAATGCTCCCAGTATCTGCGTTACACAGAGAGGATTGATAGGTGTCTGTCCACACACGGCTCTGTGAGGTGCTCACCCTTCGGTTTGCTCCTCTGCATCAACATCAAAGACTTCCTCCACACTCACGTGGACACATCTACCCTGGGGTGTTTTAGTGCCTGTGGAGATTTCCTCAACAGAGATGCTAAAATAACATTGTTCCTCTACTAATGGTCTTCAACCCCTCCCTTCTGTTGTGACTGTTGCTGTCACAAACCATATGACCATAAGCATGTGCATCTTTGTGCAAGGGCTTCTGTTGGGCTGATTTCTGGAAGACATATCCACTTTTTAAAGGAAGAGGCCGTGTGCTGTGAAAGACCGGCTGCCCCAGCTGTAGTCAGAGCCCAGCAGAGCAGGCAGGCGTCTACCACCAGCCCTGGGCCCCACTGCGACCTCCCACACCGCCCCGGCTTAGGGGACTCTTGGAGACAATGGATGGATTGACTGTAGACGTTTCCAGAGTGGACTGCTGTACCACGCCTCCCCGCGGACAGCCCCCGCAAACACCTGGCCGTTTGGAACCTGCAGTCACTGAACCCGGGGACTGCCAGCCGCCCCTTGGTTGAGCAGCGCTTCTCACACTGGGGTCCAGTAAACATACGGGGCCCAGGAGCCCCCAGGCTGGCGCTGCGGCAGTGGCAGTCCCGCAGTCACGGGTCCCCGGGCGAAGCTGCTGATGACAGAGAGCGGGCGGGCGGGGTGCCCCCAGGGATCGCACCGGGTAACACACACCAGCCGCACCCAGGCTCTCTGAGATCCCGGCCACCGGGCCACCGGAGGCAGGGCTCTGCAGGGGAGGAGACAAGGCTGCCCCTTGAGTGGGTGGCCTCAAGAGAGGCTCCTGTCTCTTGTCCCTTTCCAGCCGGCGGTGGGGCTGACCTGGAATCAGGCTTCCCTCCTGGTATCTCCTCCAACCTGTTTTGTCCATCTCTGGTGAAGGAGACGCTGCCTGGCAACCGGAGAAGGGTGATGACGTCCTTAGACTGTGTGGTCCCGCTCCCCTGACACCTGACCCTGCCTGATCTTTAGCGCAGACGGTGGAGGCAACCGCCCTCCTAAAAAAAAAAAAAAAAAATGAGTTCTCTAAAGTCAGCAAGGGACAGAAAGGGGGCTTTGGGAAAATCTTGCGGGGGTGGGGGCAGCAGGTGCCAGATTTTTCGGTTCTCAGAAAGAACCTTGCTTCCCAAACCGGCAGGATTCCTTGGGCAAGCGGACAATAGGTGTTAAAAAAATGTTTGAAATACGATCCATTCCGTTTACTGTCTAATCTGTAAAGCCGCAATGCAAACTAGAGATGTGCTTCGTAAGTGCCTAGAAAACAAGGCTGCGCAGCCCCCTGGGACACGCCACTCACCTCCCGCAGCTCCTTCCATAAGAACCTGTTAATAATTTACAACTTAACTAAGAGTTACTGTTGACACAGGGGGGAAGGGCTTTTCAAAGAACCACTTGGATCACCAGGCAAATAATCCTAGATAAGC
Source organism: Mustela nigripes (assembly GCF_022355385.1). Taxonomy (NCBI): domain Eukaryota; kingdom Metazoa; phylum Chordata; class Mammalia; order Carnivora; family Mustelidae; genus Mustela; species Mustela nigripes. The sequence continues at coordinate 215,509,606 of NC_081558.1, forward strand.
ATTTGCTTACCCTGAGACTAAAGTTATCTTGGAAACTTTAAGGTATGCCCTTGGGAAAGTTCATCTGACTGCTCCCTTCTCATAGCGAACTGGCACCAAAAAACAAAAACAAAACAAAACAAAAAACAAAAAAACCAAAACAACAACAACAACAAAAAACCAAGAAGAAATCCCACTGGTTTACACAAGGGAGACCAGGAGCTTTCAAAATGTCCTGGTCCCAGAGTCAAGAGAGAGCAAGCGTTATCTTTGCTCAGTGCTGCACGACAGGCCTCAGGGATCCCTGCCGTCCTGTGGCTCAAAATCCCTAGAAAAAGGAAAGAGAAAGAAGTCATCCCACATTCCCACTCCCTAGAGAACCACTGTTCAGACTCGGGTACATTAAAAAAAAAAAAAAATTGTTGTGTGTGCTGTGTATTGTGGTGGGAAGGAGTTTGTGCTTCTTCAAAGTTCTTTTTATTTTTTTTTTTAATTTTTTAATTTACTTCACAGATTGAGAGAGCACAAGCAGGGGGACCGCAGGCAGAGGGAGAAGCAGGCTCCCCGCTGAGCAGGAAGCCCTACGAGGGGCTCGATCCTAGGACCCTGGATCCCTGACCTGCGCAGAAGGCAGACGCTTCGCAGACTGACCAACCCAGGCGCCCCCTTACAATGTTCCGGTCATGCTGTTGGTTTCCCACTTGTTTTCCCACAAGCCTTGCCTGTCATACGGACCGAAGAGTGAAAGGGTTCGCTAGGCGGGCGGGCACCCCCAAGCGTAGGCTGTGGACACCGTGTGCGTGATTCAAAAGATCCGCTGTACTGAAATAGGGAGGGAGCCTAGAGCCCGATGAATGGAGACAGACCCAGGCTTCGGCGGGGGGACGGCGCTCCAGCACCGCAAAACCCCCGAGGAGGACGGTTTGGCCTCGGGATGAGATCTGCGCTCACGACTGCTCTCCCCAGTCCTCAGGCTGGTGTTTCAGATCATTTCCATGACGTTCGAAGAGAATGGGAAAGTGTGATTTTTAACCTTTGCAATCAAATGGCTGAAACCCCAGAGACAGACTCGGATCCCAGCAGCAGCTCGCGCGGCTCCTTGTTTTCTTGTTTTCTCCGCTTCCCTTCCCGGTGGGATCCCGGCCCTGCCTTCGCGCTGCTTCTTGGAGCTGACAGCAAGGAGCCCCGGACCAGCCGCGGGGACGCGCCAAGCCAGCGGAGAATGGGCCGCAGCGTCCCTCGCCAGGTGCTGTCGGCCGGCTGGTCTGTTAGGGTTCTGTCCCAAGAGGATATGCTGGGAAGGCTGAACTCCCGGTATCCTTGAAAGTGACCTCATTTGGAAATAGGGTCTTTGTGGAGGAGGTCACGGTGGGTTAGGGCCAGTCCATAGGAAGTGCCCCACGAGGAGAGCAGTTCGGACAGAGACGCGGAGAAAAGCCGTGTGAAGAGGGGGCGGGGGTGGAGCGAGGCAGCTACAAGCTAAGGGACACTAGGGGCTGCTGCCGGCCACCAGAGGCTGGAAGAGGCACGGAAGGATTCTCCCCTACAGGTTTCAGAGGGCGCACGGTCCTGGGGCCACCTTGGCCCCGGCCTTCTGGCCTCCAGAGCGGTCAGACAATAAATGTCCCTTGTTCCGAGCCCCCTGATGTGAGCTGCTCCGTCACACCCAGGACAGGGGTTCAGACGGCGAAGAAGAGAAAGGGCGGGTCAGGGTCTGTGAGGGTGGCGTCCCCGAACGGCCTGTGGGACCGCAGGCCCCTGCCTGCTGGGCGAGCCGGTGCCTCCAGGAGCGCCACAGGCTGGGGAGGGGCTCCTGCAGCCCCCTTCCTCCCAAACCTCAGTGTGGGGGTCCCTGAGCCAGGGCAGCTGGATCTCGGGGTTCTGACCCTCCGCCATGGGCCCCCAGGGACCTGTGCTAGGGTGGACACGAGCAGAACAGCTCCCAGTCAGGGACACCTGGGGGGGCTCATTCAGTTAAGTGTCTGCCTTTGGCTCAGGTCATGATCCCAGGGTCCTGGGATTAAGCCCCTGGGCAGCTCTCCCTCTAGAACAACCTTCCCCAGCCTGGTCATGTGCTCTCTCTCGATCTCTCTCGGTCTGAAAGAAAGAAATAAAATCTTTTTTTTTAAAAAAAGGGTCAATTCCCATACGAGCCGCTTTGCTGGAGGAACACGCAGCGGCCTGGGAGGGAGTGGCCCCTGCCAGGGCGCCTGGCCTGACGGGCACCGTGAGCCGTGCAGCACACACGCCCATGGCCACGTCCTCAGGCCCTGCGTGACCTGCTTTCATGGGCCAGGGCGGGAACTGCAGCCTGGACAGCAGGACCCGGCACAGGAGGCAAAGGCCCCGAAATCATGGTCCTGGTAGGATTCAAACACGGTGACGCTCGGGGGTCACACTGGGTTCTCTCACACAAGCAGCTAAACGTGCCGCGCCCCAGGAGGGCAGCCACGGACTCTCTCTGCCTTTGCTCGTTCTGGGCAGTGGTGGGGGTGGTGAGGTCTTGATGTCCCACGGAGTACGCAGGGGGCAGGTGTCAAGTCCATCTGTGGACCCCAGCATGCTTCCTCACCTCCGGCAATCCACACCTGCTCCCCCGTGGGTGTCGAGGGGCCCAAGGAGGTCACCTGGAGCGGGGAGGCAGAGGTCAGAGGGGCCCAGAGCACAGCGGCACCGCCCGGAGCCGCCCTGCAGCCTGCAGTCACCGTCTGTGGAAGGCTGGACGGTGCCCCCTCAAGGTACCCGGGTCTTAGTTCCCGGAACCTCTGAATGTGGCCTTAGAAGATGAGAAAGGACTTTGCAGGTGCGATCAAGTTAAAGGTCTGGAGATGGGGGTTGTCCTGCATTATCCAGGTAAGCCCTAAGTGTCATTGCAATGTCCTTCTGAAAGAAAGGCAGAGGGTAGCTGTCACACACACACACACACACACACAGGACTTGGGCGGGGGTAGGCCATGTGACCACGAGGACGGAGAACAGAGCGAGTCCGCCTTCAGCCAGAGATTTCCGGCAGCCACCAGAAGCCACAGGAGGCCAGGAACAGAGTGTCCCCTCGCCAACCCCGCCACACTGAGCTTGGACATGTGTCTCCAAAACCCGGAAAGAGCACGTTTCTGGGACTTCCAGCCACCTGTCTGCGGTGCCTTCCTCTTCGGCTCCGGGGAGCTCAGCGCCCCCGCAACAGGTGTCAGGCCGGGACACTACGCTCCACACACGGAGCCCTACCAGAGGTGGGACACAGCCGTGGTCAGCCTCACGGTTCCCTGACCCCACACACTGTCTGGTTGTTCCCGTGTGTTGAGCCAGAGCGGTCTGACTTCTCAGGAGACCTTCACCCATCCGCCTCATGCAGGTCCTTCAGCGTCGAACAGTGGGGAGAAGGGTCAGCTGGCGTCGCTGATCTGGGGCCCTGGGGCGGGTGGTGGCGTTTGTGTTCTTGTAAGTGACCATCCGGGCTCTGGCAGTAAGGCCGCTCTGGCCAAGGGGAGGGCCGGACCCCTGCAGGGTTCGCGTCTTTCCTCCCTGTCCCGATGCACTTCCTGGGTCCCCTTCGTGGCTCGTCAGGCCCGTGTGCGGAGCAGCCCAGCCAGAAGCGGCCTCGCGGTGACGACCGGATGGCTGGGACATCGTCACAGTAGCTCAGTCACCATTTGGCGTTCTGTCACCCGAAAACCCAGGATGCGGGTCCTTTTGCCCAGAGGAGAGCGACAGGGTGTGGTTAGGGGCGTCTCGGCACCGTTTCCCACGGTCTCGGGGTCCAGAACGTGCTGTGTAATTAGCAGCCCCAGGACAAGTTTTGCTGCCTCATCTCAGCACCCAAATCCTGCTGCTGAGGTCAGGGGAGCCCAGCCTCGGCGTCCGGCCTTTCCCCAGCGAGACCGTCCCTCATCCAAGTGATCAGGCTGCAGTCTTTCACCTCCTTCACAACTGTGCCTGGTGCCTCCTCCTCCAGGAAGCCTGCCTTGAGTAAATCAGTCAGCACTGGGAAAGGTGGAGATCAGAGCGCAGTGAGACTGAACCCATGTAGCCAAGATGATCGAGGTCAGCACCAGGCTCCGTCCCTCATGAACCGTCGTGGGGGAGGCACTCTCAGTCTCTGTGCTGTCAGATGATGGTGGGGGGTGCCCTCTGTAGCTGGGGGTATGTCATGTGAGGCTCTGGGCCGGGGCGGGCCTGTAGTTAGCACACGGGGGGTCCCCGCTGCGGCTGCTGCTTCTGGTCGGTTCCAGCCCACTGCTCGGTGCTGGGCGGCAGCAGGCTCCGGGCAGGGCGGCCCTCTGTGAAGTGGCCTCGGGGTGTTCTCGTCCTGCACACCCCCTCCCCCTTGAGTGGGGGCTGGTCCTAGTGACTTGCTTCTAACGAGCCGAACCCAAGAGTGCTGGAGCCTCGCGGCCACGGTTAGGTTTCAGGACGGACTTGCAGCCGGTGGGACACCTTCTCCACCGCCTTCCCCGCCTGCACGCCCCGGTGCAGCCCAGCTGGAGAGGCCGGAGCCCCCGGGCCGGGACCTGGGGGAAGCCGCAGACCAGAGCCTGGCTTCGGGGAGCCGAATCCCGCCGACACCTGCTGAGTGTGTGCACAGGCTGACACGCCGGGCGGAACCCGGGGGTCCAGCAACCCTGGGAGGGACTCTGGAGACCAGCGCTCCGCCAAGCTCCTCCTGGACGCCTGACCCACAGACACGGTGAGATAATAAACATTCTGAGTGCCTCGGGTCAGTCTGCTCTGCAGCGAGAGCTCCCGCGTAGAGCCGCCTCCTCGTGCAGAGCCGTGTGTGCCGTCCACAAACGCATCTCTTCATGTCACTCTGTGCTCTTTAGCCCCGGCCACGTACAAGGCCCATGTGGGGACCCACAGACGAAAACAAGAGCCGGTCCTGCTCTTTGGGGAACGCCCCACAGTGGCTGCTCTAGAAGGGGTGACGGGGACCCCACCAAGAACCGCGAGGTCCTGTGTCTGCCGGGAGGGGCCGGCAACCTCGGGGACAGAGCTGAAGGCTGGGACAGTGCTCAGCCAGACGGCTCGGGACCCACCGGGCTGGGCCTCTTGTCCCTGAAGCAGGTCTCGTCCTTATATAGCTGCTTCCCAAGACCCTCCAAGTGGGGACCTCCCTAGAGGGGTTCCCCAGGGCCATGGCCAGTTTCCATCTGATGGATCCGTGCCTGGTGCCACGCAGCTGTGGGGGGCCGAGCTTCTTCTCGTTCTCAGGGTCTCTGCTGAGCCCCAGAATGCAGCGACGTAAGGCAGATGAGCAGGAGGAAAGCACACACTCATTTATTTATTTGTTATTTATTTTTTAAGATTTTATTTATTTAAGAGAGACAGACAAAGACAGCCACAGAGCACGAGTGAGGACAAGGGGGCACAAGCTGGGGGGAGAGGGAGACGCGAGCTTCCCGCCGAGCAGGGAGTCCGGCGCAGGACGCGGTCCCAGGACCGCGGGATCATGACCCGAGCCGAAGGCGGACGCCTCACCGGCGAAGCCCCCCAGACGCCCCCACGCACATTTCATGCACGTTTCAGGGGGCCCGGGAGCCTTCCTGAGGAAATGAAGAGCCAGAGAAGGGGCAACACCCACATGCATCTAGAGCCGTGAGCTGAGCAAGGAGGCGAGTGTGACGCCGCTACCCTGTACGGGGACCGGCAGGGTGGCCGGGTTTCACGGGCTGCCTTCAAGTACCTCAAGCTCAAAATGATCCGTATGTCCCAGCGGCAGTCTGGGGAGGCCTGTCTTGCCACCGATCACAGCGGGGTTTACCAGGAACCTTATCCTGGTTTCGGTGACCCCGCAGCCGCCCAGAGGTCAGTCCTGTGCGTGATGCCCCCGACTGGAGAGTCATGGGTGTGCAAAGGCCCAGTCAGACTACCTCCCCACTCTCCCCAGAGTCCCGAGAACCCCTTTGTCAAATAAGAGAAGACAGCCCTCCGGGTTCAAGGTCAGCTGATGGAGGGACGGGGGGTGGATGCTCCTGCCCCCTGCCCCAGCTCCATGCTGGCTGCCTGGGCTCAGACCCGGAGTCTCGTTGTTGGCTCATCAGACACCCACCAAGCCGTCAGGGGACTGCATGGAGTCACTGAATGTTTGAAGAAAGAAAACCCTGGTTACTGTGCCAGCACTGTCACTACTCACCCATGGGGCAGCAGCTCCCGAATGAGGATGGTCCTGGTGACACTGCCGGACCTCTGCCAGAGGTAGAGAAAGCTCAGGGCACATCGAAGCCATCTTTGGCCCTATGTTCCCTCGCTGAAGGTCCACATGCCTGGGGAGACGTCGGGTGCCCCGTCGCCAGCCCCTGACTGCCCCAAAGCGGTTCCTGCCCTCTGTCCTTCCCACCAAGGAAGGAAGAGGAGGGAGCGTCAGGCACTCATAAGCCTCCCAACCTCTCCCCACGGAGCTGCCCCACAGAGAGCGACGTCCTGGGCTGGAGTCCCAGCTCTGTCACTACTGGCTGTGTGACCCTGGACAAGTCTGTTGACCTCTCTGTGCCTCCTTTCCTACTCACAGGGCTGTTGGGAAGGTGAAGTGAGCTGTTACGTGTGGTCTTAAAACAGCGTCCAGCAGCTGAAAGCATTCTGTGGGCTAGGTTAGGGTCAAGGTTAGGGTTAGGGTTAGAATTAGGGTTAACCCGTGGACTGGTTCCTTCGCCCCGACAACCGCTTTCCCTTCTCCCCACGCGTCACCTTCACCTCTGCCTCCAACTCGGATAAATCTCTCTGCCGCTCTGTCTTCTCTTTCCGCAGCCCTCCTCCCCGCTAATTCTCTCTCTCACTCTTTTTTTAAAATTTAATTTCTTTTCAGTGTTCCAAGGCTCATTGTTTAGGCACCACACCCAGTGCTCCCTGCAATATGGGCCTTTTCTAATACCCACCACCGGGCTCCCCCCCCCCAACCGCCCGTCCCCCTCCCCTCCAAACCCTCAGCTAGTTGCTCAGAGTCCACAGTCTCGCATGGTTCGTCTCCCCCTCCAATTTCCCCCAACTCACTTCTCCTCTCCATCTCCCCATGTCCTCCGTGTTATTCCTTATGCTCCACAAGTAAGTGAAACCATATGATCGTTGACTCTCTCTGCTTGACTTATTTCACTCAGCATCATCTTCTCCAGTCCCGTCCATGTTGCTACGGAAGTTGGGTATTCATCCTTTCTGATTCTCTCCCTCTTTTTAAGTCCTGTTTGTGACCCTAGGGTGACGTCAGGGGTTTTCATTTGGCATCAAAAGCTTCAGAGTCCCGCAACCCCAACTGCTGGGCTCCGGGTGCAGGAACATCTGCTCGCCATGGCCTCCAGTGCCCTCAGACCCTGTGTGCAGGGACAGGCCAGGTCCGTGAGACGGATGATGGATTCCTCTGCCAGCTTCCTTTCTAGTGGGATGCATGAGGAGCCCCTCCCAAGCCCACAGGGTCAATTGCAACGGAAGTGAGCACAGTCTCCAATGCATGTCACCACAGGGGGGCCACGAAATAGGGTCTGATGCCTCCCCAGGGTAGCATGCCTTGAGCGTCCAGTAAAACAGTGGTCTCCCAATATTTTCGCACAAGAAAGCTTTGTTGAAAAGTTACACATATTTCACAATGGCCCCCAAACCAAAACCTAAACGCTGTCCAGCTTTCCGGACGGGGTGAGGGGCGGGGAGCTAGAGCGCCAGCCCTCCCCGGGGCCCCCGACAGCCGCCCACTTGGGCTCCCCGGCCTCCTTGGACTGAGCCCGCAACACATGGGAGACGCGGGGATGGCGCGGGGAACGCACCCCCCGGGGAATGAAGCGGGACCCGAAACCTCACGCTTTCAGCTGCCGGGCTAGCGCGAAGCACGCTTCCTGGCTCAGCCCCGACACCACAGACCCGAGCCTGTGCACAACGGAAGGGCGTCCCTCCCGCTTCTGCAGGGGCCGCGTGGCTGGGGGCCGGTCCTCCTCCCGCTGCGTCCGCCCAGGGGAAGGGACCAGGGAGCTCTCCGGGGTCTCTTTCATAAGGAAGGGCCCCCACCCCTTGCCTGAGGACCCCTCCTCACCCAAGCCCCTCCCAAGCTCCCGCCTCCTAGTATCACACCAGAGGGTCATCGGGATTTCAAGATTTGAATCTGGGGGACACACAAACATTCAGACTGTAGCACTTACCTCCAGAAAACACTGGAAAGACAACATGTTACGGACGATTTTTTTTTTTTTTTTTTTTTTTCTGGATGGTGAGATCACAGACGGTTTTAAGCTTTTGTTTTTTCCTTGGAATTAAAAAAAAAAAAAAATCTGGTGCGAGCTTGTATTCATTTGTATTGAGAACAGACCACAAAAGCACATCCAGCCACCGTGTGGCGACAGGGAGGGCGGGGTGAGTGGGGTCCGCAGCAGGGCCCTGGAGCTGGGGAGGGGACAGGGGTGCTCACTCGGGGACGGATGGACTGTCCCCTTGGGCACACTGTGGAGGAGCCGGGGCAGGAGGACCATCAGAAGAACCGGATGGCCGGGATTCCTGGGGTGGTGGTGGGACCAGCCGGGTGAATTGCCGGGTTGCATTTCGCCTTGAATTTCGCCGGCGAGGGCTCTCCTGAGTCTCCTGAGTCCCCTGCAGGGACACTCTCGTGCGCAGTCAGAGCTGCATCCCCCTTTAAGGACCCAGCAGAACGAGCGTGGTGACCACCCCGGATTCAAGCACCGGGTTGCACCATCCGTGGAATTCTGACCCTGTCACCTGCCTCCTTCCAGGCTCTGGCAGGGAGGGGGCGGGAGAGAAAGGGACAGGGGTAGGGAAGGGGCGTGGCCAAGCTGAGGTCAAGCTGGTGGCAGCATTTGGAAATAGGGTTAGGCGGGTGCTCTCAAGTTCAGGTGAGGTCCCCCTGAATCCGGGTGGGCTCTGAGCCCACGACCAGCGTCCTTACGAGGAGCTAGAGACGCACAGATGCACAAGGAGGCCATGTGACCCCCAACGCTGGGGCGAGGCGCCCACAGGCGGAAGGAGGGGGCCAGGCAGGAGCCACCTCCCCCCAGCCACAGAGAGCACGGCCCGGCAGACACCCTGCTTTCCCACTCCAGCCTCCAGACCGCAAGGGGACACGTTTCCACCGTGGAGGCCCCCGCGGGTGGCCCTTCATTCCAGCAGCCCCAGAAAATAAACGTCAGTCGTCACGGACACGGCGTATCGTCGGGGGCCCACCCAGTCCCTGACGGACACGCAGCGAGCCCCTGACCCTCAGGAAAGCCCCCCTGCAGAGCACTGGGACCCCCACCCCGAGGCCTGCGTTCGACGGAGCGGTCGGAATGTCGGAACCAATGAGGCAAGACCGCAGGGCAACGGCGTAGGGGGAGGGGGGGTTCCAGCGTGGTGGTGGCACCCACGGAGCCTCGCGCTGGCCTGTCTCCTGCTGCAGCATCAGGAGATTCTCGCTCCGTCCGGACGCGCTCCTGCTCCGGGATGAGCCAAGCCTGGCCTGCCCTGGCCGTCGATGCCGGCCAGAGAGCTCCGGGCGGGATGCTCCGACAGCCCGCTCGCCTGCAGCCCTCCGGTTCCTGGCCCCGCGGCCCCTCGCCCCTTCCCTCCCACCGGGCAAAACCCTGCACCTCCCCTCACCCCCACCCCCACCGGGCCCTGCAGGAGAGCCCCAGGTTCACAGGCAGGGAGCTTGCCCGCTCAGCCTCCACGGGCTCCTCGGCGGACCCACACCCCCTCTGCTGTGGGACCGCAGGGGTTTACCAGCACCCCCGCCCCCCGCCTGGGTAGCAGCTATCTCCACGCCGGGTCTCCGTCCTGCGCCCATCTCCACCTGCAGCACGTGCCCTCCTTCCGCAGTGGGGCCAAGCAGGGCTGGCGGGGGTCTCTCCCCCTCTGCCTTCCAGGCTCAGCCCCCCCACAGGAGCAGAGAGGAGAGGGGAGGTCCGCGGTCGCTGTCCTTCCCCCGCGCTGTGCTCCCCCTGGGCTCGCTCTGGGAGGCAGGCTCTCCTGTGTCCTCCCCTCCGTTCCCTGCTCGCCCTTCCCATGCCCATCCTCCCTGTCTTCAGTGGGGACGCCCCTCCCTGTGCCCAGGAGCCCCCACCCCCAGCCAGGCCTCCTCAGATGGGATTCCTGCCCCTTCTTTCCTGCCCGCCCCCCTCCAGTAAGCCCCGAACAGCAGCCCAGGGTCTGGGGTCTGTCTTGTGTGAAGGTTTTCACCCAGGTCTCCAGCCTCCCGCCTCCTCCTGCAGGTGCAGAGGTCACCTACCTGCCCTGACCCGGTCTGACAGAGGGAAGCTCTCAGATCCCTTTCGAGGGACCAGCACAGCCCCATACTTCTGGGGGCCCGGGACAACACGAGCATTCAAGTATTTATAAGACCTTCTGGACGGCAGCCTGACACAGGGCCATGGGGGGCAGGCCCTTCGGAGCCCAGGACCCTGACACCTTGGGGCTCCGTGAGCTGGGGACCCTGTGACCTCAGGGTCTTTGGACCTCGGGGCCCTGTGAGCCTCACTCTGGGAGATTATCGAGGTCACGGCCTGTGAGGTCGGCCTAGCAGGGGCTTGCCCTAGAGGAATCGCTCGGTCCTAACATGGCAGAAGGGGGCAGGGTCACCTTGGGGGCCTGGGGTGTCCCCAGAGCAGGTGTTAAATGAACGAGGAGGCCATCACACTGAGGCGGCTCCAAGGCCGCCGTGGCCGGTCTCTGCCAACCGAAACCCGAGTCTGCAAGCACCTCAAGGTCGCGCAGCCGAGGCTCCAAGGACGACCGGTCACAAGCAGCCCACGTGGCCCTGAGTGGCAGCCAATCCCGTGACTTCCTTGTCGATTCCCTGGTCTGTCCGGCCCTGGACGTCTTTCCGCAGCTTCTGTCCGGGAGCCCTACCTAACCCCTCTGCTTGTTACGGCCTCAGTCAGACTGATTGTCAGTCAAACAGGTCAGCTCTTGAAGCTGTTACTGTGTCTCTGTTTATCTTTCCAGGGAGGAAGAGGAAGCCGTGCCTGTCCGTGGAGCGGGCACTGCACTGGCCCCTGGAAGGGACGCGGGCGGCGACAAGGACCTGGAAAGGACCGGGGCTTCTGTCCCTCGATATGCAGACGAGGAAAGGGAGGCTCCGAGTGACAAGGCGCCAGGGTCCCTCGGAGCCGCGCTGGGCTCCACGCTGCTGCTCCACACGGCCCCGGGGGACAGTGCTCCTTTTAGCCCACCTCACATATGAGCAAGTGGGCCACCCCGGGCTGAGGACCTTTGCCGAGTCCCTGTGGCCACCGAGGCTGAGCTGGGCTGGGACCTGGGCAGAGGCGGATCACGAGGCTGTGGGTGTGGCCTCTAGCTGCCTGGACGGGTCAGTCACGCCTCCTCCCCAGGCCCAGGGCTCCCCCACAAGCCCCCCACAAGCCCAGGGACCCGCCAGGCCTCCAACTCATCAGCTCAGTCGCTCCCCAGGCTGGACAGGCCAGCTGCCCTCCGGGTGCGGGAGAGCAAAGCATCTGGCGACCTGGCGGCGGGGGGAGCCCGGGGGAGCTGCAGGAGCTGGGCCGGGTCCACACCGTACCGGCAGGGGTTAAAACCCATGCAGAGCTCCTGAGCATGTAGGAGCCTGACAGGAGACACGGGGGAGACACACGGCTGGCTCGGGGCATTGTTCTCAGGTGCTTTGATCCCGGACTCTCACTGTCTCAGGTTAAGGAAGTTTGGGGCTCTGCATTCTTGAGGTTTCTCAGCTGTTCCCTGGGGCCGCTGGCTGGGTTCTCACCGCTCTGTTGTTCCCTGGGGAACCTTTCTTGTTTGGGCAGAAAGTGTCCCGAAGGGCCAAGGGGCCAAGGGGGAGGCCTTGTAGCATGTGGGCTTGTTGTCCATGATGGTGGGATCCCCGCGTCCCCTGCAGGGGCCTCTGGCTAATTCCCAGGCTGGGGCGCCCCCGCACCTGCCCAGATTTGGAAATCAAGGTCCGACGCAGCCAGTCTGCACAAGGCTAGACCCCAAATGCAACAGTGGGTGCCCTGGAAGAAAAGAGACACAGACGAAGAGACACAGCAGGAGACAGGCAGAGGCTGGGGCGCGCATCTGTGAACCCAGGACAGCAGGGGTCAACAGCAGCTGGGACAGAGGCCGGGGACGGTCTGCCCTAGGGCCCTTGGAGAGAGCAGCGTCCCGCAGACTCCCTCTCTGACGTCCGGCCTCCGGCCTGGGATAGCAGCTTCCTGCTGCTCCAGCCGCCCAGTCTGTCCAGGGACTGGGACCCGGTTTGCCCCCCCCCCCACCACCACCAAGCTGTCTGCTCGCTTCCCCCTCCCCTGCTGCGTTACATTCCGGGGACCCAGGGACCAGACTGGGGCTCTCCCATGCCGCAGCGGTGACGCGCCCCCTCGGAACCGAAGTGGGGTCTCGAAGGGAAAGCCACGCGCCGCAGCAGGGCCTGGGGCTCCTGGGGAAAGGCCCGTGGGTGCAGGGAGGGAAGGGAAGCCGGATCCGGATTTCCTGCGCGGCCTGCAGGCCGCCCTGCCCTGCCCGTAGGCCCAGGAGACCGCCCAGGAGACAACGTCCAAGCAGAAGGGCCGAGACTGGAAGCAGAGGCCAGGAGGAGAGTTGTGGGCCCTCCCCGGCCCTCCCAGCTGCCCCTGCCAGGGTCTCCCTGAGTCCACCCTGGGGGGACTCTCTCCTGGCCCAGAACCTGCACCCGCCCCCCTCATCTGCGGGGTATTTCCACCAGGTGTCCAGGAGTCTGCTCGGGCTCCCTCCTCCTCCCTGAGCCCTGCCCAGCTTTGGTCTCCTCTGTCCCGGGAAGGTCAGAAGGGAAGGGGCTTCTCCCTGGGGCTCTGGGGCGCCCCCTTGTTCCCATAGACCCTCCTGAGCAAGCCAGGCCTTCCTCCGCTGACCCCACGCTGCTACCCAGCCCTGCCCATGGCCTCCGCAGCACAGACCTGACCACTGCATGAGCCAGTGCAGCTCCCGCCTCCTCTTCGCCCCGCTCTCCGGGGCCGCCGCCTGCCCAGCCAGAGTGAGGCCCTCCTGCCAGCCTGTGCCCGCCCACTCCCTTTAGCCTGCTCCCCGGGCCTGGAAACCCCCGTTTTTCTGTTGCCTCCTCTAGGAAGCCCTCTGGGAAGCCCCCAGGTTCAGGAGGAGCCCTCATGTTGGTGTTCACGACATGGTCGGGCTCATCACGGCTCGTAACCCTGGGTCCCTGCTGTCCACACTGGCCTCCCGGCACGCAGGGACTGCGGTTCCATACTAGAGCCCCCGCTCGGCACGGAGCTCGTTCTGGGGAGGGAGGACAGGCGAGCAGACAGAGGACACAGGAGCAGGCCAGGGGCTAATTCTCCTCCACGGTGCGTGTCCTATTTCCACTGCCATCGTCCCAAGGCAGGGTCTTCTCTTGTCCCCGGGCTGCCATGCATTAGTTAATGATGTCAGATTCAGAGACGATCACTGAACGGCCGTCTTCAGGTTCCAAAACAGAGGACAGAGGAAAGTGGGCCGCCCCCAGACACGGAGTCAGAAGGGCAAGATGGGGAGGCGTGGGGTCCGGGGTCCAAGCTCTACCTGCCTCAAGAGGCTACGGGGAAATGCCGCCCGTGTTCCCAGAACCTCAGGGAGCTGCCGGCTTCTCTCTTCGGGCCCCGAACCCCGGCCCTCCTCACTGGCCACCTGCTCTCGGCTCGACACCCTCGCCGCGCCCACCAGCCAGCGCCCTCGCTTCAGGAACACAGGCTAAGAAAAGGGGCTTTTTTCTATTGCATTATTGTCTTTTTAAGAAATGTGTGTCTGTGTAAGCATAAATAGTTACAGACTCAATTATGTCCCCTTAACATTCCTGTGTTCGAGTCCTAACCCCCAGGACCTCGGAGTGTGACCTTATTGGGAGACAGTCATCACAGGCAGACCGACTTAGTTAGGCTGAGGTCATTCTGGAATGGAGTGGCCCGAAATCCAATGTGAGCATATCCTTATAAAAGGGGACATTTGGACACAGAGAGAGACATGCGCGCAGGACCAGGCTGTGTGATTCAGAGGGTAAGGGACACGTCTACAAGCCAGGGAACCCCAAAGATGCCAGCAAACCCCCAGAAGCTGGGGATGGGGACAGAGCAGAGTGTCTGTGAAGACCACAGGGGGACCTTGCCCAGCCCACACCTCAGCCTTGGACTCCTGGCCTCCAGATTTCGAGACGAGACATTTCTGTTGTGTGAGTTCCCCAGCCTGCAAGAGTTGGTCACAGCCACCCCAGGGTCCAATTATACGTACACGTGTTCACAAATTACGAGCCTCTTGAAAAACTATGGAAAGTATAAAAACCATAAATAAGCCTACCTCTCCGAGATAGCCCACTTCTTGGTACCTTTTTTCTTGCCCCCAGGTGTAGGCACCAAGCCTAGTTTACACCGTACACTTTCCCTGTAAGCCATTATCACTGTTTTCCCGTGTCATCCAATGTTCCTTGAAATGGTTCTATGACAATCCACCGAAGAGCTGACCCATTTTATTTAGACGGTTTCTGACTGTTTGCAAGGTAAAAGTAATCCAAAATGAACATTGCTCCTGCATAAATCGTTCCCTCTGTTTCTGGGTATTTCCTTTCTAGAAGTGAAGTCAGGTCTGATGTAACCACCAGACAGGGTTTCGGCAGAGACCAGCTTCCAGAATCCTGAACTCCCCCATGTCATGTAATGGTATGGGCTTGAGGGTGATGGCCTTGATTATCTGAACCCAGCCAGATGAGTCTGTCTAAGAGCCCAGGGATTAGTCGGTGACTTGGCCTAAGGTTATCAGTATACAGAATTCCCATGACCAGAGAGATGCTTCAGAAATGAGCCTGCAGTCTGCTTACTGCTATGACGACACGGGGACATGTGTCCTGTCAGAGGCCTAAGGGAACAAAAGGCTCTTTGCTCTTTGAGAGCCATTTTGGAAGCCAGCCTTCTTTTTCCCTGGATGGTACAGCATGAAGATGGGATACTTAGAGCTATGGCAGCCTTTTTGTCACTATGAGGGAAGCCCCTCTGGGCAGAGCAGAGAGTATATCAACAAGTTCTCAGTGACGCTGTTTTTGTTTTTGTTTTTTTTTAAGGTTCTATTTATTTATTTGACAGAGAGAATCACAAGTAGGCAGAGAGGCAGGCAGAGAGAGAGAGGAGGAAGCAGGCTCCCTGCCGAGCAGAGAGCCCGATGTGGGGCTTGATGAGTCAAAGGCAGAGGCTTAACCCACTGAACCCCCCAGGCACCCCTCAGTGATGCTGTTGAGCACATGGGTCAAACCATCCCATTCCTAGGCTTCCCAGCAGTGAGAGCCAAGGAACCTCATATTCAAGCCAGGCCAAGTTAATACTTTGCCCACTCAGTCGTGGTAGATGCAGCCTCTGCCAGTGGCCACATACAAGGGGAGATGCTAATAAAAGCAAGCTAGCCCTGTCCCTTCACACCGGGCCCTGCACCCCCTGCTTTCTCGATGCTTGTCTCCACCATTTTGCACAAATTGGTGATGTCAGTAGAAGGAAAGAGCTCTGGGTGCAGCCTGCATGTGATGGGGAGATGAGCTTGTCCTGGATCATCTGGTGGGCCCTAACCCCAGTGAGGAGGTCACAGAGAGACGGCCATGTGAAGGCAGAGGTGGAGGCTGGAGGGCTGGAGGGGAGCGGGGGTGCACCACAGTCCAAGGAATCCCAAATGCCCTTACAAGAGAGAGGAGAGACTGGAGACACACAGTCATGGTAGGGGGTGGAGGGGACACATGGAAACAGGGGCAGGGGTCCCAGTGTCACGTCCCTAAGCGGAAGAAGTGCTCCAAGGGTTGCTGGCAACACCAGAGCCCGCAGGGGGGGCATGGAGCAGATTCCCCCCTAGCCCGGGGGCCTCCAGAAAGAACCAGCCCTGCCCACATCCTCATTTCAGAATTCTAGCCTCCAGAGGGATGAGAATGCATTTCTGCCGGGGCTGTTCGTTAGGGCCTCGCAGGCACCTGGTACGACCAGGCGTTCTCTTTGACCCTGAACCTAAACCAGCCCCCAACAGAAAGCCTCATGCTCATCCCTCACCTGGGCAGTGTCCCAGTGTCCCAGTGTCCAGTGTCCCTCATGCACGTTCCGTGGCACCCAGCGCCCCTTAAGACGGGAACTCGGGCTCCAGAGACAACGTGTCAGGCCGAGCAAAGCCGGGGACCACCTTGTAACAGTCCATAGCCCCTTGTTGTAGGGACATTCATAGGAGTGTGTCACCGGCTCTGAAGTGCCCCAGAGCAAACAGAAAAACTGAAGCCAGAATTTTTTAACGGATCGAGTTTCTGTCCAGAGGATCTTCTCCTTCATCAACACTTACTGACATGTTGAAGATGGGGAGTCACAGATGCACACGGGCCGTCCCGGGCTAGTCTGCGGTGCTCAGCTTCTAGACGCTGAGGCTAGTGGGTGGACATGACGTCCTGTGGTTGGCGCCAGCCCCGGGACCTCAAGGCTGGTCTGCCCTGCCACCCTGTCTTCCTGGGCAGGAAGGGGACGCTGGAATTTCTGGCAGATCCAACTTACGTTCTCCAACAAAGCAAAGGCACACTTCTCTTTTCCAGCACAAAGCTGAGTCGAACACAATGGCGTAGAGTTTATTTTGTGTGGGGCGGTGTGCTGCGGGGGTCTGCGGCTGTTTTCTGTCTAGAACTCTGTGTCCCCACCTTCAGCCCTCCCCGTTGCGTGGCGGGGCTCCCGGGCCCGGAGGGGAGAGCTGCGTCCACGGACCAAGGGCTGGCGAGAGGCTACTCGGAGGACACGCTGCGTCACGAAGTGCCCACCAGCCTTCCAAGACGGTGCAAAGCAGAGAATGCAACATGTTTTATTAATAATGGATTTTTATCATCACATGTTGAAATGATAGCATTTTAGATATATGGAGTTAAATTATACTATCAGAATAAATTTTACCTCTTTCATTTAACTTTCAAAAACGTGCCCTTGGGCAAGCCTCGCACGACATCTGTGGGCCCCGTTCGAGGCCGGCATTATACTTCCACCAGACAGAGTTTCCTGACGTGCTTGACCGAGGTATAAAGGGAGGCCTCACCTTGGCTGCCCGCTGCCTCCCCGGCTTCCTTGGAGACAAGACGTCAGCTTGCCGGGCCCGAGACTCGCCACAGAAGCTCCCAGTGCCTTGGTGGTGTCCACACTTCGGGTGCGGGGTCGAGATTGGGACCACGTGAGGAGGGGCTGTTCATCACAGTGTCTTCGGTTGTGACGGACCATGGGGCGGGTGAGAAGCCTTCGCCCGTTGCCAAGGAACACAACGCCCATGTTTTCCTGATTCCCACTCACTCTGCTTTGTGACAGTAAGAGTCCACACGGCTGGGGGGGACCACGTCGGGGAAACAAGGCGTGTTGGGCTCGTGGCCTCCAGCCTCTGGTAGGAAAGGTCTGTGTCGGTGCCTGGTGCATGGAGGTCCGGACTCGTCCGTGAGTCCTGGAGGACAAGGGCAGGGCTCGGGCTTTCCAGGACCCCACGTGGCCCAGCACGATGCGGAGCACCAGGGAGCTGCCGTGTCAATGGCCACCAATAGAAGGCAGGGGCCCTGGCGGCTTTTTTTTTGCCAGAACAGATTCTCTTTGCAGTTTATGCAAGCTCACTAGCTTCCCCGAGGCCCGGGGGTGTGTGATTGCGTAGCACGCTCTAACGGACATTTCCTCGCTGTTAGGAGGCCGAGCAGTCACGGGGCAGAAGCGGAGGGACTTGGCAAGCTCTGGCCAGCAGGGGGCAGGGTGGCCCGCGCCTTTCCGCGATGTGGGAGGACAGCTGGTAGGGTCCCCAGACCTGCGGCCATGACCCCTCACTGTGAAAGGCCAGGCTGTCCTTGGGGCTTCGCTTCTGCTGTTCTCGGAGGCCACCACGATGGACTGCGGGGACCTCAGGGACTTGAGATGATGTAAATTAATTTTCTAAAATGTTTCAAAATGAATGGATCCTGGGTCAAGTAATAGGAAGGCATTGAGATATGGTCATGGAGAGACACCGGCGGCGTCAGCGCAGTGTTAGGTGACATAGCTCCTGGGTGGCTCAGTCGGTGGGCGTCTGCCTTCGGCTCCGGCCGCGATCCCGGGGTCCTGGAATCGAGCCCCACATCAGGCTGCAGGATCGAGCCCCACGTCGGGCTCCCTGCTCGGCCAGAAGCCTGCTTCTCCCCCTCCCACTCCCCCGCTTGTGTTCCCTCTCTCGCTATGTCTCTCTCTGTCAAATAAATAAGCAAAATCTTTTTTAAAAAAGGGGGAAAAGGTGAGGTAAATCAGGACCCGCGAGAAACCACCAGCCAGGGTCATAAATTCAGAAGAATTAAGGCATGTGCGATAAATTATAAATTAGATATCAATAAATACTTCGTGTGCACCTCTTCAAGGACTGGGATCTAAGGGTCATCCCACATCGCGGAAGCCAGGACCCATGACGGCTCCTGTTCCCCTGCCAGGACGTTCCAGAAACTTCCCTGGGGTTCGTCCGCTTCCTTTCACCTACCCTCGTTTGTGTGCCTTCAATTTCTCAAGTCCGTGCTGCAAATGCCGGCTCCGGAAGACGCCCTCCTCCCCTGGCATTTCCCCACAGGGTTCATGAGCAGCTGGTCCGAACGGGGACAGCACCCGCCCCGGCGAGGAAGGACTCCCCCGGGCGCGAAGGTGCCAACGTCGGACCCCAGGTCCAGAGAGGCAAAAAATGGTAAAAGTCCTCCCCACCTTTAGGGTGGGGACATCCGTCCCACCCTGAGCCCCTTCCTCCCACCCACGCCATGGGTCCTGGGGTGGGGGTCCTCCTCTCGAGGGGACGGGGTCCACGTCCTCCGCCTAACCCCTTCCACTCTCACCTACGTGGGCTACGTCTGGAGGACATTGTGGTTTCTTGCATTGCGTTTTATATCACCTTGATTGTTCAATTGCCTCTAATTTTTATGAGAAGGGGAACGCAGTAAAACGCTTGCATCACTGAGCAGCGCGGACTGGGTAGGCAGAGAGAGCACGGCTTGCCCATCCGCCGGCCGCCGGAGCACAGCCGGATCCTGAGCAGAGGGTCTCGGTGGGAGGCAGGGCAGCATGGCAGTCCCCGGGCCAGAGAAGCCCCCACCCCCCACCCCGGTGCTTCCCAAGCATCCGGATGCAGCCCGGCGTCTGGGGCTCCTCCTCACAGGCCTTGTGCACAGACTGGCCGGTTCTCTGCGCCCCGGGCTGTCTGTCATTGCTGTTTGCTGGGCCCAGACTGAGTCAGAGCAGGACAGACAGCGCGTTGGGAGCAGCTGCTCCCAGACGAGGGAGCTCTAGCCCTTGCCTTGACGGCCGACTCCGCGGGCACCCGCCATGCTCTCTCCCAGTCTCTTCGGGGAGCACAAACCCAGAAACACCTCGGGCGAGACACCAAGCAGCCCCCATGCCCAGGAAATGGGGGTGGGGAGACAGCAAAAAGTCTGTCCCTTTGCAAACAACGGTTCTGTGTTCTTGAGTATTTGGGAAGGCAAAGTAAACGTCCTCGGCCCTTGTGTTGAGCACTGCAACAGCGAAAAAAGGCCTTTTTTTTTTTTTTTTTTTAATTTAAGCAAATCTCGTTCCTGCTAAATGCCCTGAGTCGTGCTGTGGGAGTCCGAGCTTCGTGTCCTTGCTGTTCTTGGCAAGACGTGAGCAAACGGAGGGCGGCAGGCCTCCAGGGGTCGTGCATTTGGGAACGGAGGGTCCGGCTGAGTTACGGGGCCCCACACGCAGGCACCGGCGGGAAGGACGGCGAGCCGCAGGCAGAGCTGATAGCAGGGTGTGGCCCACGCTCTGACGCCCCTCCCGGACCCCAGTGTGGCCCACGGCCCCAGCACCCGGGCCATCCGGCCACGCCAGGCCCAGCCTCTAGGAGGGCATCTGTGCATCTGGGTTCAGGATGCGTTGTCCTCGAAACAAAGGCAGCGCCTCCCAGATTCCTTTCCTGCCCTCTGCCAGAGAGCCTCGCTGCCAAGACACACAGGAATGTGTGCCCGCCTCCAGCAACTCTAGCCGAAGGGCCTGGCCGGGGCTTTGATCTGGGTCCTGGAGCGCCGTGTGGGAAGCTCGCGGCAGCTCGGGCCTGGGAACAAGCCCGGGCCTCCCGGCTCGCGCCCTCCCCTGCAGCGCTGGGTGCAGGGGACCCAGAGCACAGCCAGAGGCTCCGGGACGAAATGCCGGTCTCACCGGGGGGAGGCTCCAGACAGCCGGGTGCAAACCACGTCCCCACTTCCGGCCCGGACGCTCGTGGAGGGTCCGTGCGTTCCCACGAGGTCAAAGAATGCACGCTCCTGGCTCTCCATCACTGGTCGTAAATCAGCCCCTTCAGTCCCACAACCACCCACCGCACCGAGTCTCACCCCCGTCCCCCAGCGCGTGCGTTGTGCTCTGGTTGGCTGAACGCTCCAAGCTTCACCCAGGAGGCACGTGAGAAACAGAGGCTCAGAGGCGAGACTTTCCCAGTCTCTGCAGTCGGTAGACCAGAGAATCACAACGTCCTTGGGAATGCAGTTTTAAGGTAAGATTTAATTTTTTGCAGCCATTTTAGGGTTATCATGAAATCAAAAGCAAGGCAGAGGAAACTTCCATGGACCCTGTCCCCCCAGACTCCCTGTTGCCAACATGGCTCACCGCACCGCGCGTTTCTCACCAAGGACAAGGCCACAGTGACGCCCGTCCTACTCACCCAGATTCCGTAGTTTGCACGCGGTTCCTCTTGGTGCCGTATGCTCTGTGGGTTTGTACAAGCATGGGGTGACCCGTATCCGCCCTTAGAGCATCGTAGAGAGGGTTTTCACTGCCCGAAGGATCCTCTGTGCTCTGCTCGTTTCTCTTCCCCACACCCCACCCCTGATCTCCGGACCGTGGCCGTAGTTTTGCTTTCCCATGATGTGTAGGTGCGATCCTACAGCGGGCAGCCGTTTCAGACTGGCTTTCGGTGCTTGGTGAGAAGCACTAGGCTCCCTCCTTGTCTTCTCACGGAGGGACAGCTCAGATCGTTCAGCACCAGATACTCCCCCACTGGCCGATGGACCAGCTGATGGACCCGCTCACCCGCCAGGAGGGCAGCTCGGTGGCTTGCGAGGCTCAGCAGTTATGCGCAAATGTGTTATGAACATCCGTGCGCAGGTTCTCACGTGACGTATGTTTTCACTCCTTTGGGTAAATGCCGAAAAACATGACGGCTGGATCAGAGAAGGTTTCGTTTTCCCAGAAAGCACCGAACGGTCTTCCGAGGTGGCCGCGCCATTTTGCTCTCCCATCAGCCGGTCGCCCTATGTCCCTGCCAGCCTGTGTTGCTGTCTGTGTTCTGGATTTTGGCTGGGCTGATGGCGTGTCCAGTGGCCTGTGGACTGTCGTCTCCGTTTGCTTTTCCCTGACCACACACGATGTGGAGAGAAGTGAGCATGTGGTGTCTACGACAAGGGTCCGCCAACGGGCATCAGAAAATGTCATCCCTCCCAGGTGTGGGGAACGTCCACGCTGGTCCTGGGTTCTATTTAAGTAGCATGGGCACATATGTGAAAGAAAGAGACTACTTGAGATGTTCCAAATATATTCTTCTAAATCCAAAGAATTCAAAACTGAGCAAAGGAGGTGTATCATGTCCAAAATAAGATCAGAACAGAACTTTGCGTCATATGTTCTCGTAAACACGCCTTGAAAGAACTACCCCTGGACGTTCTGGAACATGCTCCAAAATCCGTATTGCGAGTCTGAAGAGCGCTACACCCGACAACAGAGGTAATATTGTTAGAAAGCCTATAAATGTGAAGATGTGCCTGTGGGAAGAGAAAGGGACAAAGGTGCCGTGTGCACCCAGCAGAGGGCTTAGCGTCTCCTGCCGGACCTCGTACCTTGGCGACTCCTGCGGGTCCTTGCTGCTGATGGTAAATTTATATTATCATTAATATAATATAATATAATATTATTATTTATTTTATATATAAGATCCTCAGATAAGGAAATAAGAGGAATCGTGTGGTCTGTAGAAAAACTATTTATTTAAAGAAATAGATTTTTTATTTATTTAAATTACCTTGATAAAGAAAAAATAAGTTCAAAACAAAGTTTATTATTTTTCTTAAAATTTTGTGATTTGGTTGAGCGTTTGCCCTCCACTCAGGTCATGATCCCAGGGTCGTGGGATCGAGTCCCGCATCAGGCTCTCTGCTCAGTGGGGAGTCTGCTTTTCCCTCTACACTTCCCCCCTGCTCGTGATCTCTCTCGCTCACGCCGCCCGTCTCAAATACATACATAAGATCTTTAAAAATAAGACTAAAACAAAATCTTCTAAGTTTCAGCTCTGTCTCATGAGTGATAACATAAGGGGGAAAAGTCATGGGATAAGAGAAATCCCAAGAAGATGGGGTCCCAGTGGATACAGACGCCGCCAGCAGGTGTGCGAAGGTGGGGTGAGGAGCCGCGGGGCCTCTGACGTCAGGCGATCCCGGGACGGCCTAATGGACTGGAAATGGCGTCGCGGGAGACACCGGACTGAGTTCCGACGCGCCGTGTGATTGTGGGGTCTGGTGACGGTCTTGCCGACCAGGTGGCCTGCTCAGGGCTGGATGGGTCAGAGTCTGTGCTGGAGACATGGTCACCGCCTCCGGAACACACCGTCCGGCAAGAGAGACAACGGGCGAGTGACAGTGTTGGGAGCGGCGGCAGGAGTCTGGAAGGACGAGCAGCCAGAAGCATCGCCCTCCCCTCGGCGGGTTGGGGGGACACACCCGTGTGCGTTGTGCGTTGAGGCCCCGCACAGGAGAAGGAGCCACACAGGGAAAAAAGACGCTGTCTTGGCAGAGGACAAGAGAGACCCCAACGGGGAAGAGTCCAGCTTCTCCCAGTCCCCGCGGGACCGTGCGTGCGGGCACTTCCTCCTTGCGAAGCTGAGCACAGCACGGGGAAATAATACCACGCACTTATGGACACGATATTCTGACACTCCTCCGGACCTGCCCTCTGGGTGTGATGCGCAGTCACCTTGTTTCGGGGCAGGGTGGGGCTTGGGCTGTGGTCCGGGGTCTGGTGTTTGAGGGCAGCTACCCCTCTCCAGCCAGGCCCCGAGCTGCAGGAGGACGGGGGTGGGCATTGGAGTCAGGCAGACCCTGCTGTGAAGCCCAGCTCTCTGCTCACCAGCTCTGCCACTCAGGGCTGTGACTCAGCCTGACTGGGCCTCAGTTTCCCCTTCTGCCAAACGGGTGTATGAATAGCAAGGTTAGGGTTGTCAGGGCGATTAGAGAGTGTGAATGTAAAACAGCTCATGCATTCTGGCTGTTAATAGGAGCTCGAGAGATAAAAGTTATTAGTATTTGCACATTTATTTATTTATAATAGAGTATCTGTCGGGGCGCCTGGGTGGCTCAGTCATTAGGTGTTTGCCTCCGGCTCAGGTTATGATCTCAGGGTCCTGGGATCGGCCCCACATCGGGCTCCCTGCTCAGCGGGGAGCCTGCTTCTCCCTCTGCTGCTCTCCCTGCTTGTGCGCTCTCTCTCTCTCCGTCAAACAAATAAATAAAATCTTAAAAAATAAAAAAATAGAATAAAATAAAATAGACTGTCAGTCACCTGCCCTAAAAGAATTTGAACCACAGTATATAAACCAGGACAATTCCCTTTAAGTTATAAAGTGAGAACAGAAACACCTCGGGGGAGTGTCTGCAGAGAGGCTGCCTTCAGCTCACGCTTCCCAGGTACGGCCAGGCCAGCGTCAGGAGGGGTCCCCTTCACCCGGGAATGCCTGGGTCTGCCCTGGAGGGCTGGCTCCCTCCCGCAGAGATGTTCTAGAAGGCCTTAAAAATACTCGTGCATCTGTGTGTGTTTATTTGCAAAGGGAACACGTACGCATGGCTTAGACACAGATTCGAATTCACGCCTGTCGTGCAACACCCCGGAGCCTATATCCCACGCTACGTCATATGCAGGAAAAATCCCTCCGCCCCGCTCCTTCGGCCCTCAGCCCTCATGAAAACAACCCATTACTTTCTCGAGCGTACCCTTCAAGCATGTCTTTGGGAAAATAGAAGCAAACGAAAGGCAGACATCCTACTTCCCCTCTCTTCTCGCCGTGGAGACCGCCAGCCGCTGCGCGCCGGCGAGCCAGCGTTCACAGCAAACTCTCGTTCCCCGGGCCTGGCTGTACGAACTGTCATGGATCACGAGCTCAGCCTCCGTGACAGCATCGAGTGGCAAATAAATTATTGACCCCGTTTTACAGATGAAGAACCCAGGCGCCCAGGCAACAGGGAGGTTAAGTTACCGTCCCCGGCCAGCCCGGGCGCTCAGCGAACGATCCGGAGTCTGGATGCTGCCCAGCGACCCGATCCTCTCTCCCCGCGCTTGGCACCTGCTGTGTCTCTCCCCGTCTAGTCTCTCCCTCCCTTCCTCCCCCACCCCCGCCTTCTCTCTCTCTCCTTCTTCTCTGCCTTCTCTTCTTTCTTTCATTTCTTTTTTAAAATGAACAATGTTTTGGGACACCCGGGTGGCTCAGTCGGTTGAGCATCCCTTCGCACAGCAAGGGGACTGTGCACATTTATTTATTTATAATAGAGTATCTGTCGGGGCGCCTGAAGGCTGGGAGGCGGGGTCCCGTGGGACACTCATCGGTCGCGCTGCCCTGCCTGGACACGTGGGCTGTTTCCACTCCTCATGACCTCGAATAACATATGAGCTCTTAGAGTTCTCCAGGCCGGTGCCTTTGGCTCCGGTCATGATCTCAGGGTCCTGGGATCAAGTCCAGGGTCGGGAATCTCTTCTCAGCGGGGAGCCTGCTTCTCCCTCTCCCGCTGTGCTCTCTCGGTCTCTCTCTCAAATAACTAAATAAATAATCCTAAAAAGCAAAACAAAACAAAACAAAAAAACAATGTTTCATTCTTTCCTGTATCAGTTTGCTCTGGCCCCTGTAACCAACTACCACTTAGCGGCTGAAAATGATACAAACTTACCACCTTACAGTTCTGGAGGCTGGAACTACACTACATCTGCAGGGCAGGTTCCTTCTGGAAGCCCCACAGAAGCACGCATTTCCTTGCCATTCCCAGCATACAGCATCTTCACGGCAGGAGCCGCTTTATTCAGACCTGCTTCTGGGTCCTTTTCCCCCTCCCTCTGCCTCAAGCATCAGTCCAGGACCCTTGCCATGGCACTGGGTCCTCCAGGGTCAGCTGGGATCATCTCGTCTCCAGGTCCCTGATCTAATCACACGTGCACAGTCCCCTTGCTGTGCGAAGGGATGCAGTCCCAGGGCCCAGGAATCAGGGCGTGGACATTTCGAGGGGCCCATTATTCTGCCTATCGTACCCAGAGAGCCGCCGTATTCTTTTTTCACAGAGAAGGGGTCTTCCATTGCGGGGAAATTCTGTAAATGTACATACTAGCTTTTCTGTTCTAATGCATATGGGGGTTTATTTCAACCTTTCATCATTATTTAAAACGCTGCAATGACAGATCTGGTACCTACTCTCCCTTTGTGCACACGCAAGGAGGGCCGGGGGGTGGGTTCCAGAAGTCAGGTGATCGGATCAAGAGATACATACGTGGGGCACCTGGGTGGCTCAGTCGTGAGGCGTCTGTCTGCCTTGTCCTCAGGTCATGATCCCGAGGTCCTGGGATCGAGTCCCACATCGGGCTCCCTGCCTGTGTCCTCTCTCTCTGTCAAATAAATAAATAAAATCTTTTTTAAAAATCTAGCTCAGAATGCCAATTGTGTATTTTGTGTTGCTCATTGAAGAGAAAAGCAAAGGCTCTGGTTAACAGATGAGAAGCCTGCATGGGCCTTCAGACCCGACAGAGAAGAGCCAGCCCCGGCCTCACGCAGCCGCAGGGCCCCCCTCCCGTGCAGTGGGCAGCTTGCCCGTGGGAAACACTGAAAGAATCCCTCAACGGACTTGCATCTGTCTATGAGCTAGGATGAGCATTAGATTAGGAGCCCAAAGTCCTGCTCCCCAGTGAGCAGAGAGAATTTTCTGGGCCTGGAGAACTCTAAGAGCTCATATGTTATTCGAGGTCATGAGGAGTGGAAACAGCCCACGTGTCCAGGCAGGGCAGCGCAGCCGATGAGTGTCCCACGGGACCCCGCCTCCCAGCCTTCAGGAACCGTCTGCTGTGACTCCTGCAGACCAAGGCGCTGAGCTCGCAGGTCAGCTCTGGGGGCTCGAACGACCCCTGCTGACCTCTGACAGCATTTTCCCACCCCGACAGTGTGTTCCGGGGTCCTGCCTCAGTTTCCCTTTCGAGTTGTTCTGTGGTCAGGCAGGATAATTCCAGGAGCCCACGGCCCCCTGGCTGGCTCTTGTGAGCCCCTGGACTCCCCATCCCTCTTTTGAGTTTCGTTTGTTCAAACGGTTACATCTCTTTCTAAACAAAGATCTCTGTGTAACCCCCAACCTACTACTTTGATGATCCTAAACACATACGAGTTTGCCCCAAAATATAATAAAAATTAACTTGTAATGAGAAAGTCTACACTGTGGTTTTCGGTTTTGTTTGTTTGTTTGTTTGTTTGTTTGTTTGTTTTTTGTAGTATCCTCCTTGCTAGTAAAGGGCTAGGGTTTCTGCAAAGAGAGAACCCCACGATCAGCCCACCCCCAGGGGTAGGACTGTCCTCGAGGTGACAGTGCGGGGCAGGCTGTGGGCGGGGAGCCTCCCTCTTGGGTCTGCATCCTTGACTTGGGTGTACCCTGCTCGGTAAGCTAGAAAGCCTTCATTTGTACATTGGGACCAGATGCCATTGCGATTGCGATTCTGAAACCGATGTAAGCAGCTAACAAGGTCGTGGTGGCAGAAAATTTAGTGGTCATTGAGAAAATCCAATGTGTGTGTGCCACAACACACAAAAACATACAAGCACATGTGCACACACCACATACACGCACACACGCACGCATAGACATACACACGTGCAGGGGCGCACACGAGAGCTAGAAACATCAGAACGAACGCGCACCATTCAGACGGCACCACGAGGTCAAACTCTTTCTTTTTTTTTTTTTTTTAAAGATTTTATTTATTTATTTGACAGAGAGAGATCACAAATAGGCAGAGAGGCAGGCAGAGAGAGAGAGAGAGGAGGAAGCAGGCTCCCCGCTGAGCAGAGAGCCCGATGCGGGACTCGATCCCAGGACTCCGAGATCATGACCTGAGCCGAAGGCTGCAGCTTAACCCACTGAGCCACCCAGGCGCCCCGATATCAAACTCTTTCTAAGACAGCGAGCTGGGAGCCTTGTAACTGAAGGTTCGGAAGCATTCCTGGTGCATGTGTGAGCGCAGTCCCACTCTCGAGCACCCTTGGAGGGAGCGTAACCCCGAGTAGCCTTCAGAAGAGCCACTGGGCCAAGTCTAACAAGATGGAAACCTTTCATACGCATTGACCCAGCTCCTGAAGTGTGTCTGTCACTTACCTAAGGACACAAAAGTATGCATGGCCGGTATTTATTGCAACACACGTATAAGAGCCAAACCTGAAAATGGCCCACATTTTTATCAGCAAAGATTTAATTGCATAAATTATGGCACATCTACACCATGGACTAGGACACAACTCCCCAAAGAATGAGGTTCACCTGGACACACTTACGGAAAAATGTTCCAGATCTTTCTACTTCATGTGGTAAAGAAGCACAATCATTTTTTTTTTATTTTTTTAATAGAGCACACAGGGTGCCAGGCATCATTCCAGGGGCCGGTGACACAGGCACCGCCCCCACGGAGGGGGTACTCTCCCGGACACACGGACAATAAGCACAGACAATGAGGGGCGCAGGGAGCCCCGAGAGCTGGGGTGGAAAGCTGCCGGCGCCCGTGCTGAAGAGCGAGGCTGGGGTTGCTAGTGACACAGGGCGAACGGTTCTGGAGCCAGCATCGCCCACCTGCCCACCTGAGGGAGGGACGGAGAGGCGTGGACCCCCACGGCCCGACAACAGAGAAGCGGGTCTCCTCTCTCTCTGGCCATCTGCCCACCCCCTCGTGGGATGTTAACTGTGGGCTGGCGTCACAGGCCAAGGACAGGCAGGGGCCAATTCAGGACGGCCACGGCAAAGGCATCTTTTAGAGAGAACATCTGAGAGGAAACCCAAAATGTGTGGGAGGGAGAATGTGGCTGTCCAGGAGGAGACTACTCCAGGCAGAGGGAAAATGAATGAGTCAATGAATGAATGAATGAATGAATGCATGAGCCAACGCACGAATTAATGGAGGCCATTCCCGACCAGAAAGCACACCCACTGGTTCCCCTGTGGATGCTGCCATGATCACCGAGCCTCAACTCTCTCCCCGTCTAGACATCCGTGAAGGTCCTGGGGTCTACCCCACCTGCCCCACCAGGTGACCCGAGTCCTCAGCCTGCATCTGAGCCTTCACTGCTGGCACAGAGGACAAGGGTGGTTGCACACACGCCTTTGAGGGGCTAGTGTCTCCAGCACACCTGCGAAGCCCAAGTTCACTGCTCCTCTGGGAACTTGGGAGGGCGGTGCTGTAAGCATGGCAGTTTCCAAGTCAGAAGAACGTCTCTCTCCAGCCTATCCGGCTGGCTCCCCTGTGCTCCCTAACACAAGGCCAACCAGGGGCGTGGGCAGCACTCCAGGAGCTTTGCTCTAGAGGGAGGTCCTAGGAAATCCACCAGCTATGTCAGCGCTAAGATGGCTCGTATCTGCTCTTTGCTGGTGACCCCCAACTCGGCACATATTCCAGAACAGGGTGGGCAGAGCGACATCGGAGCAAGGAGACCTGCCCCCTGCCTTCCTGCTGGAGTTCACACCTGTCCTGCCAGTGGGAAGGCTCCACCTTCTCTGTCCTTCTGTGGGGGAAACCAAGGGGAAGGGTAGAGGGTTGAATCTGACCCTGACATGAGCTTCTGCAAACATCAGTGCAAGTGACGTGATGGGAAGGGCCTGCGCTGGGCATTCGCGCCCCAGCGCTGCTGTTTCTGGGTTAGGCGCTCTGGCAAATCTCCGAACTTCCTGACCACCAGCTTCCAGGGCACTGAGGCTACTGGTGGTTCACTCTGCCAGTATCTTGGGGCCTTTCTACTTCCTTTTAGAGCTTGTGATGTCTGTAGGGCCCACCTGAGGAGATGGGGTTGTGGGGGAAGCAGCTTGAGACTGGTGGTCTGTCTACTCAAATATCCGCGTGTGTGTTTACCAAAGCCAATGAAGAAAGGTTAACCTGAGGGAAATTTCGGCACGCAGGGCATAAAGTGACTGCTTCCTCATCACTGCCCGTAGCCCTGCTTCCAAAGTCCTTTAAGAAATTCGCCATGATGGGGGCACCTGGGTGGCTCAGTGGGTTAAGCCTCTGCCTTCGGCTCAGGTCATGATCTCAGGGTCCTGGGATCGAGCCCCGCATCGGGCTCTCTGCTCAGCAGGGAGCCTGCTTCCCCCTCTCTCTCTGCCTGCCTCTCTGCCTACTTGTGATCTCTCTCTGTCAAATAAATAAATAAAATCTTTTTAAAAAATTCACCATGAGATTATGAAAAGGATTTTTTAGTTATTGCCCAAATCAGACTCTGAAAATGGTCTTTCACTTAGGGGTGTTCCCCCTGGGTACTTGGGAGCCTTACAACACAGGGAAGGTGGCTGTCCTTGTCCCTGGGTCACAAAAGCTGATGACCAGTGGTGGTGGGATTGGACCCAGGTCTCCTCTGGTGATCAATCCATGTGTACAACCCCATCCTGTCTCTCCCCACTGGACTCTTTACCCAGAAACACTCTTAGAAATCCACAGCCCAGACACACCACCTTGAAGGCTCTGGGGCTGAAGCTGTTTTCACAAGTACACGAGGACATTCAGAGCGAGGAATTTCTCCTGAACATTACTGGCTGGCCTTCTGCGCCAACTGATTTTCCCCATATGGTAGCAAAAACTCCCACTGTGGCCCAGACTCTTGCATTTATCCCAGGGCCAGGACTGTGGGCCATCATATGTCACCATAATCATCACCACCATCACCACCACCACCACCATCACCGCCATCCGAGCACCGTGTGGAGTGATATGCTCCACCGGGGGCTGCCGTCCACTCTACCTACCTGGAGTGGCATTGACACCCCGGGTTCAGTGCTCTCAGAAGGTAGCCGTGCAAGAGACGGCACTCGCGGGCTGGGTTGACACGGGTGACAATGAGCCCTCCACCACGGGCTCCCTTCCGAGTGGCCCTTCCCTGCCTGTCGAGCCTGAGTCAGGGCCGGGGAAAATCCCTCCGGTCTTCCTTGCAGCTCGGCAGGCGCGGGTGCTGAGTCAGGTCCGCCCGTGGGGTGGTGACACGCACATGTACATCGTAAGTCACAGCTGGTGTAGCACGCACGTGGACTTGGGCAGAGCCGCCAGGAGAGGAAGAGGAAGGAGACAGAGACGGGCAGATTTTGCTCACACACAGTCTCGCAGGGCTCGGGGCTCAAAGTTGGGAAACGTAGGGGCCAGGCGCACGGGCTGTGTCTGTCAGCTCCAGCTTTCAGCAGTTTTGAAGCTGTCGTGTCTTGAAAGAAGTTACTCGATTTCTTCGTGGCCAGGTCTGTTGGGTCCCAGTCGTGCTGGGGCGCAGAGCTGTAGCTCCGGGCTGGAGCACCCACCATCCGCCTTCCTGCCCCCGCCCACGACCTCCCTTTTACCCAAAAGCCTCTCGTGTAATTTCTCTTCTTCATCTTTCTTGCGAAATGAGAGCCACGGCTGTTCTAGCGGACCTTCACAGCCACATCTGCCGGTTCCTCAGAGAAAGAATGGCAGGCACCAAGTGAGGGATGTGTGCGGACCCAGGAGCCAGGGCTACGCGTGCAGAAGGAGAAGGCCCAGGCTGGCAGCGTCCTGCCCGAGCTTCAAGCTTCAAGGTCAGCTTCAAGCTTCAAGCTTCCAGCTTCAAGGTCAGCTCCTGCTCTCCCCGTGTCTCCAGCTGTCAGTGACCTCTGCTCTTGGGGGTCCGACCACGGACCATTGAGCTGACAATAAATCAGTCTTGAGAATTCATGTCCATGCTGGTACAAGACACGTGTGAAGGCAAGAACAGAATCACACTCCTCTCTGGCTTTGCGGGCTCATCCTGGGCTCCCTTCCAAGCTTTTTCCTCCATCTGGCCTGCCTTGATAAACAAAGTTTTATCAGAACACACCTGCTTATTCACGCACATACTGCCCAGGGCTGCTTTGGCTTTGTAATAGCAAATCTGCGTGGCCTTGATGGAGACCAGACGGTCTTCAGAGATGGCTCATTCTTGGTATTGTACCATCTCTGAGTTTTGACAGCTTGTCTTATTTGTTCATTTAAAAAAATGTATTATTGGGTGCCTGGGTGGCTCAATCAGTTAAGCACCTGCCTTTAGCTCAGGTCATGACCCAGGGGTCCTCGGATCGAGTCCTAGGGGAGCCTGCTTCTCCCTCTACCTGCTGCTCCCTGCTTGTGCTCTTTCTCTGTCAAATAAATAAATAAAATCTTTTTAAAACTGTATTATTCTTTTTCTTAATTACAAAAGTAATTGCAGGCTTCACACCAAGCTGGAGCACTGTGGACCATATGAGAGGTCCCCCGGCCACCATCCTGCTTCCCCAGGGCAATGTGAACACGGCTGACCTGCCACCAGGGTTCTCCCCATGTGCACAGCACTCGCACATGTCCAGGTCTGGGGTTTTCTCAACGCAGTGCTGTCCCAGACACACTGCCTAAAACTTGCTTTTCCACTTAACTATATTCCCGGGCATCATCCCCGGATATGCAATGGCTCTTGGATATTCTACTGGACGTACACGCCACTGCTCTCTTGCCCATGGATGTTCAGACGACTTTTAGTGCTGTGAGCTTCTGATCAGCTCTGGGGTGAATATTCTCGCCCATTTAACTTGAGGCGCGTCTGTAGAAGTGCTTCCAGGACTACGACTGTCCAGTCAGGGAGCATATTCATTTTCGAGAGAAAAAGAACAAAACACCATCCAGAAAGCTCGAGACATTGACATGCCATTCTTCCGCACACGGAGTGCAGACCAAGAGTCAGGATACAAATCTCAGGGCGCTGGGAGCACAAGAGAGGGGACTCACGGGTGAAGAGTGAGGGGTTGGTCACCCAGACAAGGACCTGCCCAAGCAAAGACTCAGCCCTTTAAGGACCCCCCAATCATAGGCTGCTCCCTGCAAATCTCATCCAGCACATGCCTTCTTAGGGGAGGGGGTGAGCAATCTGGCAGCGGGGGCTAGAAGTTGGGTATAAAGTGTGCACTCCCTAGGGTGAAGAGGAGACAGTGAGCAGGGTCACATCAAGGGCATTCACAAGGTCAAACACAGTTGTGGTGGAGGGCCCCATCCAGAGCAGACAGGTCCTCATCCTGGTAGCCAGCCTGGGCTCCTGGACTTGGGGGAGGGGGAAAGAGAGAGAAAGCAGGAGAAAGAGAGAAGGGGGGTTGGCGAGGAAAGAAGAAAGGGAAAAAGGAGAAATGCGTTGGCCTTCATGCGGTCCCCAGTAAGACGAGGATAGACCGGAAGGCCAGAATGCTCACAGCCGTCTATTTGTAATAGTGCAAAACCTCCAGCCACCCAGAAGTGCATTAATAGAACGGATACACAGGGGTACATCCATGCAGTGGAATACTATACAGCCAGGAAAAGGGACATAGTATTGCTACATGTAACACCATGGACAGATGGCTGGGGGTGGGCACGGGGAAAACCTCAGAGTTGGTCAAGTCTGGCTGCTAAGGCCCCTCCCCCATCCCAAGCATCCCACCCCTGCCCGACCCTTTCCTCCTTCCTACCACCCATCTTCAGTGGCGGCTACTTCCTGGTCATAATTACCACCTAAGCACAGCTCCCTAAATAGCAGGTGTTTCTCTCCGAAGGCTCTGTGGATGGATTCCCGCACGAGCCTCTGTGGGAGGGTCACATTTTCTTCTCTCTACTTTGTGATCTTTCCCGGAGCCCTGCTTTTTTATGCATTTTTGCACATTCTTCTGTGTATGTCCTGTTTCACAATAAAGAAGTTTCTCCAGCTATAAAAATCTGAAAGGCACTGGGTTATTCCCGCTCATGATACTATGTCTATAGGATGTGCAATGTACCATGTGCCCATGGATTATGTGTGTGTGCGTGCACGTGTGTGTGTGCGCATGTGTGTGTCTGGGTGCAGACATAGAGAGACAGAGGCAGGGAGACAGGGGCATACACTGATGGGTCCCTGCAGAGAGAACGTCCCTATTTCCACAGTCCACACCTTATACCACCATGGAAATAAGTGACCAGGTGGAGAACTGCCCCCCACCCATGGGGGGAGGCCAGCGGACCAGCGGGCGGCCCTCCGAGCTGCGTCAGGCTGTCTCCCCGCGTCCCAGCCCCCATGAGTCAGTTCTGCAGCGGCGGAGCCCGACAAGCACAGCCATGACTTAGGGCTAATCTTCCTGAGAAGCCGGCTCACCAGCCAATTCATCTTTAAAAGCCCTCGAGTGAGTCAGACAGCTATGCCCAGGCCTCCTGAGAACGTCATGAGGCAACGTGTTTGCTCCCTTCGCCGACCATCTGAGAAAGGGTGAGCAAGCCGGGCTTGCTCTGATTAAAAAGAGAAAAACAAACTTCTCCCACCGGTGCGGCTCCTGGCAGAGCCAAAGCACGGAGGGCTGGAGGCTGTGTGGACGCGAGCCTAGAGCCCAGCCGTCCCCTGCTAGCTAGTGCGACGGCTGTGCAGTCTTTAGCAGGCGTCAGGCAGACCGCCCTTTACCCCCCGCGGTCGGAGGGTCAAAAGGACCCACCCCGGCGGCTAGCTTCGCTCTCAGCTGTGGACTTAAAGGAGCGGAAATGTGTGTTTTCTCAGTTCTGGAGGCCAGAAGTCTGAAATCCAGGTGTCTGCGGAGTCCCTGGTGGCTCTCAGGGCCAGCGTGTCGCAGGCCTCTCCCAGCTTCTGGGATGCGCTGGGGTCCCGGGCGCTCCCTGGCTTGTGGCTGTGTCACCCAACCCCCATGTCTGCCTTCACATGGCCTTCTCCCTGTGGGTCTGCACCCACGCTTCCCTCTCCCCATAGGCTGGGCATCGGACTTAGGGCCACCCTGACCCCCTTCTAGGTTTTATAGGACTGAAGTTTATACAGATTGGGGGCGCTCTTGAAGGAAAAGCCTGCAGAATTACTAAATCAGAATTAGGGGCAAATGTGAGTTCCTATTTAGAAGGCAAATAAATCACAGGAAATTACTGTGGCCGTGGACGTGGGGATGCCTTCCCTCTGTAATCACTTTAGGCAACTCGCAGAAGTGCCTACCTAGAATGCATGGGGTCTCCCTCGGTCGGATGGGAGCTCCCAAATGGGGGGTCCGATGATCCAGAGGGAGCCAGTGAAAGGTTTCACCCAAGGCGGAATAAAGGAGCGAGGGTACTGAATACACCGTAAGGGCCCGGGGGCAGGACAGCCGAAAGCTGTCTGTCATTAGGCAGCGGGCGGGGGCTGTGTTTAAAGGGGGGAGGTGAGGCGGTCTGGGAACACAGGGGACTTTCCCCTTTCTGGCAACTGTGCCTGGTTGTAAGTAGCCCATTGGTCAGTGAGGGCTTATGGATATTTTGAGGTGGGTCTCCTGATGGACTCATCTGTATTCAGTTTTCAAGTTTCCACTTTGTCTAAAAGTGTCCTCTCTAGAATGTACCCTGCTCTTCCCTCCCTGCTTACAACATTCTATGGCTCCCAGATGCCCTGTGCACGCCCAGGGGCTATGCAGATGGGAGCCCTGGGGCTCAAGCTCATTTGATTCCAACTAAAGCCCCTCTGCCTACCAAAAAGATGCTTTTAGGCCAGGTGGACAGGAAAGGAGATGGGGGGAGGGGTGGGCATCAGGGTCTCAACAGGAAAGAAGGAGCAGCACCCTCGCACGGCCCATCACTGGGGGTCACCTGGCCTGGGACCCTGGCCCAGAGGGGCCGTAGTCACCGCGCTCTGCTTTCGCCTCGGCCTTCTGCTCCCCGGGCACCCACAGAGATACGAGACTAGCAAGGGGGCTCCCTCCAGCAGCGACATGCAATTATGCCCCCTCTCCCCAGCTCTGAGAGCTTGTAAAGTCAGGCCACAGCTTGACAGGCATGTTCTCAAAGCTCCGGTTTTATGTCCTTTGTAAGACGGAAATGCAGTCGCAGCCCCGCCGCGCTATGATTCAGCCAGAAGAAAGCTGCCAGTACAAGGACAGGTGTAATGGGGCCATCCGGAGCCCCATCAAAAGGGCAGAGCCAGGCCCCCAGGTCAGACTCTCCCAAGAACCATAAACCTGGCTGGGGCCCATTGGCCTGATTTTGGGGGAAGGGTGAAGCAGAGCTTCCCCTTTCGCCCTTGGTCACTCTTCTCCCAAGCTCTGCACCTGTCTGTCCACACCTACGACTCCCAAATGTATAGCGTTGGCCCAGGAGTCCTGGGTGGGCAGCTCGTGTAGGACTGCTTGGCTCCTTCCTAAGCTCTGCACATTTAAGCTTGGCCCTTTTAAGCACACTGTTGAACAGCCTGCTACCGTGGGGACTTGGGCAGGACCCCAAATCTAGTCCTTACATCCCAGAACCCTGCTCATTTTTCCATCCATCCATCCATCCCCCATCCCCCATCATCCGTCTGTCCATCCGTCCATGCATTATCCTCTGTCCATCACCCGTTCGTCTCCTCGAAGTCTCCAGCGCCTGCTAACGTGCCAGGAGCTGTGCTTGCCCTTGAAGTTACAAAGGTCTCCAGAACAGAGTCCTACTGCCACGGGGCCTCGGGTACTAAGAAAGCAGAGAGAGCCTGTGGAACGGGTGTCACCCGCCATCAGAGGGCACCGCTGGGGCTTTGCTCCCTCCGCCTTCATTCCCGGGCTCTGCTTCTCAGCAGCTCCGGGTTCAAAGCGGGGTGGCCCCCTCCCTCCTCCGAAGCCTGGGAACCTGCGGGAGGAGGACTTGTGGCCCCAGGCCATGGTGATTAGCTGCCTCGCCCCTGCCGGTCTGCACAGGACTTCCCCCGAGGCCACGGCAGCTCCAGAATGCTCGGCATTTTTCTCATTTCAATAAAGGTACAAAGGGTACTTCGGGAGGGAGGCAGCCAAGAAATCACGCCCTTTTAGGTACATTCTTGGCTGCGGTGCTAGGGATTGTTTTTTTGAGGGAGGGGGCTGCTTTATTTGACAGTTTAACGCTGTGACTCAAGCCTGAGGAATGCAGCCCGCCCACCTCATGCCCTGCAGACCCCCGGGTCCTGCCCGGTGAGAACAGGGACTGGATTGAGCCCCGGGGGCAGTGAGGGCTGTGGAAGTGACCAGAAGAGGATGCCCCAGGTAGGGAGCAGTGCAGAGAGAGGAGGGGGCCCCCCACCCCGCGGTTCCTCTGGGACACTGTGTGGCCCGAAGTGGTTTTCCTTCTGCCCCAGGATAAAGCTTGGCCTCCAGATCCTGGGCTTCACGCCCACCCCGTACAGCCTGGACACCCGGAGGGACTTAGGCGAGGTCCCCCCTCCCCACGAGTCAGGGTACCGTCCACCTAGAAGCAAGGTTGGTGGCCCCTGGGACCTCGCAATATGCTGTGACAGTCGGTGACATACTACTTCTTATGAAGGCAGGGGTGGACCCTCTCTGAGTGCAGGGGCAAGGCAGAGCACACGCAATACCTCACCAGGGAGGCAGATGCAACGGAGGTCGTGTCGCCCTGTGTCCCTGGGCTCCGACCCTCCAGGGCTGCCTGTGACCTTGCCCCCCGCCCCCCCACCGCCGCCGCTCCCCTTCTCTGGGTCTCACCATCCTCCTCTGAAGCGGTGATGAAGATAATAATAGCATCGCCCTCCGTGGCCTGTGAGCAGCTTCACTGAGCCCTAAAAGTCTTTGAGCTCCCAGGAGAAAGGCGCCAAGGAGCCGCAAGGTGTTATTAGAAGTAATTGGGCCTGCAGTTGGGTAAACCTTCAAAGCCGCCAGACTCAGTTTACTTCACCTAGTTTCTCTGCCCCCATCTCCCCGCTCTCTCCACCGGCGATGGCTCCCCCGTCTCCCCCGCCCAATCCCTTTCTCTTTCTTGTCTCGCCTGCCGAACGCTCGCACTTTCCTTCCTAGCTTAGCTGTCTCCACAATGAGTGTTCTGCCTCTAAAGGGATGGAAACCAGACGAGCAGCACTGGCAAAGTCTGTGGGGAGTACTGAATCTAAACCTCCAGCCAGAAAAATAAAGGTTGTTTATCTATCCGTCCGTCCATCCATCTGTCTGTCTATCCAACCATCCGTCCATCCCTCCATCCACACATCCGTTCATCCGTCCATCCATCTGTCTGTCTATCCAACCATCCGTCCATCCATCCATCCATCGACTCATCCATCCATCTATCCCTCCAAGACCCCATCCAGTGCGGACTTTGAGGCCCATGTTAAGTCCCGGGGTCGCTCAGACAAACGCAGACCTGCCTCCAGTTCCCAGCCAGAGGCAGAGCACAGGACTCGCCCAGTAGAAGCCGCGGGACGGTGCTCTGGCTTCTCACCGCGAGCTCCCTGTCCCGCCCTCCCCATCTCCAAGAGGACTCTCTCCATTTCCGTCGCTTTGACCCACACTCCATTTGCTCCTCTGCCGGGCTGAGGGTGTTGGGGGACAAGGAGATGACCCCAAGGCCCTTCTCTGCACCCCTCTGATATTTGGCGAGTCTCCGCTGGGGAGAGCATGGGGCAGACAGCCGTGCATGGGCCCTGAAAGAAGAATCCAAAGCCGGGTCCGCTTCGTAAAGGGAGGTCAGACCGGCGGAGGAGGAGCAGAGGAACTGGAGGGCCTGCTGGCCCCTTGCCTCCTGCTGCTGTGGGTTCCAAAGGACTAGCTGAGCTCAAAGGGTGGTCCAGGGAACAGCAGCTTCCGAATCCCCCGGGAGTTTGTTTAGGGTACGCACACCCCTGGGCCCAGGCCTTCGGAATGAGAATCGGGGAGAGCCCAGGCATCTGTGTATGAACACAACCTCAGGGGTTCCTTGGGCACGAGGTTTGAGAACTGCAGCTCCAGAAGTCGAGAGCGTGCTCGGTGCTCTCCCAGGAAGTCCCAACCCCCCTGAACGTGTCAGGGCCGAGCCTCGTCTGCACGGCAGAGATCTGGGGGCTGGGAGGGGGCGCTTGATCCTGCTGGGAGGGGGCTTTCCTCTTCTTGCTGTCAGTCCTGAACCCCAGTCCACAAGCCGGTGTGACAGAGAAGCGGAGGTTTGCAAGGACAGGGAGGCGGCCTCCTCCATCACTCAGGACGAGGCCCGGGGTCTGGGGCCGGGCCAGGCCCACGTAAAATCGAGGTGAGCTCAGCCACCTTCAGTGCTCTCTCCCCTCCTCTCCACCTTCCCTGCCCTGGGTCTCAGCTGCCCTGCGGCCTGCCTTGCTCATTAGACAAGGGCATCTATGGAACCGGGACTTCAAATTACAGGGCTGTGACGGGCAGCCTGCCAGGTGTCTCCTAGAACCACCTGCAGGTCCGCCTTCCTTCTTCCTTGCGCCCCCAAACATGTTCTTGCTGCGTGCCAGCAGAGCCCCGAGAAAGCCGGCCCTTCCCAGAACTCTCATTCTCACGGGCGAGACCGACACACAGTCCAGCAGTGAATCTGTAATGAATCAGTGAATCAGACGGAGAAAGTCCTTTGACAAAGAGGAAGCTGGAGGGGGAGAGGGACCGTTGGGAAGGGTCACAGTGCTTCAACTGGATGTTCAGGTGAGATTTAAGCAGACACCTGAAGAGGTGAGGGAAGACCCCCAGCGGCGGGTGGGGGAGGGTAAATTCTGGCTGGAGAGCAGCCAGTGCAAAGGGCCAGAGGCAGGAGCACACGGATAGTGACTGAGAAACAGTGAAAAGGCCCGTGTTGCTGGAGGGCAGCGGGGGCCGGGCTGCGAGGCCACAGAGGGAGACAATGGAGCAAAGCCATTCTGTCATCTCAGGAGTCTGCAGTCTGGTCTGGGCTCCTCGGCAGGTGTGCCAGGGCTGGGTCCCTGGTGTGGCTGTGCTGGGCCAGCCGGGAGGCCAGGCTTCTCTGTGCAGGTGGTCCTGGGGCCTCTCTGCCCCCTGTGGCCTGTCTGGGAGTTTGTGCCGTGGAGCTGACAGGCAGGGCAGCGGACACTCCTATGTGCTAGGCTAGGGCGCTCAGGGGGGCCGGGTCTTCATAAGGCTTCGTTATGCCAGCAAACGCCACTTTGGGCACCACCTGTAGATTGAAGGGTGTCATGCGGCCAGATTCAAGAGGAGGAGCCCCTGCAAGTGACAGAACACTGGGGTTTGGGGGTCCGGGGGGGGGGGGTGGGGGGGGGGGGCACGTGGAACGGATGACCGCGCAGGAACGCATCTCGGAGCAAGGACCAGGGGGGCTTCGGCCGACCCAGACTGACCGAGCCGGAATCCCTGGGAGCGGGTCTCAGGAAGGCGCGTGCGGGCTCTCCACCAGACTCGGGGGCCCGCTGCCACCCGGGGTGAGAACAATGGGTCTGTGGTTGTGTAAGCCACGGAAAGGGGGTTCGCAATAGCCCTGTGTGAAGGTAGAAGCCACTGGGGGGCTCTGAGCAGGCAGAGAATGGAGACTCACTTCTACAAAGGGTTGGCACGTGGCAGGGCGGGCGGGGGCGGTTACGGTGCGTGTCTGCACGAGGCTGGCGGCGGGGCCCAGGGTCGGACCGCGGTAAGGATGGTGCGAGACCGGGCTCCCATCTGGCTCGCAGGTGGAGCCGGCAAGGGCTCTCTTCCGAGTGGGGGTGCGGGGTGAGCGAGACGAGGGGTACTGGCTGTTACCGTGGCTGGTTCCGGAAGAGAAATCCAGGCCGGGTAAGCTGAGCCTGGCTGAGGTCACACGGCCGCAGAGGACAAGACACAGCCTCAGGTGTCTGACACCGGGGACCCTGGAGCCCCGTCTCTGCAGCCCCTGGGGCAAGGCCAAACTCATGGTCGGGGAGGGAGGGTGCTTCTCCGGGGAAATCCCTCCCTGCGGTGGGAGCCGGCGTTCCGGTAACGGAGCCAGACAGACTTGCCCTGGCTCTGTCTTCTCCGCAGGGGTAATGGGCGTGCAGGAGAGGAGCCATCCCCTCGGGCCTCGGTGGTGGGGAGAGCCGTAGGAGACGGCCAAGGGCAAGGGTTCCAGGGGCTTCTCACAGCTCAGCTGCAGGGTGTGGAGAACGTCCCAGTCTTGCTGGAAACCCAGGTGAACGGATGCCCCCCTTGTCCTGATGCTCAGATAGCATCCGCGGGAACCAGCGCGCCCGTTCCTTGCCTCCCTGGGAGTCTCCATCACTGACGCGGGGCGAGCAAGGCGACCCGCCTGTTGCTTCATCACACTCGTGTTTGCTGCCGTCTTTTCCTCTCCCCCAAATAAAGACCTCGAGTTCGAACACTCACACTCGAATGCGGCAAGAAACATCTCAGTGAAAAACACCCAAGCGAGTCACTTCGTGGCAAACATTCCTGAGTTTTAACAAGTGCGTCCGCTTTACCCCTAGAAAGGACTTTCCGCCCAGGTGCAGAGCACAGAGGTACTAACCCTCCTCCCGGCGGCCAGACTTCCAGGCAGGATGAGGCATCAGAACCAGGCGGATCTGGAGAAAATATCTGTTATCTCACAGAACGGTCTTAAAGGCGTCCAACCTTTAGCCATATTTTCCACCCGAAAATGCAGGGAACCATCCAATGCCCACGGAACTCCGTCCGATGAGCGGTGACCTGGCAGAGAGGCAGTGCGACGGCCGCGAGCAGGGTGCACCCTCGGAGAAACCATCCCGGACGCGAGGTCTGAAAGCCGCGGGGCTGAGGAAAACCGTCACTGAGGCGTGGGATGTCCTTGAGACGTGTTTTTGTGGCAACAAAGACCATGGGTGGTTTTTAAAATCTTAGATTAATATCAAATATATTGTTTCACATTTTAACGTCCGGTTTTCCTTAGATTTTGAAGTTCGATCTACAGATCCAATCATTTTACTGTAAACTCAGGAAATTTTAAGATTTAAGATCACTTCCGGGGGCTTCATCTGATCCGTATTGGAGCAACTCAGTTTGAACTACGAAAATTCCCCAAAGTATCTGTCGTATTTACAGACGTCGGAAGTCCAAGTCCCTTAAACATTTTAAGCTACATCGTGAACGTATTATTTTTTTGTACGTTACTTCTAATGGCTCCAAGAAGATAAAGCTTCCTGGTGCCGAGGTCACTACATCTAACAGAGTTTGGACGGGGTGAATATTGAGTGAATTTCCCGATATCGTGTACAGGTTTAGCAAAATGCTCTCCTGCTTTTCCAATGAAATCACACATCTAAAACCAATTATTTAATGACGCAATTTAAGCCCAAATCACAAGGCCGATCTGACCATTACTATAACGGGTCAATTGCTCTTAGCATTCCGAACACTTTAAATACCAAGCCTGCCCAGTGTGTTTGTTGTGAACTTAACACCCCAATACTAATATGTTGATTCACTCCATTAGTTCCATACGTAATTCTAAGCCTTCTTACTGTTAAAAAAAACTCTTAAATAAAAATAAAAAATACTGTCTTCCTGGGCAGACTGAGGTTCTCCTCTAAGAGGACAAAGTTGATGATTAACTGCAGACTTTCAACTTGGGCTCCATATGTAATTCTCCGGATTCACGGGCAGCCCTGCGGAGTCATACCACGGCGCCCAGCGCCGGGGGCACAGAGACCCACTTCGGTCTGGATGGAGCCCGCATCTCCCCTGAACCAGTGCTGAACACCGCGTCCCTTCTCTTCCTCGCCTGAGCAGACAGCCGAGCCGAGCAAAGACGCCGTCGGGCCCAGCCCACTCCCCGCGACGGAGGTCTGGCTACGGAGGTCAGTGGCAGGCCGTGGTGCGTGTGTGTGTATCCCAGTGGTCTCCCCTACAAGCCGCACATTCTTAAAGCTTTGTCCGGCTGAACACCAACAGCACTGAAGTCATGTCGTCAGCAAGGTCAGTGGGTAAAAACCGAAGGTGGAATGACCCAACGTAGGGTGACGTGTCCATGGATGTTTGCGGTCAAGACATGGGGAGCAACAGGAGTCACGGGGGAACAGCAGGCAAGCATTTGTCCTTCAGAATGGCGAGTGAACAGCTGAGCACCAGGGGAAGAAAGAGAGAATCGGTAGGTTGACCCCAGTGTCAAGGAGAAAGACCCCAAGGCCAAGGCTTCCCTGTCTCTCCTTCAGTCACGCTGTTTCCCAGACGCATGTGGGCAGGGAGCCGTGATGTCCCACAACCAGCGTGCTCTGTGCGTCCTGAACTCCTCCTATGTGGGACTCTCCGTGACCATGGATCCCATCGAGTGCTGCCAAAATATTCCCTTTTCTCCTAAAATTCCTTTATTTTGCAGAAGTTCCACGTTAAACAAACTCATTC
The DNA here is from genome assembly GCF_022355385.1 of Mustela nigripes. Classification (NCBI taxonomy): domain Eukaryota; kingdom Metazoa; phylum Chordata; class Mammalia; order Carnivora; family Mustelidae; genus Mustela; species Mustela nigripes. The sequence continues at coordinate 215,551,757 of NC_081558.1, forward strand.
AGGAATTATTAAAATCAAACGTTTGCAATAAAAAAGGTTATAAAGAATTGAAAACCACCCATAATTGGATACTGATTAAATCAGTTATGGTAAATTCATATAATAGAATAGTTTGTAGCCATCCAAAATGATGCAGAAGAATATTTATTTATTTTTTCCTTTCAAATATGTATTTAAATTCTTGTTGGCTTTAAAAAAATGGTGCAGAAGAATATTTAATATAGGAAGGTTTTCATGGTCTGTGAAAAAAAGCTTTATAGACAGCATGACCCAAATTTTCTATAAACACTTATTTGTAGTTTTTAAAAGCTAAATTTTGTTTTGTTGTTTCTTAATTTAAATTCAATTAATTAACAAATAGTATATATTAGTTTCCGAGGTACAGTTCAGTGACTCATCCGTCTTGCGGAACACCCAGGGCTCATCACATCACATGCCCCCCTTAATGCTGGTCACCCTGTTACCCCATCCCCCAAGTGACCCTCAGTTTGTTTCTTAGAGTTGAAAGTCTCTCTGGTTTGTCTCCCTCTCTGATTTCATCTTATTTTATTTTTTTCCTCCTTCCCCTACGCTCCTCTGTTTTGTTTCTTTAATTCCACATATGAGTGAAATCTTATAATTGCTCTTCTCTGATTGACTTATTTTGCTCAGCATAATACCCTCTAGCTCCATGTGCGTCATTGCAATTGGCAAGATTTCATTTTTTGATGGCTGAGTAATAGTCCATTGTGTATATATACCACATCTTCTTTATCCATTCGTCTGTCAACGGACATCTGGGCTCTTTCCACAGTGTGGCTATTGTGGACTTTGCTGCTATAAGCATTCAGGTACACCTGCCCCTTCGGATCACTACGTTTGTATCTGTAGGGTAAATACTCAGTAATGCAATTGCTGGATCATAGGGTAACTCCAGTTTCAACTTTCTGAGGAACCTCCATGCTGTTTTCCAGAGTGGCTGCACCAGCTTGTGCTCCCACCAACAGTGCAGGAGGCTCCTCTTTCTCCGCATCCTCACCAGCATCTGTCATTTCCTGACTTGTTAATTTTAGCCATTCTGACCTGTGTGAGGTGGGATCTCATTATGGTTTTGATTTGTATTTCCCTGATGCCGAGTGTGTCTGTCGGCCATCTGGATGTCTTCTTTGAAGAAATGTCTGTTCATGTCCTCTGCCCATTTCTTAATTGGATTATTTGTTCTTTGGGTGCTGAGTTTGGATACTAGCCCTTTCTCTGATAAGATACTGTCAGTTGTCTCTTGATTTTGTCAACTATTTCCCTTGCTTTGCAGAAGCTTTTAATCTTGATGAAGTCCCAATAGTTCATTTTTGCTTTTGTTTCCCTTGTCTTTGGAGACATGTTTAGCAAGAATTTGCTGCGGCCAAGGTCACAGAGGTCACTGCCTATGTTCTCCTCTAGGATTTTGATAGATTCCTGTTTCACATTGAGGTCTTTCATCCATTTTGAGTTTATTTTCGTGTGTGGTGTAAGGAAATGGTCCACTTTTATTCTTCTGCATGTGGCTGTCCAATTTTCCCAACACCATTTATTGAAGAGACTGTCTTTTTTCCACTGGACATTCTTTCCTGCTTTGTCAAAGATTAGTTGACCATAGAGTTATGGGTCCATTTCTGGGCTCTCTATTCTTTTTTTTTTTTTTTTAAGATTTTATTTATTCATTTGACAGACAGAGATCACAGGTAGGCAGAGACGCAGGCAGAGAGAGAGAGAGAGAGAGAGAGGAGGAAGCAGGCTCCCCGTAGAGCAGAGAGCCCGATGCGGGGCTCAATCCCAGGACCCTGGGATCATGACCCGAGCTGAAGGCAGAGGCTTTAACCCACTGAGCCACCCAGGTGCCCCTGGGCTCTCTCTATTCTGTTCCACTGATTTGTGTGTCTGTTTTTGTGCCAGTACCATACTACCTTGATGACAGCTTTGTAATAGAGGTTGAAGCCCGGAATTGTGATGCTACCAGTTTTGGTTTTCTTTTTCCACAGTCCTCTGAGTTTTCAAGGTCTTTCTCAATGGGGAAAAACTGAGAGCTTTCCCCCCTCAGGTAAAGAACATGGCAGGGTTGTGCACTCTCACCACCACTGGTCAACACAGTGTTAGACGTCCTGGCCTCAGCAATCAGAGAAGAAAGAAAAGTCCTCCAAATGGGCAAAGAAGCCAAACTCTCCTTCTTCGCAGGTGACATGATACTCTATGTAGAGAACCCAGAAGACTCCACCCCCAAAATTGCTACAACTCATGCAGGAATTCAGCAAAGTGTCAGGATATAAAATCAATGCACAGAAATCAGCTGCATTTCTATACACTAACAATGAGACAGAAGAAAGAGAAATTAAGAGGCCGATCCCATTTAGAATTGCACCAAAAACCATAAGATACCTCGGAACAAACCTAACCAAAGAGGCAAAGGGTCTGCACTCAGAAAACCCCAGAGCACTCAAGAAAGAAATGAGGAAGACACAAAGAAGTGGAACAATGTTCCAAGTCGTGATTTGTAAGAACAAATACTGTGAAAACGTCTGTTACCTAGAGCAATCTAGACATTCAGGGCAATCCCTATCAAAATACCATCAGCTTTTTTCACAGAGCTGGAACAATAATCCTAAAATTTGTATGGAACCAGAAAGCATTCATTATTTATTATTCAACCGTTCACTAATGGTTGAGTAATATTCCATTGACATATTCATATATATTCCGTTGTACATTCATATGTATGTACACACACATTCCACACCTTCTCCACATATATATTCCGTTGTACAGGTTCATTCGTGTGTATGTACACAGACACACACCTTCCACACTTTCTCCATCCACTCGTCCGTGGCTGGACACTTGGGCTGCTTCCGTATCTTGGCTATTGTAAATAATGCTCCAGTGAACACGAGAGTGCAATGTATTTTTGAATTCGTGTTTTCGGTAAATACCCAGAAGTCGAATGGCTAGATCCCGTGGTAGTTCTATTTTTAATTTTTTGAGGACCCTCCCTCCTGCTTCCCCCAGCGGCCGCACCAGTTTGCCTTCCCACCGATAGTGCACGAGCAGTCTCCTTCCTCCACATTCTCGCCAACACTTGCTAGTTCTCGTCCTTTTAATACTAGCCCTTCTGATTGGTGTGAGCTGGTGGCATTTCCCTGATGACCAGTGATGCTGGACATCTTTTCATGGTTTTGTTGGCCTCTGTCTGCCTTCCTTGGAAAACTGTCTACGTGGGTCCTCTGCCCATTTTTTTAAAAGACTCCCTGCTTGGCGGGGAGCCTGCTTCTTCCTCTCTCTCTCTCTCTCTCTCTCTCTGCTGAGCAGGGAGCCTGATGTGGGACTCGATCCCAGCACCCTGGGATCATGACCTGAGCCAAAGGCAGCGGCTTAACCCACGGAGCCACCCAGGCATCCCTCTCTGCCCATTTTTTAATTGATTTGTTCGTGGAGCATTTGGGACCACTTTGTCTCTGCTCCTCAAACTGTTAGAAGGAAAAAAAAAAAGAAATCTGTTTTTATTACGTGTTCTAAAACATGTTTATCTCATCGAAGCCGAGCAGGAAAGGCTGGTAACTCCATTTAAGCCTCATTAATTGACTTTGAATCATGTCCCCAGCCCAGCTCTATTGTAACTCCCAATGAGGTCTGTCCAAGCCCTTCCCGTGGTGTGGCTTCGTGCAGCTTACACAGCCCGGGAGGGGCATCTGTGCCTTCCCCGAGGGGCGCGCCTCGGCAAGCAGGTGGACGGAAGTATGACGAGTGCCCATCCCCACAGGAGGGTCACACACGAACACGACTTTGTCTGTTCTGTTCCCTCTGCTCCTAACGCTGCCACACCTACAGCCTGTCCCCGGGGTGCGCGTACCCAGACCCCAGGCTTGGTTTAAAGCTCTGCTGGCCACCTCTTGGAGTTCTCAATATGTTTTGAACAAGTAACACCGCAATTTTATTTGGCACCGGGCTCTGCAAAGTCTGCAGCCTGCCTTGCCCGCCGCCCCCTTCAGCCTGGCTCCTGCTGCATGAATTTTGTCATAAATTCTTCAAGGGTGAGGTGTGTCCAAAGGAAACAGCCCTGGAGAAGCTGAAGGAGGTCAGAGGGGAACAATCGAGCAGGTGGAGGAACAGGTCTGGGGCGCGTGGAGGGCGCCCCCCTTCATCCCTGCATCCTGGCTTCCAAGCTCCGGGAAGGGACGGGGAGCTGTACTCTATTCAGCAAAACCCAGAGGAGAAGCTGCTCTCCGCTCATCGGGTCCCTCCCCCGACGGGCAGCCGTGTTTCTGAAAAGCAACAAGGGATAAACATGATGATTCTGTGTTGGTTTCAAAATACTTTCCCACAACGTCAGGCTTTCTCCCCCTCTCCCTCTGCGAGCGCCCCCGGGCCTGCAGCGGGGAAAGGGCTGAGCAGTCAGGGCTTGGGCTGGAGGGGGCAGGCTCCCAGCACACACACGGGCACTGTCCCTTTCTGGAGACTGACGGTGTCGCAGGGGAGAGCTGCTCAGGGACGCGACCCGTCTCTTCCGTGCGCTCCTTGAAAGTCACTCCCGGCCGTTCAAAGTGGAGACAGGGGCTGGCAAATGTCTTACTCATTTACAAACCAGAAATTCTAAAAGCAAAGAGAAATGGAATTTTCATAACATATTCTCATTATTTCCCAGCAGACCCACAGACAGAGCACAGACCTATAAATGGTTAAAGCCTTCAAGTCCAATCCCATGGTCTTAGACCGTGGGCACTGCCAGTGACTCACGGTGAAGACAGACAGGACAAACCAGAGAGGTGCAGTAGCTGGCCCAAGGTCACACAGCCAGCAGCGGGAACCGGGGCTGGAATCCTGTCCTTCCACTTCCCAGGCCTGACGCAGAGCTGTCCGTGGGATGGAGAGAGAACGGTCAGGGCCAGGCCCTGCAGGAGAAGCAGTGGGTGGTCATTCCGAGGCCCGGGTTCCAGTCCGGGGGGATCCAGGCCCCCCTGGCAGCACAGTCACGAGGGGAACCGGTCGGGGAGAGAACACAACCCAGGCGCCGTGCCGTACGGCGGACCCACGCAGCACGCTTTTTGGCAGACTCAGTTTCAATATATTCAGTGTGTACACCGGGGCCACTTGAGAACGTTTCCATCACCTCCGAGAGAAATGTGCACCCTGGCTGACCCCTCCAGTCCCCCTGCCCTCCCCGCGGACCGAGGCGACCAGCAGCTGCTTTCTCCCCGCGTGGATTTGTACTTTCTGCACAGTCCGTACACTTGGAATCATACAGAATGTGGCTCTTTTCCCTCCGGCTGCTTCCAGAAGCGCCATGTCCTCTGGGATCGTGGATGCCACGTCGTGGTGGGTGTCAGAATTTTGTGGTGGATGGCAGCCCGCAGGAGGGCTCTCCCATCCGCTGGCTGCGTCCTGTGGCCACGTCCTGACCCTCCCGAGGCCCCGCCACACACCCATGCCTCCTGCTCCCCTGCTGCCCTTGGAACAGTGGGCAGTTCTCTGCGCCAGCCTGAGTGGCCTGGCTCTGGGGCTCTGGGGGTCTGCTCTGGACTCGCCTGCTGGGTCTTGCTGGAGGCTCGCCTGACACCTTCCGCTCCCTCAGTTACAGCCGCTGGAGGAACGGGAACTGGCCGAGTCCCGGGACCCGCGGAGCAGGAGGACCGTCGCGCCGCAGTCTAGCCCGCTGTCGCGCATTCTCTCCCCGGGGCTCGCTCTGCCCTGGCAGTGTCCACCCCGGGCAGGTGGGTCAGAGTCATGTTCCAAGGCACCCAATACGCTGTCTCCAAACCCCAGAGATGCCCACCGAGCCTGGAGCTTTGGACTTCCCGGAAAGGAGGGGCAGGCACAAGAGCGGGTCCTTTTCTTTGGGGGCGGCTGATGCTGGCAGGCCCCAGGTCCCTCGAAAAGATGCACCAGTGTGACGGGCTCCAGACTCTCTGTTAGGTTTGGCCCTGACCCCGAGCGGCCCATGTCCTGCCGGGGCGTGCAGGGAGCCCATCCCTTCTCACTCCCCAGGCCCACTCCACACGCTGCGCCTGTAGCCCCAGGTCCGGAGCCCTGGCCCCGCCGGCCGCGGGTGTGGACGCTCTTCCGAGCAGTCGCTCTAAGGGGCTGATGAGCATGTCTGAGACGGTCAGCGGTCCTCTTCGAAGCCGTTGCCACACACGTGCGGTCCGTCCAATGGCCACCCCACACCCCTTCTCCTCTCCGGTCCGGGGACCTCTCACCCACGCCGCAGCCCTCCTCCTCCCCACCCCCAGCTTGCCGGGCAAAGGCCCTCCACCAGCAAGGGCCACCATCCGTCTTCCGGGCTGTCCGTGCGGGGTCCTCCCCGCCATCTGTGGGGGTTTCGCTCTCGACTCTCATCGTCCGCTTCCCTGGACCACTGCCCGGGTGCAGAGCCGAGGCGGGGCCGGCGCCCATGGACGGGCGCCCCAGGAAACAGACAGCGCACGAGAGGCGGAGGAAGGGGGCCAGACAACGGAGCCTTGTGGCTCCTGGGGGCGAGGGGCTGGCGGTTTTAGTGGGGGCAAGTCCCTGGCTGTGCCCTGCTGGGAGTGAGTGTCACCTCCGGAAGCTCTGGAGAAGGGACATCTGGGAGCGCTTGGCAGCTGGAGCAGCAGGGACCTGGACGGGGAGCAAGGGACCGCGGCGTGCCCTGCTCCTGGATGACATGGCGTTGGTGACAGCTCTGAGGTTTCCCCGTGTCCAGGAGGGCAGAGCTGCCCCGCTGCCTACCATGGCTACTGCAGGGCCAAGGGCCTCTCGGGCCAGGCAGGCGTCTAAGGTGCCCTAGCCGTGGGGCGGGACTTGCGGTGGACCGGAGTGGGAGTGCTCCCGCTCTGTCTGCCAGGGAGGATCACGCTGCCGGGACGCGGGGCGGCCAGACCCGGCTCCCGGACCTCCTGTCTGCAAACCGGGCCAGACACCCTCCCTCCGTCCACCTGCCTGCCAGCCCCATGGCTTCCCCTGGGCCAGGTCCAAGCTCCGGGATGTAACGTGGGCGTTTCTAAACCCGGTCCACCCATAGAGCTGCCACAGAAGCTTTTCTTGTACCTTGGGGATGCCTTTGTCTGTCTGTTTTGCAACTTTAAAAAAAAAAAAAAAATCGGAAGTGATGCATGTGGGTTTTGAGAAGTTCAAGCAACCCAGAAGCAGAGAAAACCAAAAAACCCCAGTCCATGCTCCCACTCGGCTCAGGAAGCCATCGGCAGCCCCCCCCCCCGACCCCCCCCTCCCGCCTCCAGAGGCACAGGCATGGGGGAGTGCGATGCTGGGGCCCTGCTGGGGGTCCTTCCCAGACGTCGCTCACTCCTGCCTACCACTCTGCAGTTTGCTTTCCTGCTTTTCTTGCTCAAGGCACAGACGCTCTTCCGAGCCTGGTCCGCGTAGCGACCGCTTTCTCTGGAGCCCGGAGCGTGCCCCCCCCCCCCCCCCCCCCCGCGCTCCAGATCAGTGGCTGTGGCCTCCTGGGAGCACTGCCTTGCCTCCCCCGTCCTCCCTCAACCCCACCAGCATAAGAAAAATGTCCTAACAGCTGGGACTTTTGCCCCGGGCCTGTGGACGGGCCGGGCGGGCCTCCCACACGGAGTGAAGCAAGCGCCCAGCCAGGCAGCCCTGGCCAGGAGCTGCCTGCAGGGGTGCGCACAGCGAGCACAGAGGAGGGCTGGTGCCTCCCGCCACAGGGGGGGCTTCGGCTGGGGGACGGGGCTCCCTATGGGGTGGTGCTTGGTGTTCTCAGAAGGGAAGCCAGACCACAGGCAGGGAGCTGGGGCCCAGGTGTGAGCAGGGGACAGAAGGCGTCCGCTCGGGTTCCCCCCAGCTTTCGAAAGAGCGGCTGCTCCGGAGAGGCTTGCGGGGACGGGGAATCTAGTTCGCTCCCCACATCACGCGACTCAACAAAACCTCACCCCACACTTTGGGGCCCCTCAACGCCCAGTGTGCAGATCAATGGGTGTCATTTAAACTCACTCTCCTCACAGGGACAAAACAAAGCACAAAGAGCGACCTGAAGTGTCTCCTTATCGGCAGCCTGATACGGGACTGGAATGTCGGCCAGAGCCAAGGAATCTGACAAAAGGAGCTTTATGTGGGACAGGACGGTGCCTTCATCCTGTTCCGGGGCTGGGTCGGGTCTCGAGGGCTCTGCTCTGTGGAAACCCCTCTCCGGGCCAGCTCCGCCTGCCGGGTCTAGAGCTAGTGTGCCCCTCGGCCGGGTGCTTGGGGGCAGGGAGCCGAGTGTCGTGGTCAGGGAGGCAGGTCCCGGGGTCCCATGGGCCTGAGGTCGAAGCCACCGATACCAAGTTACACCGGCCACAACCGGGGATTTCCTACCTCCCAAACTCCCCATCTGTCATGAAGGCATCATAATGGGAACTTTTAAAAAGGTCGCTTTGAGAATCAGGAGAGGGGATACAGGTAAGAGCAGTGAGTACAGCATCCGGAAACTGGGAAGGGACCCCGTCTGCAGCAAGCTTGCCCGAAGGAAGCAGCAGTTACCTGGCTGGTCTGTGGCTAGAAGGTCCCCAGGCCTGTCCCCTGACATTCTGTGTCCCCCTCTGTCCAAAGTGGCCTGGATGCCCCCCACATGTCACCTGGCTTTGAGGCAAGATTTGAGAGTTGTCTGGGTTCTTGAACCCTACTCGCCGTGCTCCCTCGGGATGACCGCCGGCCGTCCCAGGCGCGTTGAAGGGGGGGCGGGGACCTGGGCCTGCGGGACGAGCGGTGTCCCGAGTCGGGTCTCAGGGAGGGAGCAGGAGGGGAGCGCAGCGGGCGCTGGGCGGGCTGCGTGCGTGTGGGCACCCGGCGGTGCAGAGCGAGGGGCAGTGGCCTGGTGGGGACCATGACATCACGCTTTCATTTAAAAAACCAAGGCTCCCAGAGTCCCACAGCGATTCTGACCTCCCTGGGGCCTCTGCCATGGTGCTCAGACCGCCAGGAGGCAGTTTAGGAAGAGTTCCCCGAGGCAGCGGGGCTGTCCCCCAAGTTCTTCGATTGTGCAAGACGACGTCCCAGAGATGGACACACAGCCGTGTGGACACTTCGCTCAACGACCCCCTGGGAGCAGTGGAGACGACCCGTAACCATGTTTGGTGAAGGCGCAGCTCTCCCCGCGTCTGCATGTGCGGGAAGGGGTGCCCTCTGGGGTCCCCTCCAAGGGCACTGATCCCATTCATGGGGGCTCCACGCTCCTGACCTAATCACCACCCACGGCCCCGTGTCCCAAGACCCTTACATGGGGGTTAGGATTTCCACACATGAATTTGGGGGGACAAAACATTCAGATGGTGTTGTTCAGCCGTATCTTACCACGGTTTTAAAAAAGTGCCTGAGGCAAGGGGTAGGGGTGTCCCCACCCCGTCTCAGCGGCGGCCTCTCTTTCAGCATCTCAATCCCAACTCATAAACCCAGACGGAGGGGAGGGTCGCCTGCGTGCTTGTGCTCCAGCCCGCAAAGCAGGAGGACAGAGCGCCTAACACGGGGGTTACAAGAGGCCCCTGTCCCCGAGAGCTCCCCCTGCTTCTGTCCTCACAGGGCCATGGGTGGCTGCTGGGGGACATCCAGTGACCGGTGTTGGTAGAAACGGTTTCAACTCCGCCTGGCAGAGCCCCACGCCCGCTGAGACGGCGTGGATCTGCTTCGTCGCCAAGGCCTGGGGAATCAGTCTCTGGGTTCAGTGGCCCTGCCTTCGAGGGGGCTCATGGCAATGGAGGAGGCTTGCAGCGGCCGCAGCAAGAGAAGGAAAAGCTGGGACTGTGGAACGGCCTTCACGTCAGCAAAACGACTGCGTGTCTGCTTTGAGTAGGGAAGAGTCTCCACTGCTCATTCCTTTCTCCTTCATCCCACGGGTACTTCTGGAAGGCTCAGTCAGAGGGCGGTGGGAAGCCTGGACGCGTCTCCCGCAGAGGGTCCCGGGGTCCCTCCACCAGCAGTGCAGACCTGGACATCCTTCACCAGAGGGAAGGTTCTGGGTCCAGGCTACGCATGGGGCCCGCTGACCTCGGCAGCCCAAGAACCTGCCCAGACAGAAGGTTTTCTCAGAACCCCTGCATGTGCCCAGGGCCAAGGAGCGACCCATTCCCGGCCCCCAAACCAGCCACCGCTTCTCTGCTGGTTTCCAGAACACTGTGGACGAGGAGGCATGGTTGAGCATGACTGGGTTCCAATAAAGCTTTACGTGTAGAGCAGGCAGAGGCCGGCCCCCGGGTGCTGGAATTACAGGGACTCGTTTGGGATCTGTGCTCAGGTGCTGGGGATGAGAGGGAGGTCCTACCCCTAGTCAGGACCCCTGTGTCCTCGCGTGTCACTAAGACGTCTGGGAGGGGGCCCCTCCACCGACTCGGCGCCCCCACGGATTCCGCTAAAGAAAGAGAGAGTTGGACCTGCTGAAAATGCCCCCCGTAGCCTCTGGCTTCAAAGCTCTTTGAAGGTCACCCAAGGACCCAAGGGTTAGGGCTGCTGTGAGCAGGACCGCGGCCATAGGACGGGGCGGGACCCATCCCTGGGGGCAGCCTTTGCCGCAGCTGGTCCCCCCTCTTTTGAGCAAGAGCCCCCAGAGTCTCTGCCAGCCCCCTGGGGGGCCCCCCCCCCCTTCCTTGGAGCCGGGCCCGCAGGTGCGGGGAGGCCCCGTGTGGTTCCTCCTGGGGGTTAACATCTGAGAAGCAGCTGCTCAGGGGGCCTGCTGGAGCTTGACCTGAGGCCAGAAGTCCCAGGGCAGCTGTTCCAGCAGCAAGCCTGCCCTTGTCCATGAGTAGGGCCCCGAACTCCCTCTGGGGTAGGGGAGCCCCTTTAGTCACGGAAGGCCCCCCATGGCGGGGAGGTGGCTTGTGTTTCTAAACAGTGCTGAAGGTCTTAGGGACCAGTTACCAGGCAGGGCTCATTCCCAGGGGGGGAAGGTTCATTGCCCCGAGTCCCGGGGGGCCCAGTGGCCGGCCTGGACCCTGCTGGCCGTGATCACCCTGCTGTGACCACAGCACCAGTATGAGCAGGACCCGTCCACTAGGCTCCCGTGTGTCCCTGGCCAGGATTGCCCCGGCGGCCTCCCACGGCGGGCCAGTCCGCAGCACCCTTCCTGTAAGGGAAGTGTCCCCATGCTAACCACCGCCTTGGGCCAGCCACAGGGGCCGGGGCTTCCATGTCATTGCATTTGTACCCCACCAGACGGCAGCAGCCCCATCTTGCATATGCAGGCACTGATGGTCAGTGAGGCCAAGGAATGGGCCGTCCCAGGGCTGGGGGTGGAGAGCTGCAGACCCAAAGCTTTGGTCCATGCCCAACCCCCTCTCCCCCAGCTGGAACCCCCAGGCACCCGTGCTCACTTCGGACACCCCGTCACTGGATGCAGCCAACCGAGCAGATGGTTGACAGGAAGGCCACATCCGCAGAAGACCTGGAGGGCCCCCTCACGGCTGGGGCTGTCCCTGGGAGTTGGAGGGGATGACTGCTCCCAGCTGCCCCCCCCACCGGTCCCCTGCAGGCAGTTGGGAGGTGGGTGGGGCCTGGAAGATTCCTTCCAGAAGCCCAACAGAAAGGATCTGATAAGGTTTAAATAGCACCTTCTCCCTCCTCTCCTTGGGGAGCTCCAAGGATGACCTCACCCCTGCCACTACCTACGAGCCAAGAAAACAGGGCTGGGCCTCCCATTCTAGAAGGGGACAGGGAATCCCTATGGGGGAGCAAATAGCACCAGCCTATCAGCCTCTCCCAGGCACGACTGGTCATCCTGGCTTCCTGGGTGCTGATGGCTAAGCACACGTCAGACACCTTCTGGATGAAATATGCTTTGCTTAGGGATAGGGACCAGATAAGTCAGATGGGGGGGGGGCGGGTCGGAGCGGGGGGCAGCGTGCCGAGGACCCGGACATCCAGGATGGGGGTCTGAGCCGTTGTTGGTAAAGATCAGTGCTCTGGGAAGCGTGTGGCCACACCTGGGCCCGGGCAGACGGATGCGTCACCTGGAGCCGTGGGACAGGCCAGCCAGGAGCGGGGAGGGCGGCCTCCCTCACAAGAGGCTCTGCAGGGGGGAGGGAAGGGGGCAGACCTTTTTTAGGCCCCAGATGTTCCTCAGATCGTTCTGCGGAGACGACACGCAGGATGTCAGAGGAAACCAAGGAGGTCACAGCGCAGTTACCGGAAAGGGGACAAGCCAGCCAGAGGGCATCGCACCTGCCTCGGTGGGCACGTGTGGCTGGAAGCCCGGGCCGCGGGGTCTGGTAGCACCGCCATTTCCACGCCGCACGGACTGTCAAGGGTGTTTCGAGCACGAAGGGGCTGCCGTGATGGGATCTGAGCTTGCCTGAGGGCGGCTGGGCTGCCGGGACGTGAGGGGTCGAAATTTCACACAGACGTTGGTAAAAATAGGATTTCATTATTTTCTCTTGACATTTTTTTTTTCCCCTAAAATTAAGAGCGCCTATAGAGAGGTGGGGACGATGGGCCTTACCGGAGGTCAGGGGCGTGAGAAGCACCGAGGTTATCCCACAGCCCGAAGCCTGGCTGTTGGGGCGCATGGTGGGAGTGGCCCTCAAGGGATTAGAAGAGATGGAATCCTACTGTCTGAGTGGAAGACAGGGTCGCGGGCGGGGGGGGGGGGACACCTGACACCGCTCAGCACCTTCCCCTGTCCCAACTGGGAACCCAAGGCTGGGATAGGGATGGTTTGGGCCCAGAACTTAGACTCGAACCCAGAACCCTTGACTCCTGAGTCCCTCCCACTGTTGTCCCGAGCGGGTCGGCAGGAGTCCCTGCGTGAATGTGTCCAGAGTGACAGGGAGGAGTAGGTCAGCCCGGCTGGTGTTTGGGACAGAAATACCCATTAATAACCAGAGCCCAGCAGGGCCAGGCAGGGGCGGGGCCCACCCTCCGGCGAGGAGGGGAGGGTATGGAGGGGCTCTGGGGTGTGTTGAAGCTGGCTTCATCCCTGGGAAGCAGCCTCGGGCTTCAGAACACCTTCTCCATGGGGGGCCAAGGTGTCTTCAAAGGCATCAGGCTCCCTTTCAAAGGAAAATGCCTGGGGGAAGGTGTGGTTACACCCACCAGCTCCGGTCCAAGACCCCAGGGTCTATCCCGTTTCACCTCGTCTTTGAACCCCACCAACCCTGATCAGTGCTGCCTATAGCCCCCAGGCCCCCCAGGGCATCTCCCAAGCCCCCAGCCACATAGGGGGTCTGCAGGGCATGGGGTGAATGGAGTCGAGAGCCTGTTGGGGCCAGGGCTCGGACCCGCTGTGGCTCCGCTGTCCCCCGGTCTTCATCCCCCCCCCCCCCCCGCTTGCCCCAGGCCGGCAGACCTCGGTCTGGTTTATGACACCTTCCAGCCTGTCTTGTCTCCTTGGCCCTGGAAACCCGACATAATAGCACTTCCCTCACAAGGAAGGTGTGGGGATCTTTGCTCAATGGGCTGCGCGCCCCTCCCCCAGCCCCACTTGAGGCCGGGAGGTTCGTTGCCCTGGGAGTTCGCTGGGTGCTGGCTCTGGTCTTGGGGGCTCTCAGACAGGCCTTCCCCACAGCCTCGACCAGAACATTCCCCATGTTCAGCCGCAGAGGCTGAGACGGGTGGCCCTGGGCCTGGGGAGCCCTGAGCTCAGCTGGACCCCCGCCCACCCAGCACGCCACGGGTCAGGATGTGGCGAGGTTCTGGGGAACAGGCTGGGCAGCTCCCCTTTCGGGGAACTACCTGCTGCACCCTCAGGCTTGGAGGGGACAGGGCGGACCCAGCCCTCTCATCCAGACAGCCCTGTGTGGGGGATGCGACCGTCTTCAGGGAAAGAGTTGGTCCCACTTGGGCACCATAAGACCACATGAGAGCAGGGGTCCCGGCAGCCCCTGGAGACTCCGTGAGCCTGCACGGTCCCTTCTGTCACACCAGGCACCTCTCAGACGGGAGGACAGTGGGGGTCACTGTGTCAGAAGAGCAGGGCTTCCCAGAGCTGGAGGAACGTCGCTTCCCCCCACCGCCATCCGTGGGACCCCCCAGCGCACCTCCAGACCAGCGCCCCCCGCCCCCCTCCAGAGGCAGCTTCGCTCCGCATCTGGGCTGCCCCACAAAGGAGAGGCTGGGCGGCTTTACCACGGAAAGTCTGTTCCCTCCCGGGCCTGGAGCGTGGAGGTCCTGAGACTTGGGTGTGGGCAGGGCTGGCTCCTCCCAAGGCCCGACCGGGCCTGTGGCCAGCTGTGCTCGCCCTCTGTCCTCACGTGTCCCTCCCTCTGCGCCTGTCTGTGTCCCGATGTCCTTCTCTTCTTAGGACACCGGTCAGATTGTGTGAGGCCCACCCCGAAGACCTCGTTTTACCCGAAGTACCTCTTTAAAGACCCTATGTCCAAAGACACTCACATTCTGAGTCACATTCAACATAAGGATTTGGAGCAGAAGGACACAGTGCCTCCCAAAACGGTTACCCAGCAGAGCACCCCACAGCCTTCCCGCGGACTTCCCACACTTCCTCCAGGAAGCCCTGCAGGCCTGAGTCCACAGGAGAGGCTCTGTGTCAGCTTCAGCGAATGTCCATTAAGGCCTGCTGGGCAAGAAGAGGGTGACCCTGGGACCTGAGTCCCTGGAGGTGAACGGGGGCGTGGGGAGGGACACCTACCCTGGGGACCTCCACTCTGACCGTGTTCCTCACCCGACACCCCTTCATTCCTGGCACGCGTGTTGAGAGGCCTGCCCTGGGCACCGCAGATGTGCAGGGTCCGTGGCCCCCACTCTAGGCAACCCATACTCCCTCCTGAGCTCCTTCCCTGGGTGCCCCCTCTGCCTCCCCGATTAGCCTGTTAGTTTGGGGGGCATGGGTGGCCCCTCACAGCTCAAAGAACCCCCAGCAACAGCCAGCACCCCGTATGGGCACGGCAGCTTTTGCTGACGGTCCGGCGAGCACTGATGACAGGGGCCACCTGCCAGGCTGGGGCAGCCACAATAGGATGTCCCTGTGCCCACACAGTGCCGTGTGCTCCGGCTCCTGGAAACACTGCCGTCCAGCGGGGAGCGCTCCGTTTTCCCAGCATCAGCGCAGGGTCCCCCTGAACCCCACGCCACCATGCCCCCCACCCCGGAGGCCTGAGGGAGAACTGTCTGTCCTCTCATTTACTAAAGGGGAAACTGAGGCTCACACAAAACCAGTGATTTGTCTGCCACAGCTGTTCTCAAGTGGGGACAATCCCGGCCCCCAGGGGATATGGACAGTGTCCTGTCCCCAAGCATCTCTGGTTGTCACATGTCAGTGGGGGGCTGCTCCCCGCCTCTAGCAGGTAGAGCCGGGGAATTAAGGCACAGGCGGCCCCAAACCAAGAATTACCGGACCGCCCAGGGTCATGTCTTGGCAGGGCTTGGGGCTGGGAGCCAGTTGCTTTCACCCCACTCGTGACTGCCCCGCCCCCGCGGACGCTGGTCATCACTGCGGCTAGCATTCCGGAGAGGACTGCAATGCTTGTAACACTCGTCGCTTGGGTGGGTGGCCGTCTGTCCGTCCCCTGGGGCGCTGGGAGCGGGGCGCTGAAGATGCTTTACAGGTGCATCAACCCCCTTTTCTGTATTCGGGGAGACGGGCCCGGGGCTGAGCTCCTGCTCTGACCTTTGCTCCTCTGCCTTCAGTCTGCGTTTCTCAACCAGGTCCGCGGCCACGAGCCTGAGACCGCTGGGGCCCCAGGGACACGCAGCCCCTCTTTCCTGTGCATGAAGTTCCTGAGGAAGCTGGAGGACGTGCCAATGTGTCCCCGGGTGCTGGTGTCAGTGTGGCCGGCCCCCTCAGGCCGCAGGGGATGGGGAGCCGCGCGGAAGAGCCTTTCTCCTGCGTAGCGAGGGCACACGGGCCGTGGCTCAGCGGCTCGCAGCCTGCAGGACCCCTCTGTGCTGGGACCAAGGCCGGCTGCGGGGGGAGGGGGATGAACAGAGACGGGGGGGGGGGGGGGGACAGCAGTGCCGCCGCCGGCATCCCAGGAGGACCCTGGCTGGGAGCTGGGGTCAGCTGTGTGCTTTTCCTTGTCTCTTTTCCCTTTCTTTCTTTTTTCTTTTGAGTACCATGGTTGAAATGGCCCCGAAGCGAGATCTGATCACTCCCAGAAGGTTCAGTACTTTTTGAGATATTTTTCTTTTGGGCGAAAAGGACCACATTTACCCCGGGCACAAGTCCTGTCGGAGCATCTCTGTAACCACCACGACCGGGAGCCTCGGGACAGCCTGGCCTGGGCCGTGAGCCAGGGACACCTGGCAGCCGCACAGAGGGCAGCTCTGACCCAGAACATTCTCTCCACACCCTCCTCAAGACCATCTTGGGGGATGGGAGGGCCGCAAATCAACCCCCACCCCGAACTGGGGAGGCACCAGGACGGCAGGCCCCGTCTGCGGGCCATCGGGGCCTAGATTCACGAGCAGAGAGACTGTGCGCCCAGAGAGGCCATGGCAAGGCCGGAATGGCCTCGAAATCACCCCAGGCCACCAAGCCAGGCAAGAGGGACGCCGGTCCCTCCGGTGGCGGCCGTAGTCTTTCTGAGGTACAGCCCACCTGTCTGCCGGGAGACCGGCTCTCAACGTCATCTTCTAATTAGGCCCTGCCAGGGAGGCTGGGGCTTTATTATAATGATAACTTGGCTTTACAGAGCATCCGTGTGCAAAAGCCACACCAGGCACTGGGCACACTGTCCCTTTGTTCTCATGCCAGATCCTTCTGAGGTCGGGAGGGGGTGGGGAGGAATTAATTGGCCATTAGCGTTGAGGAAACTGAGGCACGGGCTGGTTATAAGACTTGCCCAGGGCAGGAAGGGGTTAAAGGCAAAGAGCGGAGCTCAGATGTGGGGTTTGCAGCCGGCTTTCCTTTGGGAACAGTCCGGAGGAGGAGGGGCTGGGGGCAGGCTCCAGACACGCAAGGACATGGCCCAGCGGGTGAACCCCATGGCCAAGGCCGCCCGGGGGCTCCTGGGCCAGCCCGTCTGCTGGGAGGACCATCCCTCGGCCATCCTCCTGGTCTCTCCTGGCCCGGCCCGGTCTGCAGGGCCGCCAGCTGCAGAGCGTCCACTGTCCCCGCACACCACAGCACCCCTACACACTATGCCCCCCGACTCTCTTACACACACACCCCACACGCTCACAGAACAAGGCTGGGCAAGCCGGGTTTCTGGTTGCGGTTCCCTTCCTTTTCAAGGAGGGGCTCTGGCCACCAGGCTTGTGTCCTCCAAACCTGCGCTGACCCCCTCCTAAGCACGAGCTACGGACATCTCACCTCACCGGTGCCACCGGCTCCAGGCTGCCAGGAGCCACCTCAGGACAGAGGTCCACGTGACCCCACACTGCTCACGTGAAGGCCCCAGGGACCAGCTGGGGTCCCTGGAAAAGGACACTGAACAGATGGGGTCAGGAGCGCAGGCTCCCGATAAGCTGATGGTGAGTGGAGTTGGGGGGCGGTGCCCTGACTGGGGCCTTACCTACCACCCCCCACTATGAGCTCCTAGAGGGACGCAGCCCTAGGTCCCAAGCACGAGTCACACCAGGTGAACCTGGGGCATCCTTTGGGGACAGAAACCAAGGGCCAGGTCAGGAGGACAGAGAGACCAAAGGTAAAGGACTTCGCCGGCCTGACTGGGCATGCACAGAAAGCAAATGCTCTGCACCAGGACCCTCGGCATATAAAACACCCAAGAGGTCTAAATGCTACCCACCCACCCCCGCCCCCCCGCAAGCCCAACGTATTGGACTCCTCTTCCTCTGAAACCAGCCGCTGTTTGACTTTTCCCGGATGGGCTGCAGGTCAGGGTTGACCCAGAGAGCCCTGGTTGACGCAGGGAAGTTCCTCCCTACGGGGAACTCGAGCTGATAAAAGGAATGGAACAGAACTGGAAAACCCCATTCCGCAGCCCTTGAGGAAGGACTAGGAAGGCGGTGGCCTTGGCAGGTGGCCTTGGCCAGAAGGATGTGGGGAAGCCTGGCCACACCCATGTGCTCGCTGGGCCCCAGCATCTGCTTGGGCGAACCGGCCGCTTGGCAGGGGGGCTCTGTGGGTCTCCCGCAAGACGTGGGCGGGGAGCAAAGGTCTCACATTAACGTGGCCGGGTTTGGAAGAGGATTGGCCCCGTGGACCACTGGGTGCTTTCTGTAACTAAAACCTCTTCTTCGGGGAAAGCGGGAAGAGCTTCCTGACAAAGCCAAGTGCACTCAGGTCATGTGGGTCACCCCTTCCAGCCTCGGGGGTGGGGTGGGTGGCCCCATTTATTCACCCCAGCCAGTCCCTGGGGCTTTTACGTGGGCAGTGCGGGGTCACGTGGGCCTCCGCCCCAAGGTGGCCCTTGGCAGCCCGGCGCTGGCAGGCGGAGACGTCCGTAGCTCGTGCTGGTGACCAGACGAGACTGCGCATGTGCAGCCGGTCTGCCAGCCATCTTGGAGGCTGTGTGTTCAGGGCCAATGACAATTCTCACAATTTCATCTGTTTTCCGGGTTTCTTATGCGCTCAGAACGGGTGGTGGACCCCATGCCCCATGGCATCATCTCCATGAGCAGAATTTCGCAGAAATGTGATGACGGCTTACTATAACGTGTGTTATCAGATGCCTCAAATAGAAAAGCCAATTAAGCCCATTTGAAATAATTGCTTAATTTTTATTCAAATCATTAAATAAAAGTAAAGCCGCGAACATCTGTTCTGCTGAAGATGTGTCACGCGATGTTTTCCGAGTGAGACGTAAATGTAAGTTCGGGTAACTCTTCGCCATGGACGACATCATTTGTTTGTGGGCCTCGGTGTGGACACAGACGCCGGTGCCACGCAGCATTATGGAATCAGGTGCTATTATTAAATTAAGAAAGCGTCGAGCAGAAACGCAGCTGGAATTATTTGTAGCGAACACATAATTCAGAAATGAGTCTTAGCAAGCCGTAATTTAAATTTAATTGCCGTAAAACCAGCAGATATCAACGCTTACCAATCTTCACCCATCTAAGAGTTGTAGGGACTGAACTCAAAATTTGCAGCGACAGCTCCTGTGAGCAGGAGGTCCCTTCCTCCTGCGGCGCGTGCTTTTGCCTGAAGCCCATCGTCTGCCAGATGTTAGAAATACACCAGATGTTAGAAATAGCGCCTTCAAGGAGCTGTTCTCAGTTCACCGTGAACGGCTAACAGTGACCCTAGGTTCACGTGTGCACCCAACTGGGTCTGCTAGGCTCTGGTTGCATTTTGGGCAAAATCGGTAGGAAACCTTTAATCAAACTATCCAACACACAAGTAATCAGACGTCTATGAAGAAGATTCCACACAGTTTTTTTTAGAAGCTGAAAGTAATGAGGCAAGGGATGCCTGGGGGGTTCAGTCGGTGAAGCCTCTGCCTTCGGCTCAGGTCATGATCTTGGGCTCCTGGGATCGAGCCCCGCATCGGGCTCCCTGCTCAATGGGGAGCCTGCTTCTCCCTCTCCCACTCCCTCTGCTTGTGCTCTCTCTCTGTCAAATAAATAAATAAAATCTTTTAAAAAAGTAATGAGGCAACTTAAAAACTAATAGATCTCTCTGAAAAATACCACTAACGTGGCGTTAAATCACATAAAGTTAAAAACCGAAGAATGCAATATTTATCAGAAAAAATTATCCACCAGGAATTGTTTTCTAACATCCAGACAATTGGTGGAAAGAAGGTATTTGTTTTCAGCTTTAATATAATACAACAAATGTTATCTTTGCTTTTCAGAAAGTATTTTTTTCTCTATGAACACAATTTTCACTTTATTAGAAATGACAATGCCGTAACATCATTGTATTTTTTTGTCTTTATAAGCGAAGAATTTTGGCAGAGATAACAGGTTTTTCCCCAGGTTTATCAAGGGATTATTTATAGCCAATAAAACCCACCCATTTAAGCTTGCAAATTTGCTGAATTTGGTGATTGTTAGCAGTCGTGTAACCATTTCCACAGTAGAGGTACAGAACATTTCTGTCACTCCAAAAAGTTTCCCTGTGCCTCTCCGCGGAGCCCTGCCCCTAAGGACTGTTGATCTTGTATGCATTTTTTTTTTTTATTTTAAGAAACACTATCGAGATAGAATTGTCATATAATAACTGTATATATTGAAACTGTACAGTTCGATTGGTTTTCACATATATACACACGAGTGAAACCATCACGGCAGTCAAAAGAAAGATCATCTCACATCTGTCCTTCCACGGAGTGGACAGACCACAAATTTCCCATCTCACCTGTTCCACATCGGGTTGTTTCCGTTGGGGGCGAACTACAAGCAAAACTGTTGTGAATTTTAGTGCAATGGTCTTCACGCGGTACAAGTCCTTTCCCAGACATGTAACCGGTGAGTATTTTCTCTCGTCTGTGACTTCCTTTCTTGTGTATCTCTCGATGCCTTTCAAAGAGCAGACGTCCCTAATCTTGACGACGTCCAGCTGGCCGGCTTGCCTTGCACAGGCTGTATCTGAGGACCCTCTGCCTAATCCAGGGTTGTTAAGACGTTGTCATGTCTTCTCGCTTTTCAAGAGTTCTAGGCGTGGCGTTCAGAGGCACGATCCGTCTGCGTTCAACTGGTGGGTAATTCGAGACAGGGTCTTGCAGTCGGACCTTACAAAGTCCCTCCGTTTCTGGATTCTCTCCTCGGCTCCATGTTTATCTTGATGCCGGCACCACGTGGCTGTGGCTCGTGCAGCTCCAAACCGATCGCTGAAGCCAGACACTGGAAACCAGGCAGGTGCTGCTCCTTTCCCAAGCGGGGTCGACCGCTCTCCATCCTCTGGGTTTCACGTGGACTTTAGCTGGCTTGTCAATTTCCACCGAAAACCCTGCTGGGATTTGGGGAATGCATCGAATGTGTAGATCAGTTTGAATAAAATGATCTTGGTTCACAAGCCTAAAATGAGCATTTCAGTCTGTGCATAAGATTTTGAAAATATACCATTTCAATTGTTTTAACCCCCCCCCCCCCCCCCCCGCCTTGGTTCCTGGGTGGGGACAGAGTCCTGATTTGGAAACAATGCATTTGGGGATTTGGAAACAAGGAATTTTATGGCTACTGGCCCTGAGTTGGAGGTGACCATGGAGGGTTCGGGCTGTCACCTCTCAAATCCAGTGATCAGGCTTAATAGTGCGAAAACCGGGACACGACAGTCTATGCTTCTCGTGTGACACGTATGAAGAGATGGCCAAAACTGCAGCTCGGATTTAATTCCGTTTGTAGGAAAAGCGAGGGCAAGAGGAAGAACTTCAACGGCATAACAAGGAAGGTGAGAGAAGACTCCGGAATGCAGGACATTCTGCGGGACAAACCGCTCAGTTTCTTCAAGTCGATGGGATTTTTTTTTTTTTTTTTTTTTTTTTAAAGCAAGAGGAGATTCTCTGTGTTAAAAGAGACCAAAGAGACCTTACAAACAAACGTAGTAAGCATGACCCCGTAGGATCTCCACTCCAGCCAGCCTGCCGGATGTGGGTATGAACTCATCCTCCAGTACAACTGGGGGTTAGTGTGGACTTGTTAGACGTGGAAGTGGCACTGTGCTTATATAAGAAATGTTGGTAATTCGTTTGTATCTCTGTGGATACTGAATTACGTGGGGGGCGAGTGGCACGATGTCTGGGTTTGCTTTAAATGCTTTAGCAAAGCAGAGAGTGAAGAAAAAAAAGACGACCAAAGGCAAGGTGCAGAGTCGGTAAGCCTCGAATCTGGAGGTCAGGGTCAGGACGGCTGGATTCACTTTTGAATGGGTGTGACATTTCTCCCAAAAGAAAAACAAAAGGAGGGAAGAACAGGGGAGTTTAGGGCTGTGAAGCTAGTCTGTGACAGTGTAGTGAGGGGTGCACGGCATTACACACTCACCCAGCCCCACAGAGGGGGCGACATGGGGTGAAACCCCCCCCGTGGACTCCGTGTGCTGAAGGCGGGTCAGCGCAGGTTCTCGCCCTGTAACAGGTGCGTGGCTCCGGGGAGGGGGTGCTGACGGGGGGGGGGGGGGGGGGGGCCGGGGGGGGGGGGGGGGGGGGGGGGATGGGAGCTCTCGGAACATTCCCCTCAGTTTTGCTGTGATCCTAAAACTGCCTGAAAAGTTTATTTTTAAAAGAACTGAAACAAAATTAATAAATAGAGGCACAGGCACGTCATCGGTTCTGGCTAAGGAGATGTAAGGAGAGACCTGCTGGGGGCCTCTGGGAGAATATTTTTCCTCATTCTTTTTTTTTTTTTTAAGATTTTATTTATTTATTTATTTATTTGACAGCGAGATTGAGAGAGCACAGGCAGGGGGAGCAGAGGGAGAGGCAGAAGCAGACTCCCCGCTGAGCAGGGAGCCCGATGCGGGGCTCGGTCGGGGAATTCCTCTTCCTCTCTGAAGATCGTGGTCGACATCTGACGCTCAGAACAGCGGCCGCCGTCTCGGCATCGGTTGCGGGGTCCCGACAAAAAGGACACGCCACCCACAGGGCTGGGGTGCAGCCCTGGAGTGAACCTGGTCCTGTGGACGCTGCTGAGCCGCTGAAGGGACCACAGTCCCTGCACGACGGAGCGGGGGCCGACGGCAGTTGTCCCGGCTCGTGGGAGGCAGCGTGTTTTCCCTAGGAAGCTAGTTCCGCCTGGGCTTCTCTTATGGACAAATCCCCTCTTTGGGCACTAGATAAAGCCAGTGTATACGCAGGTCTCTGGGGGTCTTTGTCCAATGACTGGGAATGGCCAAGCGGCTTCTTTCTCTCATCCTTCCGGCTCCTTCAAGATGCCAAACTGACGTTCGTCCCACCAGCCCCCATTTAAGCTTGATTTTTTTCACGCCTATGTCCAAAGATCTAAGGGAGGGGACACGATGAGCAAGTGACAGTCCAGCTGCCCCCGACATTCACTCTAGGAGCGGGGGTCGCGCGCACACAGGTGACCCCCGAGAACGCGGGAGGGAGCTGTCTCTCCCTGGAAACGGAGCCTCCCGGAAGCCTTCCTGGAGGAAGCGGTAGTGCTTCAGTGGGTGGAGATAAGAATGATGGTGGGTGTTGCCAAGTCCTGAGTAACCAAGCAAAACAAAGGCTTAGAGGAGAGAAATGCAGTTCCCTTCAGGGCGTCTTGGCCCCGGTACAAGAGTTTATCAACAGAGAAGTCTGGAAATTCAGACCCTATCACCTAAGCGGTCTGGGGGCATGTGTGGGGAGGTACGAGGTCCTCCTGAGACAGATGAGGAGAAACAATGCAGAGATTAAGGATTTCAAGTGCTTCGTTTTAGGACTGACACAGCTGTACTCCAGGTCACGGGCGGGGCTCCCGGCTGCCCACGCAGGGCTCCCTGTCCTCCGCTCAGGAACTAGGTGGAGGTGGAGGTGACACTTGCCCCAACCCAGAGCACAGAAGGGGCAGGGGAGGCTGTCCAGACCATGTTCTGGTGACAAACAACCAAGGTCCTTTACCCTCTACCGAGTGGAGAGAACCTCCGGCCGAAATGGGGATTTAAAAGACGGAGCATACAAAATTTCAAAAAGCAATTAATTCCAGTAACAGCTCCATAAATGGTCCTTATTCTGCCCACACGGATCGAGGCAAACTAAAAAGACGCCTCTTTCTGGGAAAAGGACTCATTACGCACTTATTAAATACCATAAAAAAGTCACCTCTGCCCCTGTGCCCCCAACGAGTGAGCGGCCAGACACATTCCCTCGCCCACTGGGGAACCAAGTGGGTAACCCGTTTGAAGGCTATTTTTAGGGACACCTGGGCAGCTCAGTCGGTTAAGCGTCTGACTCCTGAATTCCGCTCAGGTCACCATCTCGGGGGCCTGGGATCAGGCTCCAAATCGGGCTCCACGCTCAGCATGGAGTCTGCTTGAGAGTCTCTCTCTCCCTCTCCCCGTGCCCCTCCCCCCCTAATAAATAAATAAATCTGAAAAAAGTTTAAAAAATAAAATAAAGGCTATTTTATACTTTACTGTAATTAACTCACTGTGCCAACGGCAAGCATTCACCGTGACCCAAAGGAGCAAACGTCATTGGCAAGGCTGCGAGGCGTGATGGCACCAGCCCCGGATCCTGGCTGGGGCAGGGGAGGTCACTGGGTCCGAGACAGAGTGGCGGACCAGAACTGGTCTGGGGGGCAAGTGGGAGGCACCACCCCGTGTGGAGAATCCGGTCCCCAAGGCTGTGAGTGCCCCAAGAACAGAGAGAGGACTGCGGGTCACAGCCACGCTGACCGTCGTCATGGTGTGCGGTCACCGTCTTGGGGCGACCCTGTGGGACCTCTGCCGCCGCTTTGAAACAAAGTGAGAAGTTCAAAGCGATGGCGTCCTGTCTGCGGGGATGTGTGGTTGTGTCTGACGGTCGTCCCGAAGGAGCTGCACGTGTCGCGTGTCACGGGACCACACGGATCCGAGTCCGCCCATCCTTCAGAAGACGGTGCAGGACACACACGGAGTCCTGGCATCCTGCAGGCTGGGGGTGGTGACGGGGAGCGGCGGGAGCTGCCCGGGATGGGGGGCCCTTTGATCCACAGGGGCCGGATTCTGAGCTGGGGACATGAACGGTTCGAAGACGAGCTCATCCTTCTCATCTCGGTTCCTGCTGGTGAGTCTCAGGGCTTTGGCACAGAGTAAAGTGACCCTTCCTGATGCACTCTGGGGACAGGGGTCCTTCTGGATCAAAGGGAGTGGATTTCCTGGCACAGAGAGTGTCCGACCAACACCACGTAGGCGCTTTCAGGCAGAAGTGAACGTACGCGTGAGCAGGACACGGAAGCGAGGGGCAGGACAGAGGACCAGGTCCCGCCGGGGCAGCGTCCGCGCCCCCCGAGCGTCCCTCTCTTCCGGCCGCTCGCAGGCGCCAGAAGTCTGCTCTTTGTCAAGTGCCCATGACGAGAAGAGAAGAGGAAATGGTCTGCGTAGATGGAATCAGGAAAAGGGTCGTGGCTGTCCCTGGGGAAGGCGGACATGGCTGTGACGGCTAAAAAGGAAGGCGTAAAGAGCTTAGTAACAGCTGACAGTCGTGGTGCCCAGGGTCTGGGGCAGCGGACACACCTCCCAATGCCCCGATCGGGTACGCGCCTGCGCTAGTGACGCGGGAGCTGGCGAGTGAGGCCGGCGGGTGCACCCAGAGTCCCCGCACACCTGCGTGTGGCCGCCTGCGCCCGCCTCCAGCCTTCGTCCCCCACCGCACCCTGAGCCCCCAGCAACCAGGAGGGTGCCCGGCGGGAGGCACACACTGGGCGGGAGAAGCTGTCACCTCCGCCAGGACGGCCTTGGCCAGCGGAAGACGGAGACTGTGAAGGGGGCTTGAGGACCAGAGGGTCTCGCCCAGAGCTTCACTCCACGTGCCCGAAGCCGGAGGGACAGGAGAGTCCACACAACACCGCCCGCGGTGCCGGGCTTGCTCGCGTGCCCCGCGGGAGACCTGGCTCTTACGCAGACTTTCCTTCTGCTTTCTTCTTTCCCTATTTTTCTTAAAGCTGCCGGTGGCCGGTGGAAGGAGCCTCTCTAGATGGGACGGAGACAAGCCACGGCAGAGGTGGGAGCCAAGGCAGCCGAAGGGGACGGGCCACGGCCCAGGGCTCGGCCCCCACGGCCGGAGCAGGAAGGGACCGGTCAGGTCTCTGCCAATCACGCCCGCTGCCGGGTAGGTGACCCCAGCTGGCAGGGACAGAGCAAGCTGTCCCCCACAGGGACTGTCCTTCCCCCGGTACAGGAAGACCGGGGGTGTCCCTGCCGGGAGCTCTCAGGCCCCGCTTGCCAGTGTCTCGCCAGTTCTCGGCTCTTTCTCTGAGTCACAGGCGGCTGCCACGGACGTGTGACCAGGTTACCCGTGGCCGAGACAGAGGCTGACACGTTGGGGGGGGGGGGGGTAGTTTGCCATCCTCGGGAGTGGAGGGGGCTGCGGGGCAGCACCAGGACAAAGGGCCCAGGCCCGCAGGGTCTGCGAGTGGAGCGCGGTCCCGAGCCCACCGCGACACTGGCCGTGTCGACCTGTTTCCGCGACTTCCCGCAGGCCTGCCTCTCTGTCCGCACCATGACGCACCCGCTTCCTGTCGCAACCTGCCCTCGCCGGGAGTGCTGGCTGTTTGCTTGCTCCTGCGTAATTGCCGGCCGAGGACTTTACAAGCCCAGCAGCGTCCAGATGGATGGGCTTCTGGTGAGGGCCGAGGGCACAGCCCGTCTGCAGCCCCACACCTGAGCACGGCCCGGGAAGGCCTTGGCGGGGGCAAAGGCCACCGGCTTCCTCGGCAGCGGGAGACGAGGGAGGAGGAAGGGCCCACCCACTCCTGCCTCCCGCCGCGTTCCAGGGGGCCCGAGGAGGACCTTGGTACCTGGAATGTGAGGCTGGGGGCCCCGGCACAGAGCCCAGACCCACCGTACAGGGAGTGAGAGCCCAGGCTCTGGGCTTACGTCCCAGCTCCGCCAGTTCCTGGTGGGAACGAGGAACTTAACGGCTCCGTGCCTCAGTTTCCCCGTCTGACCCACAGGGCTGCTTTGAGAATGAAACGCAACAATCTCCTGTTTGCAAAAGGAGCCGCAGTTATGCCTCTCTCTGGATCCACGCCCGTTGGCCAGGTGCCTCTGTCGCTCCACAGCCCTGGGCCCCGTCGGGTCGGCAAGCCTGGAACCCGGTTGGGCCGGTGACTCGAAGCGACCAGTGAACGCCCGCAAGGGACGCTGTGCGGCCTGAGCCCCGCGGCTTCTGCCGGTGGCTGTGCCCAGAGGGTGAACCATGGACAGCTGGCGAGGACATGATAGGGACCAGAGGGATGCCCCAAAGGACCTTCTGAGGCCAAAGTTCGGGCGTCTCTGCCCAGGAGGAATGTTGCCTACAAGGGAGCGGGCTCTTGGAAGATGCGAGGGAGGACAGCAGAATGTTCCGTGGGGTTTGGAATCTTAGGGGGCAGTTTCCCCAGCCCGCAGGTGTCCTTGGGTTACTAGGTGGTGTCTCCAGGAACAGTCCCTTTGCCAGACTAGGCAGAACCTAAGAAACACTGTAAGGACCCCCTTCCCTCCTTGGAAAGGGCACAGTGGGGTCTGAGAGGCATTTGGGGGCAGGGCTAGGCTTGGACCTAACTCCCCACGGGCTGTCTTTATGACAAGGACGGTTGGAGAGTTTAGGGTTGTTTGCTGGGCTCTCTTCAGCACAACCCTGCTTTTTGTGCAAAAGATGATGTTCTGGGCAGCTCATCTGCCTTCGGCTCAGGTCATGATCCCGGGGTCCTGGGATCGAGTCCCGCGTCAGGCCCCCAGCCCAGCGGGGAGCCTGCTTCTCCCTCTCCCTCTGCCTGCCACTCCCCCTGCTTGTGTTCTGTCTCAGTCAAATAAATAAATAAAATCTAAATAAATAACATCTTTTAAAAAAAAAAAAAAAAGTGATAGTTTTTGTAGCCGGGGGTCTGCACTTCTGGGTCTCCAGTGACCATGTGGAAGTATTGGGGGGTGGGTGTGGCCTGCGGCAAGAGATGCTCACGGGAGCCTGTCCCCGAACGAGCAACCGGCTTATAGCTCGTGCCGTGGCGCTTCTAGGAACACTTCTGTTTTGTTCTTAAAATCATGCAGTAGCCAAAGCGCAAAAGCAGAAACACGGGGCCGGCCAAGCACCGTGGCTAATCTCCTCTTGGCCCTTACGTTTTAGAA
>NC_081558.1:215579367-215584425 GCF_022355385.1 Mustela nigripes
AGCCTGCTTCTCCCTCTCCCTCTGCCTGCCACTCCCCCTGCTTGTGTTCTGTCTCAGTCAAATAAATAAATAAAATCTAAATAAATAACATCTTTTAAAAAAAAAAAAAAAAGTGATAGTTTTTGTAGCCGGGGGTCTGCACTTCTGGGTCTCCAGTGACCATGTGGAAGTATTGGGGGGTGGGTGTGACCTGCGGCAAGAGATGCTCACGGGAGCCTGTCCCCGAACGAGCAACCGGCTTATAGCTCGTGCCGTGGCGCTTCTAGGAACACTTCTGTTTTGTTCTTAAAATCATGCAGTAGCCAAAGCGCAAAAGCAGAAACACGGGGTCGGCCAAGCACCGTGGCTAATCTCCTCTTGGCCCTTACGTTTTAGAAATAAGTCCGCAGGTGCCACCTAACAAGGATTTCCAGGCATGCTCAACCAGCCCCGGGATCCCAGCCTGAAACACCCTCCTCTGTCCCATGGATTCAGCTCTCTTTAACTGGTGGCTCCCGGCCTGGCTCCCGGCCTGGCTCCCCGCCCCATGGTCGGCAGTCTGCAGGGCTCCCGGCACTCCCGCGGCATGCGGAGAACGCTCCGAGACTGCCCTTGACTACAGACGCTTTTGCTGGAAGGCTAGAGCTCTTCCTCACAGGCCCTGAGAAGACAGGGGAGCTCTGCGGGTCCCCTCATGGTGGCAGCTGTCTTTACCACCATCCTGTGGTCGGTCAGCGCTCAGCGATTAATTGAACAAACCCTCGGTGGGCCTCCACGTCCCCAGGAGGGATCATTCAAATCTGGAATGCTGAGCGCCCCCCAGATTCTAGATTCATAGGTCGGTGTGGGACCCAGAAACTTGCATTCATCCCAAGCGTCCAGCTGTGGCTACTGCTGCCTGGGGAACCCAACCTGAGAACCCCTGGCCTAGTGGAGACGAGTGTGCTTCTGGTGGCAGACGGCCTGGCTTTGTGGTGCAGCTCTGGGCTGCCCACGTCCACGAACGGGGACACGCTGCTCAGCCCCTCCCTGCCTGGTGTCCGCACCCGGCTCACGCCGCAGATGTCAGGTCCGCGTTGTTTGAAACAGAAGCACGGACACGGGGAAGAGGCGCAGGCTGTGAAGCTCCCCCCACCCCTGCTTCCCTCCTTACTTTCTGTCCCTGTCCTCCCCCTGCCCCGCACCCCCCACTTCCCCGCAGCCAGATTGAGCAGCCTGGGGCCCTCCTGGCCCACCCCCTCCACTGTGGGTCAGGGCTCAAGGTCAAATTTAGACTCTTCTGCTTCAATCCCCTGAACTCACGGAACCAGAAGAGCCAGTTTCTCTGGGCCCAGCACAGATGCTCGGAGCAGGAAGGACAGGAGGAGGAGGCAAGGCTAGGGTATGTGAGGACCCCCCAGGGCAGCAGCGAGGAGGGGCTCCATGGTGGAAGGACCCACACCCAGGCACTTCCCCGGCCCCCGCAGGGCTCCAGAGGGAGGCAGGACACCCCCCAGATGCCTCTGCTCTCAGGCTCAGGGCCCAGCGCTAGGCTCTGTAGCCAACATGCTCCAAGGGACACCCGCACCCGCTTCTTGTACACCTGACGCCCCAGGAAATGAAGGTCCTTCCGTCCTGTGCCCTTGGTGGCTTCTCTGCATTTGTGACAGCACAAGCCCGGGACCGAGAACTTTCCTGCCCATCTATCATCCTTCACCCCGACCAGAGCAGCTGGAGAACATTCTGGAATACGATCAGATCCCATGGCCACCCTGACCATTGTGCAGTGCTCACGAGAAGGCACACAGGTTCCTCACAAGCCAGCCCCCGCCCACCACCCCCATCCCACACAGCCTGTCCCCGCCTCCCAGCAGGGACCATCACCCGTCCAAGCCTCTGCACCTGCTGTCACCCGCCAAGGAAACCCCCCTGCACGGTCCATCCCGAAAACTCCCAAGGCTGGCTTCCCCTCGGGCTGCTTCTGGGAACATGAACAGTCACCCTCATCTGTTGGCTGCTCCCTGTACCCATGCCCTGACCCCAGTTTGGAAAAGGATCTGCTCATGGGTCTGGATCCTTCACCGGCCTCTGAGCTCCTGAGAATGTAAGGCTCCACGGTGAGCCTGACGCTCACCGGGCAGTTGAGCTCGGACACACGAGCCTCGTCGGATGGGGGCCGCTGACCCATGCCTCTCCAGAGCGGGACTCAGGGCTCTGCCTACCTGGGCCCGAGCTCCAGCTTCACTGACGAGCTGGGGCACGTTAGTTCACTTAGAGCCCCTGATTCCTTATCTGCAAAATGGGTCTAATTCTGACTCAGAAGATTGAGAAGATCCTGGCACAGGCTCTCCCACGGAGACTGAGGGAAACCAGAAATCTGCCTCTTGGGATGAGAAAAACAAATGTTGGGCAGCCCAGGTGGCCCCCCACACTGTCTTCGCGGACAGCCGGGCAAGTTGTGGAAAGGCAGGAGGGGAGCCCACAGGGAGGGGAGAGCACGGGGCAGAGCGCCGGGCATGCCCACAGCCGAGCCGCTGCGGCTGCTCACGGGCCCCCTACCTGGCCGGTGCCTCCTGCATCTGTTCTGGAACATTTCTTTCCCTTGCCAGTGAGCCGGCAAGCCCAGAGCGAGCCCACAGCTCCCCGGGGTTGGGGGGGGGGAAGCACGAGGGCCACCCTGGGGGGTCAGTAGCCCAGACCAAAGCTAGTCTGCAGTCCACACAGCTGCTGTTCCTCGTCTTTAATCCTGGGGTAATGCCAGACACTTGGTGAAATGGTTGTGAAGATAGAAAAAATATTTTAAAGCCTTGAACACGTGGCACAGCCCCAAATAAGTGTGCAACAAACGCCTGAAGGTGAAAACGTGCCAAGGGACCTGGAGGCAGGCATTCTGCTGGGAAAAGGGATCGTCTTTGTTTGGGAAATGCACCTTTAGAAAAGGCATCCGAGGGCCCGGTGCCCATAGGCAGGGAGGTGGTTCTCCAGGCCTGGGAAGCAGGTGATTTCTGAGAAGAGGGAGGAATGGGAGGAGGAAGAGGAGGAGCCAGAAGTGGGGGAGGGGTGAAAATTCTCCAGGAGGGAGTAACCCACTCACAAAGGTAACATTCACCCGGGTGGTGGGAGTCCCAGGTACCCTCTCGAGACAAGCACAAATAAGGAAACACAAAGTCTCCCCTGAAGAATTACTCCTAATGACACTTGTAGAAATAAAAACATCGAGGGGCACCTGCGTGGCTCAGTCCATGAGCATCTAACTCTTGGTTTCAGCTCAGGTCATGTTCCCAGGGTCATGAGATCGATCCCTGCGTAGGACTCTGCACCCATCGAGGAGTCTGTTTGGGATTCTCTCTCCCTCTCCCTTTGTCCCTACCCCACCCCTTTTGTGTGTGCTTTCCTTATCTCTCTCTAAAGTAAGTAAACCTTTTTAAAAAATAAATAAATGAAAAAGACCCAAGCGCTACAGGAAGGTATAAACCGCAGGAGAAAGCCTCGCTCCACACTACCACCTCTGCGACGTTTCCCACATTTTCTGCGCCTGAGACAGGGGGGGGGGGGTCTGCGGGCTGATAACACCCCAGTTCCCTCGAAAAGCCACGGGGGGCTCCCAAGCCCAACCAGGAGCTCAGCCAGGCCCCCACCCTTGGACTCTAAGTTTCCCATGGCTGCTGTAACAAATACCACAAAGCATTGGCTTAAAACAACAGAAATGTCCCTATGTTGATAACAGCATTATTTACAATAGCCAAGATACGGAAGCAACCCAAGTGTCCATCAACAGACAAACAGATAAAGAAGACATGCCCTCCCCACCCCCCACACACACTCACTGGAATATTACCCAGCCATAAAGAATGATGAGCACAGGTCCTTTGCAATATGGATGGACCTAGAGAGTATTACACTAAGTGAAATAAGTCAGAATGAGAAAAACAAATACCATATGATTTCACTCATATGTAGAATCTAAAAAACAATGCAAAGGAATAAACAAAAAGAATCAGATTTAATCAGAATGGATTAAAAAACAAGACCCATCGATATGCTGTCTACAAGAAACCCATTTTAGACCCAAGACACCTCCAGATTTAAAGTGAAGGGGTGATAAACAACTTACCATGCTAATGGGCATCAAAAGAAAGCTGGGGTGGCAATCCTTACATCAGATCAATTGGATTTTAAGCCAAAGACTATAATACGAGATGAAGAAGGACACTATATCATACTTAAAGTGTCTGTCCAACAAGAAGATCTAATAATTTTAAAAATCTATGCCGCTAACCCTGGGAACAACCAACTATATAAACCGATTAATAACAGAATCAAAGAAACACATTGACAATAATACAATAATAGTAGGGGATTTAACACCCCCCCCCCACTGTAATGGACAGATCTTCCAAGCAAATGATCAACAAGGAAATAAAGGCCTTAAATGACACACTGAACCAGATGGCCATCACAGATATATTCAGAACATTCCATCCCAAAGCACCAGAATACACATTCTTCTCTAGTGCACATGGAACATTCTCCAGAATAGATCACATCCTGAGTCACGAATCAGGTCTCAACCAGTACCAAAAGATTGGGATCATTCCCTGCATATTTTCAGACCACAATGCTCTGAAGCTAGAACTCAATCACAAGAAGAAAGATGGAAAGAATTCAAATACATGGAGGCTAAAGAGCATCCTACTAAAGAATGATTGGGTCAACCAGGAAATCAAAGAAGAATTGAAAAAACTCACGGAAACAAATGGAAATGAAAACACAACTGTTCAAAATCGTTGGGACACAAAAAAAGCAGTAATGAGCAGAAAGTATATAGCAATGCAAGCCTTTCCCAAGAACAAAAAAGATCTCAAGTACACAACGTAACCCTACACCTAAAGATGCTGGAGAAAGAACAGCAAAGAAAGCCTAAACCCAGCAGGAGAAGAGAAGTCATAAAGATCAGAGCAGAAACCAATGAAATAGAATCCCAAAGAATAGTAGAATAAATCAATAAAACTAGGAGCTGGCTCTTTGGAAGAATTAATAAGATTGATAAAGTCCTGGCCAGACTTACCAAAAAAAAAAAAAAAAAAAAAAAAAAAAAAA
>NC_081558.1:215584525-215604038 GCF_022355385.1 Mustela nigripes
GAGAGATCACAACCAACACCAAAGAAATACAATCATAAGAACATATTATGAGCAAATATATGCCAGCAAATTTGACAATCTGGAAGAAACGGATGCATTCCTAGAGACATATAAACTACTAAAACTAAACCAGGAACCTGAACAACCCATAACCAGTAAGAAGACTGAAGCAGTCATCAAAAATCTCCCAACAAGAGCCCAGGCCCAGATGGCTTCCCAGGGGAATTCTACCAAACATTTAAAGAAGAATTAATGCCTATTTTCCTGAAACTATTCCAAAAAATAAAAATGGAAGGAAAACTTCCAAACTCATTTTATGAGGCCAGCATTACCTTGATCCCAAAACCAGACAAAACCCCATCAAAAAAGAGAATTACAGACCAATATCCTTGATGAGCACGGATGCAAAAATTCTCACCAGAAATACTAGCCAATAGGATCCAACAGTACATTAAAAGGATTATTCACCACGACCAAGTGGGATTTATTCCTGGGCTGTAAGGTTGGTTCAATATCCACAAATCAATCAACATGATACAATACATTAATAAAAGAAAGAACAAGAACCATAGGATACTCTCAATAGATGTTGAAAAAGCATTTGACAAAGTACAGCAATCTTTTTTTTATCAAAATTCTTCACAGTGTAGGGATAGAGGTTATATACCTCAATATCATCAAAGCCATCTATGAAAAACCCACAGTGAATATCATTTTCAATGGAGAAAAACTAAAAGCTTTTTACCTAAGGTCAGGAACATGCCAGGGATGTCCACTACCACCACTGCTATTCAACATAGTACTAGAAGTCTTAGCCTCAGCAATCAGACAACAAAAATAAATAAAAGGCATCCGAATCAGCAAAGAAGAAGTCAAACTATCACTCTTTGCAGATATGATACTTTATTTGGAAAACCCAAAAAATTCCACTCCAAAACTGCTAGAACTCATACAGGAATTTGGAAAAGTGCCAGGACATAAAATCAATGCACAGAAATCAGTTGCATTTCTCTACACCAACAGCAAGACAGAAGAAAGAAATTAAAGAGTGGATAACATTTACAATTGCACCCCAAACCATAAGATACCTAGGAATAAACCTAACCAAAGAGGTAAAGAATTTGTACCCAGAAAGCTATAAAGTACTCACAAAAGAAATTGAGAAAGACACAAAGAAATGGAAAAATGTTCCATGCTCATGGATTGGAAGAACAAATATTGTGAAAATATCTATGCTACCTAAAGCAATCTACACATTTAATACAATCCCTATCAAAATATCATCAATTTTTTTTCAAAGAAATGGAACAAATAATCCTAAAATTTATGTGGAACCAGAAAAGACCCTGACTAGCCAGAGGAATGTTGAAAAAGAAAATGAAAGTTGGTGGCATCACTATTCCAGACTTCAAACTCTACTACAAAGCTGTCATCATCAAAACAGTATGGTACTGGCACAAAAACAGACACACAGATCAATGGAACAGAATAGAGAGTCCAGAAATTGACCTTCAACTTTATGGTCAACTAATCTTCAACTAAGCAGGGAAGAAGGTCCAATGGAAAAAAGACAGTCTCTTCAACAAATGGTGTTGGGAAAATTGGACAGCCACATGCAGAAGAATGAAACTGGACCA
The DNA here is from genome assembly GCF_022355385.1 of Mustela nigripes. NCBI lineage: Eukaryota > Metazoa > Chordata > Mammalia > Carnivora > Mustelidae > Mustela > Mustela nigripes. The sequence goes on from NC_081558.1 coordinate 215,586,163, forward strand.
TTTCCTTACACCACTCACAAAAATAGACTCCAAATGGATGAAAGACCTCAATGTGAGATAGGAATCCATCAAAATCCTTGAGGAGAACATAGGCAGCAAACTCTTCGACCTCAGCCACAGCAATGTCTTCCTAGGAACATCACCAAAGGCAAGGGAAGCAAGGGTAAAAATGAACTTTTGGGATTTCATCAAGATCAAAACTTTTGCACAGCAAAGGAAACAGTCAACAAAACCAAAAGACAACTGACAGAATGGGAGAAGATATTTGCAAATGACATATCAGATAAAGGGCTAGTGTCCAAAATCTATAAGGAGCTTAGCAAACTCAACACCCAAAGAACAAATAATCCAATGAAGAAATGGGCAGAGGACATGAACAGACATTTCTGCAAAGAAGACATCCAGATGGCCGACAGACATGAAAAAGTGCTCCACATCACTCAGCATCAGGGAAATGCAAATCAAAACCACAAAGAGATACCACCTCACACCAGTCAGAATGGCTAAAATTGACAAGTCAGGAAATGACAGATGCTGGCAAGGATGTTGAGAAAGGGGAACCCTCCTACACTGTTGGTGGGAATGCAAGCTGGTGCAGCCGCTCTGGAAAACAGCATAGAGATTCCTCAAAAAGTTGAAAAAGGAGCTACCCTACGACCCAGGAATTGCACTGCTGAGTATTTACCCTAAAGATACAAATGTAGTGATCCAAAGGGGCACGTGCACCCGAATGTTTACAGCAGTGATTTCCACAATAGCCAAACTATGGAAAGAATCTAAGTGTCCATCCACAGATGAACGGATAAAGATTGTGGGATACATACACACAATGGAGTACTACGCAGCCATCAAAAGAAATGAAATCTTGCTATTTGCAACGACGTGGATGGAACTAGAGGGTATTATGTTGAGCGAAATAAGTCAATCAGCCAAAGACAATTATCATATGATCTCCCTGATATGAGGAAGTTGAGAGGCAGAGCAGGGGGTTGTGGGGGGCAGGGAGGGAAAAAATGAAACAAGATGGGATCGGGAAGGAGACCAAGCATAGGAGACCCTTGATCTCATGAAACAAACTAAGGGTTGCTGAGTGGTGGGGGCGTAAGATAGGGCGTCCGGGTGATGAGCAGTGGGGAGGGCATGTGCTATGGTGAGTGCCGTGAAGTGTGTATGACTGATGATTCACGGACTTGTACCCATGGGGCAAATAATACATTATATGTTAATAATAATAATAATAAAGAACTAGACCTATAAACAGAGAACAAGTGGTACTTGTTGGAGGGGAGAGGCAGGCAGGGGTGGGGGGTATGGGGGGGACAAATGGGTGGGGGGACCGCAAGTCAGAGAATTCCAGGGAGGGAGGGAGTGAGTCAGGGTGTGAAAGGCACCGGGAATAGAGCTCATTGCTGACACAGCACGATGTGGGGACGGACGGTGGCTGTCCTCGAGCTGAGCGCACCCTGACATACAGAGATGCTGAATCACGGGGTTGTACGGGACGGTCCTTCCTTACCTGGTCCAGTGTCTGGTCCACCTGCACCCCCCAGGCCTGTGGCCACGTCCCGTCAGGCTCTGCCTCCCCGGTCACGTGGCCACCGCCTCCCCTGTAGTCAGGTCTCCCTCTGTTTCTTTCTTAGATGGACGCATGCGTTGGCCTCTAGGGTCCACCCACAAGATGCAGGATCATCTGCTCGTCTCAAGATTTTTAACTGAATCATCCTTGCACAGAGTCCTTTTCTGGCCACATAAAGTCCCACTCCAGGGGTTTGGATGAAGCTGTCTCTGGTCGCCGTCTTGTGGTCGACCACCAGGACCAAGCCTGGGGTGGGACCGAGGGCCCTTGGACTAGCCCACTGGCACCACATCAACCTGCACATTCAGTTCCTTAAGAAACACATCATGTACGTGATCTAGCGTCTGTCTCCACCACATTCCCAGTGTCTAGGCCCCTGTCAAGTTTCCCTGCTTCTCCAGAGCTAGAATATCTAGGCCCCAATACTCACCAGATACTCCTGGACACTCCAGGCTTTTCCAGGTGTCGGAGCCCACCCTGGGCCCCAGGCCCGTGGCATTTCCCCAGCTCCCAGCACACCTCCCAAACGGCAATTCCTTCCTCCATGCCCTGCCCCCAAACTTCCTACACCCTCGACCCGCTGACCCTTCCTCCTGCTTTGCTCACTTCCAGGACGACCTCGACACCTCCCTAGGACCCCACCCCACCAACTGCCGGGCTGCTTCTGCCTCTTCCTGTCTCCTGTGCCTGGAAGCTCTCCCAGCCACACACCCGGCTTCTGGGTACCACCTGGGACCCACCCACAGTCTGATGCACGTGGTCCAGGCTGAGCTGGTGTCAGGACCGTGAGCCACACACGGCACCTGTGAGGATGGCTCGTTGGCCATGGATGCTGCAGAATGTCCAGCGTCAGCCTCAGGACAGGTCCCATGCCCATGGACATGGCCATCAGCTGATAGCCGGGGATGCCCACGACAGACCTTCAGAGCCCGGAGCGCGGGTACCAGGGGTCACTGGCTCTTTGGCTCCCTAATCAGCCGGTAGGTGGTAGAGGGTGGGGTGGTCTGGTCTTGGCTTCGGGGTGCACAGCTACTGTTCCCTGAACTTAACCCACACCTCGTTGGCGAGCAACCATGACTGTTTCCCCGAAGGGGGAGCCAGATGTGTACGTGATGCTGTCAATAGTGAAAGGGCTTGCGCGTCCGTGGGTACTTCTGCCTGCACAGCATCTCAGGTGCCCAGCCTCATACCCAACCCTAGGACAACATTAGGGTTTTCCCATCCCAGAGGCTCTGTGTGTTTGCAAGCTCCTGAATGCCTGTGACAAAGACTCTCTCCTTGTCCAAAGTAGCCAGGCTCCTCTGAGCCCTCTTCCCCACCAGGACTCAAACTTGGACCCGAACAAATGCTAACAGTGCACCTGAGAGCGAAAGCCACGGAGGGAGGACCCCGGCCCCTCACCGTGCCTCCCTGAGAAAAGCTAAGACTGCCAGAAGAATTCGCGGTTTGTTCCAGCCGGCACCTCAAGATGGGGCCCCTGCATGTGCTGGTGAGCAAACCGGTGGGGTTCCCAGGGGCGGCCCTCGATGAGCTCCTCCCTGAGCCTGCGGAGCCCACTTGCCTCCCTCTCCCTCCTCCTCCCTTGCAGATGCCGGGTCACCTCCACACAGCGAGATGCCGAGATGCCGGGTCACCTCCACACAGCGCCCTTGGGACCCTGCTCCCTGCTGTAGGCCGCATTCCGATTAAACCTGTCCTTCCCGCTTTGACGGGGTCCAGCACTATTTTGCCTTTTCCGACACCTACTACAGGTGAACTTCTCGAGGGCAGGGAGCACAGCTCTCTGCTGAATTCCCCAGAATCCCAACACAGCGCCTCCTCCACCCCAACACGGCGCCTCCTCCACCGAGGAAGGGAAGGGTTGGGGAGGGGAAGGGAGCCCAAAGGGGAACTTACAGCTTGTGAAGAACATTATATATTAAAAAAAAAAAAACAGTAAGAAGAATGAAAACTGGCATGAGATTTAATGCTGGCGTTTCTGACTCGTCTTCGTAGCTCCTGGAACCAGAGCGATAACCAGGACTTACGAGCAGGGCAGCTCCATTCGCTCGCAGAGCCGAAGGCCCCAGGGAGCTCCAGCTCGAGCGCTTTCAAGCCTTCAGCCTGGGGACCAGGTTCCAGAGCCACTGGGCATCCACTGTGTGTGGCCGGGCCACACCGTCATGGCTGGTCGTCACGGGCCTTCGGGAACACACTGCCGCAAGGGTTGACCATGCGAGGCAGAGCCCACGGTGGATGCTTTTTACCTCTCACTTCAGGGGCTGCTTGAACTTGTGGATTTGACTTTTGGAAAAGGCCAACATATGTACAGACACTGATGAATCAGACAGACAGACGATCAAGCAGTAGGGGCCATCGGTAGCCCTGGGCTTGCGTGTGGCTCGTAAGTCGACTTCGAAGTCATTTTACAAAAACAAGCTTCAGGAACTGTTTGGAACATAAAACCCAGAAATCAGTGGGGTGGGGGCATTCAAAATAGCCCCCGCACTCTCAGGGGTGGTCATTGTGATAAAAAGAGAAAATACTGTGTTGGCGAGGCTGCAGAGAAATCACAGGCCTCGTGCCTTGCTGGTGGGAATGCGAAATGGTGCAGGCACTGGGGAAAACCATAGGTCAGTGCTTCAAAAGATGAAATGGCTACCAGTGACCCAGCAAGTCTGTTTCTGGGTGTGTACGTGGAAGCAAAAGCAGGGACTCACCACACTCATAGCAGCGGTGTTCACTAGAGCCAAAACGCAGAAGCAAACTTGGGTCCGTGGACGGACGAGTGGGTGCGTAAAACGTGGTCTCTTCTGACACCGGCTACAACGTGAATGATCTTGGAGGATACTGTGTTGCATGGAATCAGCAGTCACAGAAGGACAAATACTGTGGGATCCCACCCCCACGAGGCGCCTAGCAGAGTCCAGTGCAGAGAGACCCAAAGGAAGACAGAGGGAGCCTGGGGCTGGGGGAAGGGCTTCATGGGGACACAGGGTCTGTTTTGCAGAATGAACGGAGTCCCGATGTGGATGACGGAGACGGCTACACAGCAGTGTGAGTGTACGTAACACCACTAACCCGTACTTTAAAAAGCTTAAAATAGTAAAGTTTGTGTTATGTGTGTTTTACTACAATAAACAAATTGTTTGTGATTCAATGGGTGAGAAGCCCCCTTCCCACCTCCACCTCCAGCCTCCCAGCCCCCCCCTCCCAGGTCACCAATGTTCAAGGTTTGTGTGTCTGCCCCAAAGTCACGGGCAGGGGGAGCGAGGGAAGGGAAGGCGGATGGAGGAAGCTGTGGGAGAGGTGGGGACATGCGTGCGATCCCAAATTCCAGACAGGGAAGCACCAAGGGAGCCGACGGGGCCCCTCGAAGGAGCTGCGAGCAGGAGTGTGTCACCCACTGCCTCCAGGGAGGGTCAGATGTGTCCCCTGAAAGAGACCCAGGTCATCAGTTCCTCGGCCTCTCCAATCCTCAGTTTCTCAGGCTCAGGGCCACCTCCCGGAGCATGGAGGATTCAGGTCCCGCCAAGGGCACCCCTGAGCACCCCCTCCTCACTGACTCTGCAGGAGGGACTTCTGGTGGAGCCCCTGCCCCAGGGAAGGGGACCCACACAGCTGCACCTCTGGGCGCCAGAGTCCTGCCAATGTGGCTCTGAACTCCACCACGGAACTTACCGTCTTCAGTGACACGGTCACTGCTCCAAAGCCAGAATCCTTTTAGATCTGGAGTGGGCACCACGGGCTCCCTTGCTGAGCCCACCTGAACCAGCGGACTTCAGCTGCCAGGGCCCCAGCCCCATCAAAGCCATGGATTGATGCTATTTTCAGAAGCAGGAAGGCAGGGGGGGTGTGCAGGTTGCAGCCACAGTGCCGGCGGCCGTGTGGTCCTCGTGGGGAGGGACACCACCCGGTCTAGGCAAAGGCAAGGGGAAACCAGTAGGTGAAGGCGGTGGAAAGCCCTGTATTTAATGCTTTGGAGGCAAATTTGCCAAGGAGACCCAAGACAAGCCATCAGCTGCCTTGGCTAACTAGCCTTCTTGGAAGAGACCCTCGGGCCAGGTGATGCCAGAGAAACAGCAGGAGTAAGAGGAGGGCGGGCCGGACGCAGGTGTGTCTTCTGAGCAGCCAAAGAAGGGGAGGAGCAGAGCTGTCTGCTCTTTCTGTTGTCAAGGCTCTGCACTGGCTCAGTCCTTGGAAGCATGAGGGTGTCATGCTGGCCGTCGGTGTAGCGGGCACTGCAGCTCAGGGGGCCTGGGTGTCGCTGCGTGGGACACGTGGCTTGAGTGACCGACCTGGGCTCACACCTTCCTTCGGCTGAATGCTGCGACTGCGAGCCTTCCGTCACCCTGTTCTGGGAGAACCAACGGATGCCCTTACTTGGGTCTTCTCACCAGCGACCACTTGAGTTAAAGGGTCCTCTCCCAATTTTGTGCCCACCTCCGAATGTCTTGGGGATTTACCTGGCAGGTGACCTAGCCAGAGCCTCTGTGCGTCCTTGGGAATCAGTCGGCTGGACGGTTAGAGCTGGGCACGTTTTCCTAGCCTGGCTGGAATCTCTGGGAAAGCTTACTCTACACATGCCATTAGGAAACCACGGCCCCAGCATGAATTTGGAAAGTGTGTATTTTGCTACCTGAGGTCAGGTATCGTGCACGGCATGTTGGTTCAGAGCAGAGACCTTGGAAGCAGAATGCCCGAGTTCAAATTCTGGCTATGTCCTTGAGCAACTTACCTCTGCGTATCTCAGTGTTCTCATCTGTAAAATGGGGATGATCTAAGCCACTCATCCAACGGCGATCCTGAAGATCACTGAGGCTTACCGTGAGCACCAGGTGGGAGAGGTTCTCGGTTGGAAGCCCACGAGCCTCTCCTATTGTACCTGCCCTCCTCCCTCTACACACTTAGGGGCAGAGGTGTTCAGGATCTTTGGATTTCAAGAAGGAAAAGTGGTGTAGGTACTGGGTAACCCCCCACCCCCAGTGGGTCTGGTGCGGTCCTCTAGTAGTATTTCTGCAAGAGAATCTAGAGCCTTCACCCTGAAAGGGATCAGTAAATGGCATAAATGATATTTTTATAGTCATTTCTGGTCAAAAAGGAGCCACATTTCAGGTCAGATTTTGCCATCAAATGAGGTACAGAGAAAGCTTTTCTGTTTATTTTGGATTTCAGATTTAAAGACAAGGGGTTTTCATCTTGCCTTGAAGAATGAAATGCATTCGTGGTCCCCGTGATAGGGCCAACCAGTGAGTGGGGGTTGCTGGCGGGACTGGGGGGACATTGGAGAGCCATATGGAAAAGGTGGGTGGTATCTGACTCTAGCGAGATAGAGGCGTGTGGGCAAGAGTGCCCTGTTGTTAAATGATTTTGTTTCAAATCTTCAGGGGCCCCTGGGTGGCTCTGTCAGATGGGCGTTTGGCTCTTGATTTCACCTCAGGTCATGATCTCAGGGTTGTGGGATCGAGCTCTGCATCGGGCTCCGTGCTGGGCATAGAGCCTGCTTGAGATTCTCTCTCCCTTTCCCTCTGCTCCTCCCCACTCCCACATGTGCTCTCTCTCAAAAAAAAAAAAAAAAAAAAAAAAAGGGGGGGGGGGGGGGCGGGAGTCAAGCCAAGAAAGATGTCTAATGACATCGCCTAGACCCCCAGGAACTCCACTTGGGCAAAGCAAACATGGCGGCCACATGCACAAGGCTGATGGTGCCTGCTGACGCCTGCTGGGCCCTCCCGGAAAGTCCCTGCCCTTTCCCTGGTGCGGCCTCACTCACACCGCCTTCTCCCAGGGCTGACTAAGCATCTGTGGTGTGTGGCCACACCCAGAGCCCAGAGGATCCTGGGAGCAGAAGACGGCCGGGCCATCCTGGCAAGCCAACTGTCCGTCTTATGGCAGATGTGTCACATTCCTGCAGCAAAGCTAGAGACCGGGATCTCTATTCCCAGAGTCACTGCCTTGACTGCCTGACTCTGACATATGTAGCTGGTGTCTTAAAAAATAACTAACACGCTTCCTTTGGATGGTCCCACCACTCCCATTGCTACTGCGTATTGGATGCCTGGGTTCTCATGGCGCTTCCAAGCACCTGGTCAACAGCTGCTGTGGAGGTGTCCTGCCGAGGCAGCTTTGGTCAATGCACTACCCTCTACCATTTCTGCTTTACCTCTTTTATTCCTTTCCACTACTTGCAGTGAACTCTCTCTGGGATAGTTATAAGAGGGTAGGCTCCTAATGGACAGGTGGTGATTGTTGCCACAGCCCAGATATTTTAAATGCAAGAGAGCCATCAGATTGTCCCGGGGACCCGGTCATTCCACACAACTCCCACCGACCCGTTTCCTTTCCCCTCTGTGTTCTTCCACGCTGCCTCACGCTGCACCCCATGGAGGACATTGGGCAGGGGGGTCCTGTCTCCACTCGGTTTCCTGGCCAGAGATGTGCTCCAAGCCAGGTTGGAAGGCGGTGTCCCCTTACTTCTGTGTTAGAGTGTGAACAGACAGATGCTGAACCATGGCAGCATCTGTGTCCACCGAGAACACGTATTTCTTTTTTTTTTTTTTTTTTAAAGATTTTATTGATTTATTTGTCAGAGAGAGAGTGAGTGAGAGCGAGCACAGGTAGACAGAGTGGAAGGAAGAGTCAGAGGGAGAAGCAGGCTCCCTGTGGAGCAAGGAGCCCGATGTGGGACTCGATCCCAGGATGCTGGGATCATGACCTGAGCCGAAGGCAGCTGCTTAACCAACTGAGCCACCCAGGCGTCCCGAGAACACGTATTTCTTAAAAAGCTTGAAGCAATTGCTCTCCATGGCCCACAAGGATGCTTCTTGGAGACATACCTCCAGCCTGCAGCAACCTCAGGACAGCCCTGCCCCAGGTGTATGTAGGATGTCAGGTCTCAGGAGAAGACCACCAGGAGAAGACACCACCACCAGGTGCCAGCAAACATCCTCCAAATTCTGCTCCGGAGCTAGGTTGGATGTGCAGAAAGCCAGAGACCTGGAGGACGCTGCTTCACCCCCACAGAGGTGCCCACCCTCCATGGGTTCTGACCCACACTGGGACATTGGCCACTGCAGGTGGAAAACAGAGAGAGATGTGTGCTTTCTGATGCCCAGGGCTGACACATGTGTGCTTGGATTCGGTTCTAGGAAGAAGTTTGTTCCGCCAACCTGGCTCGGGTGCTGTCTTTCATTAGATGATATAGACATGATACTCTTCTGGCCGAAATTCCCACTTCTGAAGAGCTACTCCTGAGACCCACAGAGCAAGCAAATGCCGTGGCCCATGGGTGGCCCTTTCATCCCTCAGTTACACCCCAAAGGCAGTCCTGTTACTTTCCCCTGTGGGTGTAGTAGAGAGAATAATGACCCCCCCCAAACGTCCATGTCCTTATCTTCACACCCTGAATATGTTTCCTTACATGGCAACAGGGACATTACAGACTGGATTAAATTAAAGACCTTAGATGGGGAAGTTTTCCTGGATTATCCAGGTGGACCCAGCATCATCTCCAGGCTCCTTATAGGAGGGAGGGAGGCAGAAGGGTCAAGTAAGAGGAAGAGGCAAGTTAGCAGCATTCACAATGGTCAGAGAGGTGCAGCCAGGAGCTTGTGGACGCTGGGAGAGGCGAGACTTCTCCCAGAGCCTCTGGAAGGAGCCAGCCCTGCCAGCACCTTGATGTGGCCCCTTTCCCACTCATTTCAGACCTCTGGGACTGTAAGAGAACACTCCTGTGCTGTTTTAAGCTACTAGATGTGTGGTATTTGTTACAGCCGCCACAGGAAACAAATACGGTGGTCACGCCCTGCTAGAGGTCACGTTTCATCTGAAGGCAAGACTGTGGATCCTCTCCACTTGGGTTTGAAACCGTCTTTCCCCTTGGCTATGAGGTTGTAGACATCGTAACCGGACCCCTCACACCTGGGGAACCCCCTGGACTGGGCCCAATCATCCCAGTATCTGCTCCATGGCTTCTGGCAGGTTAAAAATTCAGGTAACTGTGGGGTGCCCCTTGTCTCTCCAAGTGGGAGTTTGTTAAAGCAAGGGAGGTGGGGTCCATGGGAACCCTTCAAACCCGGCTTATTCTGAACCCCTTATTCTTGGAGATACCTTGCCCCCATCTCTAGAGAGCGGAGGTAACCAGTCTGGACATCAACAAGAACCTCAGACCCAGGGGCATCTGGGTGTCTCAGTTGGGAAAGCAACTGACTCTTGGATTAGGCTCAGGTTGTGGTCTGACGGCTTGTGGGATGGAGCCCTGTGTTGGGCTCCACGCTCAGACTGGAGTCTGCTTGGATCGTCTCCTTGTGCCCCTCCACCTCACACTTTCTCTAAAATAAATAAATCAATCTTGAGAAAGAAGAATTTCACACCCATATGTCATTTCACACGATGATTTTCCATCACTCTACACACACCAGCTCGCTGCAGGGCAGGAAGGCAAAGATGATTCCTGCTCTCCTGGAAGGCGAGGCTGAGATCCAGAAAAGTTCTGCTTCCAGCCAGACCAGGGGCCCAGGCCTGAGGTCTAAGCCAACAACAGGAGGCTCCTTTGTCCCCAGGGACCCTCCCCCTTGAGCCCTCCTGGCACGTGCAGGGCAGAAGTGAGGCTCTGCTCAGGGGTCTTCGCCTTTCCAAGAACCCTAACCTGCTTCCTACCGCATCCTGTCCCCCCAGCAAGAGCTGGCAGCCTCTCTCCTTCTGCTGATGTGGGCAGATAAGCATTCCGATCTGCACTTCCCGCGCCCACCAGGCCTTTGGATGCTGCTTTGGAAATGCCTTTCCCAGGCTCAGCCCTAGCCTGGAGCCATGGGCTGGCCCAGGTCGGATGGCAGGTGAGGGGCTCCCCTGGACCCTGGAGCAGTGCATGTGTGCGGCCCTCCTGAGGCTGGGCCAAGCCTTCGCCTGCCCGCTCCTTCAAGTCCACGCAGATCAGGAGGCAGGCACTCATCCCAGGCCTGTTTTAGCAAGAAGGGGAGTATCTGGCAAAGGTTATTGACTGGCACAGCTAGGATTTGAATCCAGCTCTGAATCCAGAGTCCAAGTGTGTAAAAGCTACCCTGTACCTTCCTGCCGATTGCTAGAATCTCTCAACCCCCAGATGTAGTGTTTTCTCGCCCTCACTCCTCACTCTGTCTCTGTTGAGTAGTGGCTGGTGGAAAGAGCATTTCCAAGAACATACACATCTGCCAAATCTTCTCCGGCTTGTCCAATGGCTCCAGGGGGTGGACAGGTGCCTTTGGGAAGGCTCCTTGCCTAGCAGTTACTGTCAGAGCCCGACATGGGTGAAGCGATTATTACCCCCATCGTGGGAATGAGGACGACACCCAAAAGAGAACACAAAAAGTCTGCATGTTTAGGTCTTGCGCTATGAGGGGCGTCAGTCACCATCATGTGCGTTCAGCAGAGACTCAAAGGCAGGCAGGGGACCAGGAACGCTTCATGGGGAAAGCAAGGAGAGCTTTATTGTGCCCTGGGTGGAGGCTGTCACCACGGGAAGCGGGAGCAGGCTCCCAGAAGTGGGGCATCCTTTGTGTTTTGTTAGGGGAGCATATTTGACTTTCTCCAGTTGGCCTTAAATTAGAAGTGAGGACCCAAGTTAGGGAAGCTGGCACTCACTGACCGAGTTCTGACCATTCTGGGCTGATGGTACAGAAGTTGTGGTTCATTCTCTTGCCGTGTATGTTGGGGCCATTGCCTGTGTAGGGGAGGAAAAGCTTTTTCCCTACCCTCTCAGGTTCTTGTATATTAAAGCCATCAATGGGAGGGATTTTCCTATGCGTGTGGGATCCAACACAACAGTAGCGGACTCCTGAACTGCTTATGGTCAAAAATGGACACCGCTAACTTTGGAGGAATAAGCAAAGGGAAGAAACAGCTTCGATGGGCTTCTTTTTCCGTGGGGAAAACAAATAGGTTTCTTTAGGAACGACAAAGGAGTTTTTAGGAGAACAGGCAGGAGAGAATTTGCGATCATGTTTGCTTTAACAGGTATGAATGGTCTTTCTGTCCTCTTCAGGGCTGTATGTCCCCAGGGAGGGGATATATGACAGCCTCATTTCTCAGAAGTTGCTGCTTTTTGTCAACTAAGGGAAGCTCCAAAGAGGCTTTGTTCTGCCTCTGTTGAATCTCAAATGTCTTAACTTAGAATGATCGTTATGCCAACTTGGGGGGCGGGTCCTGAATGGGTCCCCACATCTGTTTGTCATACAAGCTCTCACCATTTCCAGGATAAAGAAATTGAGGCCTTTTGCAAGCGCTCCTTAGTGGGAGGCAAGGCTGTTCAAGGTGGGGAGAAGTTGGGGGGCGGATTTTGTAAATATGATGTCACAGAAGAAAGTCCTACCCACCCACCCACAGGAATCGTCCCGATGCTGGGAAAGCATGACACGGTTCCTAATTTTGAGTTGTTCACACTCTGGTGAGGGGAGACAGAATCATAAAGAATTAATTTTTTTAAAGATTTTATTTATTTATTTGACAAACAGAGATCACAAGTAGGCAGAGAGGCAGGCAGAGAGAAAGGGGGAAGCAGGCTCCTGGCCGAGCAGAAAACCCAAGGCAGGCCTCCATCCCAGGATGCTGGGATCATGACCTGAGCCGAAGGCAGAGGCTTTAACCCACTGAGCCACCCAGGTGCCCCCAGAATCATGAAGAATTACTGATGTTACGTTAAAAACTCCAGTTATTCCTTTTGTAAAATATCCGCCTATCCATCCATGCCTAGAACAGAATGTTGCGGTGACAAGCACTTGCACCGCGTGCGAGATGAGAGCAACGTTGTTTCCTCCCGTTTATTACCTGCTGGAGTTTCCAGATTGTCTGTACCTGCAGAATTTATTGGGGGGGGGGGGGGGGGCAGATTTTAAAAAACCCTGTTTCCTTATCGCTGAAAAGGCTGGTTGGTTCCCGGGCCCTTCCGCGGCTTTCCTAACTGATTCTTCCTGCCCACCGCCCGCCACTGCCCTGGGCGGCCGGGCCCCTGCAGGGCCACTTCACAAACCCAGGACGCCAGGCTCTCTCAGGCCTCTGGTCCTCGCTCACCTTGAATTCTGTCTGGAGCATTTTCCTCCTTTGCTTGGGAATTTCCCCCTTTACTCCCCCAAACCCGGTTTAAACGTCTTCACTTCTGAATCTCACAGCACCATCCGTCTGCTCCCACGATTCTGCGAGCTCTTCCCGGGTCCCTCAAAAAAAAAAAAAAAAAAACGTGCTGTAAGAAGGATGTGCAATATCCCACCCCCCCAGAGGCACCATGATTTGTTCTCTCAGGTCGTGGTAGGTAGTTGCGTTGTTTCCAACTTTTGTATGTAAGTGATGCTGTGATAAACCCTCTGGATTCGCAATCTTTGACCACATCTCTGCTTTTTTACAATAGATTTCTAGGATCCCCGGGTCATAGAGGAAGAACATTTTTTAAAGGATTTATTTAGGGGCACCTGGGTGGCTCAGTGGGTTAAAGCCTCTGACTTTGGCTCATGTCATGACCTCAGGGTCCTGGGATTGAGCCCCGCATCGGGCTCTCTGTTCGGCAGGAGCTTGCTTCCTCCTCTCTCTCTCTGTCTGCCTCTCTGCCTACTTGTGATCTCTGTCTGTCAAATAAATAAATAAACAAATAAACAAATAAATAAATAAATGATTTGTTTATTTATTTATTTAGAGCGACTGCAAATGCACAAGCAGGGAGGGGAGTGGGCAGAGGGGGAGGGACAGAGGGAGCGGGAGAACGAGACCCTCAAGTCAGCTCCACACCCGGGGCAGAGCTGGGTGCGGGGCTTTATCTCCTGGTCCTGAGATCATGACCTGAGCCGAAACCACGAGTCCGCCACTTAACCAACTGCGCCATGCAGGCGTCCCCTAGGAAGGACACTTGTTAAGGCTCTTCCTACATATCTCAGAATTGCTTTCCAAACAGATCGTGCAACTTCTTCCCAGGCCCCGGTGTGTAGGTGTACATGTCCCACCCCGAGTGGACGCCGTCATTTCAAAACCATATGTTGGTCTCATCGCTGAAGATGCCACTTCAAGTGGTTTGATTTGCGTTTGACTCTTCGTGAGATTATATCTTTAAAAATTGGCTTACTGTAAAAATTCAATTATATAGCATAATGGTTCCAGGCTTCAGAGTCCAAGAGGGGCTCAGCTCTTGGCTCTGTTGATTAGAACCGGGGGACCTGGGGGAAATTCTGGCCTCCTTGTGCATTAACAAACCAGGGGTCAGGCGGGCCCACTTCATGGAGCCCTTGTGAGGACCGAATCAACACGTACATGCAAAACACTCGGCTCGGTGTCTGGGGCCAGGGTCCTCCAGAAACATGACCTGTGTGATCAGCATTTTCGGAATTCTGCAAATTGTATGCTTTTTGACTGTGGATTTTTGTTTGTTTGTTTGTTTGGTTTTGGTGGAGTGTGTTTTTCATACTCATTGGTAAGAGTTCTGCTGTATATCAAGGAGTTCAACCCTTTTCTTGTCATATTTATGCTGATATATTTGCAAAATTTTCCACTTATTTTGACCTTGTATCATTTCTACCCCCATGACATTTTCCTTCTATGTAGACAAACATACTCGTGTCTTTGTTGAGGATTCCTTCCATGAATTCTATGCCAATAATTCCTTCCCGGAACCGAGAGCCATGAAATAGTTTCTCTCCCTTTTTGGAGGGAAATCCCTGTGATTCTTTTGTGTTCTCTCTTACATCCCCGGGCAGACTATTTTGGTCTCAGTTACTGGAGAGGATCACACTGGACCCTTTCACAGAACCTTTTGGGGAATAATTTTTTATGGACCTAAAAGCAGAAGGCGACGTGATTAGCTATGTTTTCAACAGCTTGCTGGCTCCCGTGCCGCAGGAGAGACCACAGCGATCTTAAACATAGCCAACTGGTACTCAGTCCTTCCTGTGGCCCGGGCTCTGCTCTGGGCCTTTGCACACCCTAAATCCCTCGAGCTCATGACCACCCAGAGACATGAGCTGGAGTTTAAGGAACTTACCCACAGTCAGAGCCAGGAATGGAGTCCAGAAGAAGGAGTGATAGACCCAAGGAGATGCGTTTTTCCAAAGTGATGGTCTCGATGAAAAGCAGTGCGGTCAACCTAGACAGTAGCATAAGGAGGAGAGGTCAGGGCAGATGAGCGGATCTGGGACCTGACGACACCTGACGACCCGCTGCCTGTTGGGGCACCGTTAGGAGGAGGGAAGTTGAGAATCCCATCCAAGTGTGCAAGACCCTCGAAGACGGCACGCACTACAAATGCCCCCTTCCTGCGTCCCCACGGTTCTGGCACACTCGGCTCCCAGCACTGAGACACCAGCAGTCTTCACCTTCCCAAACAGCCCAGACGCAGCAGGCACTGGTGGGAGCGGGAAGGCTCTTGTTTCTCTCTCACCCAGACCCGTCACACCTTTGTCCCCCACCCCGTCACCCTCTGCTTGCACAATGCCTGGCTCTGGCCTTGGGCTCCCGCACAGGGAGTGTCTGCGTGGCACAGCTGGTCGTGCCTGACCTCCCGGTCACTTCCACATTAGCTCGTGTTCCCCACACTAGAGGCCACTGGCCAGGCCCCTTCCGAGGATGGCCTGGGTCCCTGTGGTTGACCAGCTGCCCAAACCAGACTGGCCGTGACCATGTCCATCGTGAATGGGTGTGACGTGCCCGCCGTCGGTGCCCCTTGACCCTCTGAGCAGAATAATGAGGCCTATTGCTCTGCGATGTGCAAAGGCTGGGCTGAGGGCAGAGCTCTAGGACTTGCGCCGCAGTGAGCATGGCCACAGCCCCCTTCGGAGTCCCAATAGCAGGAGCTCAGAATCCAAAAGCAAATTAGAAATCACCCATATCTCACTTTCTCCCAACAGCTCACGTAGTGACTTTGGCGTCAGCCGCAGTGAATTTGGGGAGCCCCTCTCTGCTCGGACAAACAAGCTTCTCCATCCCGTTCTTCCTCCTCTCTGTGTTGGGCCACAGAAGCTCGCGGCTCCGGGGATCGGGGAAGGGCCACTGAGGCTGTGCACCTGCAGGGCTGGGTGGGCGCCGGGCCTCTAACACACGCTCGAGAAACACTTGTTTCCTAGAGCAGTTTGCCGCCTCCTCCGGGGACAGCCTGGAGGACAGGACCCCGTGCAGACTGCGGTCAGTAAGGAGCCCCACCAGCCGGCCCCGGTCTCTGCCGGCAGCTTGTCCTTGCGTGTTCAGGTGTCGTCTGCACCAAAGATCTTAACCCCAGTAGACTTGCTACAGCAGGGGCCTGAGCAGAAAGTCTGTGGTCACAGTATGTTCGCACCGTCTAAGTGTGGCCGTCCTGGGACATGAAGATCGTGCTCTTGGCCCTGGGCAGCTGTTCCTTTTCTGGCTCCTCATCCCGGCAACCTCACCGCGTCCCCGAGCCGGCAGAGAAGCTGCCAGAAGGTTCCTCTGCCCCAGACAGTGGGCCCCCCTGACCTGCCTCCTCTGCTGCCCTGGAGCCCGGGGCCTGTCCTGTTAGCCTGTCTTAGCGGATTGTGTACCCACGATCGCTCTCAAACCTCAGGCATGCCACTCCTCCTGCATTTCCTGTTCAGGGAGACACCTGTGTTCCGTGACATCAGTTCACTTCTCTGCCAACAAAGCCGTGTGTCTCTGCTCCTCCGCCCTCCTCCCTCCCTGCCCCGTGCGCCACCCAGCCTGGGTGCTGGGTGCTGGGTGCTGGGTGCTGGGTGCTGGGTGCTGGGTGCTGGGAGCGTGGCCTGCCCTGGGGAGAACCGCAGGAAATGAACCGGGGCCGTGCGATGAAAACCAGGTCAGCACATTTGTGAGCTTGCGTCAGTCCCCGCGCAGCCAAGACGGAAGGCCGTGGAGATTCGTGGGGGGCTCCTCGCCTGTCGGGTCTGACGTCGAAAGCCCTGTGTCCCTGGGAGGCCGTCTCTAGGGACGGAGTCGGGGGGTCCCCCTCGAGTCGGAGCGTCTTCCTCCAGATTTTCAGCGGCCGCTCATCAGAGCAGAGTCTCCTCCTCCCCCACCCCACCCCCCGCCCCGTTCCTGTCCCCAGCCCCGCCCTCGGCTCCGGAAGCACCATGGCTAGACAGCATGGCAGGAGAGATGCTCTGCCTTCCCTCCTTCTCCGGAAAGTCAGAGATGCAGTGACTCTCCCGTCCTCTTCTCGACGCACCCATCCCCCGCGTCAGAGTAGCCGCCACCGCGTACCCTCCTGGGACCCAGTCCCGGCAACGTCGCACGGCAGCAGCGAGCCTCAGCGAGGGCCTCCGAGCCTCCGTCAGTGAGCTGGGGTCGGTGTGCGCCCAGGGCCGTGTCACAGAGTGGAGGGACGCTTTGCCAACTCCGCAGACGCGGGCTGCGGCACGGGGAAGCTCCAGGTCCCCGAGCACGTTGCAGCAACAGGACCTGCCATTTCAGCACCTTTGGCTGGCCCCTGGGTAATGCCCAGGAAGGTGTGGGGACTCGTTGGGCTGGTCCCCAGGAAGCTGACCGTGTTTGCCTTGGATCGCTGGGCTGGTCCGCAGCCTGCTGGCACCACACCCCATGTGTCAGCCTCCGGAGGCACGCCGGACTTTCCTACCATGCTTCCTGTTTTCACTACCAAGTGGTGCTGGGCCACGGCGGTGCCCGGAGAAGAACCCCCCACCAAGAACCTGCCCTGTGGGAAGGTACCTTCAATGCGCCCCAGGGGGCTTGTGCCATCCCTCTAGCACCGTCTCCCCATGCTCTGTGTGTTATATCATTTCCTTCTCCCCAAACCCCACGGATGGGGTCAGAACTCATTCAGCAAATATTTGCTGAGTACCCGCTCCCTGCAAAGGGCTGCTGGATGCACCGGGGACACATCAGGGAGCAGAGCACACGGAAGTCCCGTGCCTGTGAACCTCACATCCTAGCTAGGGAGACAGACCGCCCAGAAAACAGGAGACATGCATAGAGAATGGGCTAGAAGGAGCTCAGTGTGGCTGTGTTGAGCAGAGACGTGATGGGGGTAGACAGCAGGCCCGGGGGAGGGGCGTTATCCCCACTTTACAGGTGAGGAAACCGAGGCACAGATGGATGGAATAGCTTGGTCAAGGTCTTGAGGCTCACAATGCAGCAAAGGCTGACCTTGAGCTCTGAAATCGGAGACTGTTCTCTAAATGGGCCATCTCAAGCCTTTTCCCATAAAGGGCTAGGGTGTAAATATTTTAGGGTTTGTAGGGAGCATAGGGACTCTGCTGTCTAGTCTTCCTCTTTTTTTTTTTTTTTTTTTTTTTTTTTTTTCTTCTCTTAAAGTGTTTTAAATTTTTTTTTTTCCTTCTTTTCTCCAACCACAGGGGGGGGGGGGGGTGGTGGGCTCCCCCCCGCC
>NC_081558.1:215604138-215699507 GCF_022355385.1 Mustela nigripes
GGATGGACGCGCTCTCATTTCACAGACAAGAAAATCAAGGCTCGGAAAAGTGAGATCGTTTGGCCGTGACTGAAGAGCCGGAATCATGCCCTTCTGTAGGGCTGACGAGATTCAGGCACATTTTTCCTTCTGCCCTAAGTGTCTCACTTTGGACAGTGGTTTAAACCCCTGCTCTAAAAGGCAACTTTCACGACTCCGGAAACAATTAAACGTAGATTGCTAAATGGTCGGTAATCCAACCCGGGCATAAAGCCGAAAGAATCGGAAGCAGGGTCTCCCAGAGCTGTCCGCACGCCCGTGTCCAGAGCAGCGTCGTTCGCAAGACCTGGAGAAAGGAAGGAACCGAGTGTCCCTCGAGGGACGCAAAACCCGGAACCTTCGGGCCAGGGAGTCGCCCTCAGCCTTAGAAACGAAGGACATTCGGACACCTGCCGCAGCAAGGGCGAACCTCGAGGAGGTCGCGCTCGGTGACGCCAGCCAGACACAAAGGGACCCAGAGTGTGTGATTCCCCTAACATGAGGTAACTAGAGGAGTCGGATCTGCAGAGACAGAAGGTAGGACAGGGTGACGGGCGCGGCGGGAGGGCGTGGGGAGTTAGTGTTTAAAGGGACCACGATGACTGGGGGACCCGGAAGATAAGGGACTTGGGACACAGACACACAGGGAGGAGGACAGTGTAAGAGTCACCGAAGAGCAGGCCACGTGAAGATGGAGGCAGGGAGCGTGGTGAGCCATCGACAAGCCGAGGATCGCCAAGGATGGCCGGCAGCCACCAAAAGCTAGTAGAGAAGCACAGAAGCGTCCTCCCCCAGAGACTTAAAAAGGAGTAGGGCCTCGCCAGCCCCCGGATTACAGACTCCCAGCCTCCAGAACTGTGAAATATTACATTTCTGTTGTTTAAGCCACTAAATTTATATGATTTGTTAGGACAGCCCCACGAACTCCTGCAGAAGGTAAACAGCTCAGCTCGGATTTCTCAGCATGGGACCCATAGTCAGACGTGGTCTTGTAGTCTGAGCAGAGGGATGCCCCTTCTGCATTCTCCCCTAGGGCAGCAGGAACCCCAGGGACCCTCTAGGGACCCTGCTGCCGGAGACTCCCCCATCCAGTGTCCAAAGGAGGCACATTGGAGTGTCTGAGCAGGACAAGAAATGACAAGCAGGAAACCCATTGTCTGGCTGGAGAAAGCTTCCAAGCTCGTTTGCTGCTTTAAACACCAGGGTTTGGGTTCCACCCAGAGAAAAAACAAGAAGACTCTGAAGAAGACAGTGAGGAGAAGAAGACAGTGTTGGAGGGACAGTTTCCATTTCTGCCACTGCCCGTGTTGCTAGTAGGACATGTCGGGACCCCACCCTTGTTAACTGGTGGCTGGCGGCATAACCATAAATCCACTCATACTAGGCTCTAAATGTGCCAAAAGCCAGAGATGATTCCTCCTTGGTACATGTGCCCGTGCTCACGGCCACCACCATTGGTGCCGCTGGACACAGCAAAGAGGGGACTCTCAGACCACCTACGGTGCCTACCTCAAGGTCCACATCACGGGGCTTGAGCTCCTAAAACCAACTCAGAGGATACACTCGGGTGTGCTTATACTGATTTTCTCCAGAGGGGAGAGTACACAACTTTCACCAGATTATGATTCCTTCCTTTTAAAATTTAATTGTCTGAAAATCCAAATCGTGTTGCAAAGCTCGTGATAAACAGTGGTTGTCAGGATGCACCTTCCCACCTCCCATTCCCGCCCACCTTGAGTCTTGCTTTTCAAGTCTTTTAACAGTTGTTTTTTTTAAATCTTTACCTCTGCATTTTTAACTCACATACTTACCTTATGATTTCTTGGTTTTTCAGTTTGGCCACCACTCCACACACACGCTTAACCTCTTTCACGCGGCCCCCATCTCCATACTTTAGTTATATTGCAATCTTCAGCCACAACAACAATTAGCACTGACATTACAATGACTCCATAAATACTCTTCCAAGTCGGCCAGTTAGGACACTCAGACGGTCTTTTCTTTCTGATGCAACTTTTTGGGTTTGCCTGGACTTCGTTGTTGCTTCACTTTTTTTTTCATATCCTTCATTTTTTATATACAACTTCCCAACTACTCCCCCAAACTATTTGATAAAGCTGAAAAGCTCCTCTCAGCAAAGTCACACTGATCAGGTAATCATTCATGTTTACTTTGTTTTGTTGTTTTGTTGTTTTTTTTTTTTTTCATCACGATATCCCTTCTGGAGATCTCTGCCCTCCTGTATGTATCTGGACTGGTTGATCTCTTGGCTTGTGACACAGCTCTGCCCTCCTGAGGACTCCCTTCAACTTCAGTGAGAACCTCTTTTTAGCTTTCCATGTTAGCTATAGTGTGTCCTGTAATCTTTGTCTTTCTTTTTCTGGATTTACCTTCTTGCTCAAGTAGAACATCTTCCAGGAACCTCCTTAAAAAAAAAAAAAAAAAAGGATGCCTGCAAGGTACAACTTGTAAATCTCAACTATCTTTGAACATCTTTCTTTGATTGCTTGTATTAATAAAAAAATTCCCAGGTGAAACATTTCTTAGTTAGAATTTAGCAGACATTGCTCCATTATCTTCTGCTTTCCAGTATTGCTACTGAGAAATTCTGATCTTCTGAATATTCTATTATTTCTGTCCTATAAATATTTATGGTCCTTCTTCCTAAATCCCCAGCATTTTGATCTTTCAAAATGATGTGGGTTTATTTGCATTTCTTGTTTAGAAACTTAGTTAGCTCTTTCGATCAGGAAACTTGATGTCCTACCGTTCTGGGACTGTACAGTTCTCCTATTGCTCCCTTGATGACTTTCTTTTCTTTTTGATCTTTCTTGAGGCACCAGGTTTAGAGCGTGTCTGGTTTAATTTCCCTGAGCTCTCTGCAGGGGCAGTTGGGTTGTTGTCTGGTTCTGTGCAGCAAGGGAGGAGATCTTAGGGTTTAAATGTTTCTTACAGCATATTCTCAGCACTTGATTTCTACAGTATTCACCCAACTCCTCACTTCCACTTTCAAAGATGCCTGGTATCTCCAATTTCACAGCCATTCCGGAGATCTGCAGTGCAGATCTCACTGACCTCGTGCAGGTCAGTGAGCATCAATTCCGCTTCGGTTTTCACGGGTCTGCTGTGCTAGCTCATCATCTATGGATCACATGTGGCTGCATGTAACAGAATCCCATCCAATGGCTCAAACAGCATTTTGATTCTCTTACCGGAACGAAGCAATCCGTGGCTATGACAGCAGCCTCCTGAGGTTAGCACGGTCTTCTCAGGTGACTCCCATCCTCAGGGCCGTTTCATGGCCACAGATAGCCCCTCCACCCCAGCCGCATGTCCACATTCCAAGTCAGGAGAAAGAGAGGAAAGTAACAAAGTAAAGAAGAACGAATGGCCCCAATGTCAGGAACGGGGTTTTCCTGGGGTCCCCAGCAGACTTCTGTATACAGAGTCACACGGCCACCTTTAGGCACAACGAGTGCTGAGAAACAAGTTATTGGAACGCGACTGCCAGCACTGATGTTGGGATTCTGTCTGCAAGGAGGAAGAGAGAAGGGGCTTGAGGAGGCCACTAGCATTGTCTGCCGCAGGCCGACTACGGGAATCTGCACGAGCAGCCCTCCCCTGGTGCCTCCTCTCCCTTCCCTTCGTTCTGCCGAGTCGACCTCTTACCTTTCCAGATTTCTTCGGCAGGATCAAAAAATCAAAGTACAATCTACGATGTTTAACCTGATGCCCCAGGAAAGGTCAAGGCCCATGGAGCTAATTTGTTTCCTTGTAAGTCGGGAAACTTCTTCTTTTGTGTTGAGTAGGAAGAACAATCTCACTCAGTCACTTTGTTTTATAACTTTTTTTTTAAAGATATTATTTATTTGAGAGAGAGAGAGAGAGAGAGAGCACCAGCAGGGGGAGGGGCAGAGGCAGAGGGAGAAGCAGGCTCCTCGCTGAGCAGGGAGCCTGAGATAGGGCTCCATCCTGGGACGCCGAGATCATGACCTGGGCCGAAGGCAGATGCCTCCCGGACTGAGCCCCCCCGGGCTCCCCCTCCTCTTCATTTTTAAAGTGAAGACACTGGGTGAGGAAAGCATTTCCCACGGGATACTCTGGCAAGAAAACAAAAAGCAAAACAAGCATGGCAGAAAAAGATGAACGGACAGCAAAGAAGCCCACGAAAAGATACTTGATCATTAATCATTAGAGAAATTAAAATAAAACCACAGTGAGATACTATTACACACCCACAAGAGTGACTAAAATGATAATAATAACAGGAATAATAATTGCACAAAACCAAGTGCCCGTGAGGAGGCAGAGCAGAGGAATAAATTGCTGATAACGATGCAGAACGGCACAGCCCTGGGGGAATCAGGTGGGCAGTTTCTTATGAAGTTAAACATATATTTGACCAAATGACCCAGAAATCCTAATCCTAGGTATCTACCCGAGAAATACAAACTAATGTTTACCCCGAAACCTGTAGCCACGTGCTTATGGCAGCTCTACTCACCCCCAAACTGCAGACGACCCTTATCCGCCTCACTTGATCACTGAGCAGACTCTGGCGACCGACGACGGGTGACACTCAGCAGAAAGGAAGGAGCTACGGATACAGCCACGGCACGGATGACGCTCGGACCCGCGGCTGAATGACAGGCCAGACGCTACGGGCTCCGCTGAGATGCCCTTCTGGGAAGGGCAACACGGTAGAGCCTGGGAACCAATCTGTGGTTGCGGGGGCCGCGGTGCGAGGAGACTGACAGCAAACTGGGGGTGGGGGCGCTCTGGGGGTTGAGAGCTGCGCTCTGTGTCTCGATTAGGAGAGCGGTTCTACAGCACGTGCCTCCGTCAAAACTCAGAACCCGAGTCGTCGTCTTTTTTTTTTTTTTAAGATTTTATTTATTTATTTGACAGACAGAGATCACAAGTAGGCAGAGAGGCAGGCCGGGGGGTTGGGGAGACGGCTCCCCGCTGAGCAGAGAGCCGGATGCAATGCGGGGCTCAATACCACATCCCTGAGATCATGACCTGAGCCGAAGGCAGAGGCTTAACCCGCTGAGCCACCCAGGCGCCCCAAGTGGAGTCTTCTTGTATGTGAATTAGTCTCCGTAAACCTGACTTGTAAACATCAGTTAAAGTCAGAAACACCTGGGATATGCTGCACCTGGATCCCTGCTCATTGAGTCCCTGAGCACCTGAGCACAGCCAAGGCACTGAGAAGTCCTGCCAACCATTTAACCAAGAGGATTTGTTCTCCAAATCCTTTTCCAAGTGACAGGCTTTAACGAGCCTCAGGATGATGTGGAGCCCCTCAGTGAGCTCGCCGGTGACCTTGGGTCGGTGTGGGCTCATGGCCACCCTGCAGGGGACTCAGGCTTAGCATTTAGGTTTCTTTGAGGATAGCCAGCTCCTCCACGCTTTTATGCACGGCCTTCCCTCCAGCCCCACAGACCAAGAAGCAGGGCGGGCTGCTGGGAGAGGGAGGCTCCCCCAAGGGGAGGAATGCTGAGGCCAGGCCTGGGGACAGCACATGCCCCTCCCTCGGGGCCTGCTGCCGGCCAGGGGACTGTGGCCACCATCACAAAGGTGAACACTGCTTGGCCGCTCATGCCTGGGCTCAGCACTGGGCGTCCATTGCACAAGACCCGTTGAAGGAGGCGCGGCCGTCATCTCTGAGCGCGGTGAGATGCGGCGAAGCCCGGACTCCCGAGTGCCCCCAGCCTTCAGACCCCCTCGGAGGTCAAAGCCCAGCACCAGACAGGCCAGAACCATCTTTCCCCAGGTTTGGGCCATCTTCCCTGTGAGATCAGAGCAGGACCGGGTCCAAACTGCCGTGTCCTCTCCCAATTTCGACAGCCGTCCAGGTGCTGCCCAAGCACACTGATGGAGATGACTCAGCGGGCAGCGGGGAGCGCTCACACGGAGCTGCAGGAGACGGCGCCAGCGCCAGTGTGGGTGCTCCTTCCTCACTGGAGGGCTTCCAGGAGGAGGCCCTGCCCTTCCCCCCACACCCTACACAAAGCTTGCCCCGCCCCCCCCCTCCTGCTGGCCAGTCCAAGTACTAAAAATAGTCTCACCTGCGGCCAGAATCAATACCATCATATTTTCCACGGCAGGCATGAGCTTGGCGGACAATGGAGATGATTGTGCTCTTCCCGCCTCCCCCACGCAGCTTCCCAGGGCAGAGGGAAACTTTCAAAATGGGATGGTGGGCACTGGACCCACACGGTGGCTCCCAGAGCAGGGTTGGGCGAGACTGTGGTTGCAACCAAGTCCTGGGAGAGGAGGTAACCCACTGCCTTTTTTTTGTTTGTTTTTTTAATGCCCTAACATTTACAGGCACAGGTTTGTTGTTTCAGAGCAAAGCAAGCCGGCCAGCGACCATACCGATAAAATAAGGGTCTAAATTTGATCTCCAAAGAGGTTCTTTATTTTGTAAGACAGGCTCTTAGCAAGCAAACCTTTTGCGTCGTGAAAATATTCTCAGAATGTTGATGGACACAGAACTATTTAACAAACTGGACCACATCGTCGGGTGCACACGACTCCTCGTTCGAGGTGGCCTTGGAAGGGACACTTCCTTTCCCCGCACTGGGCGGATCCATCCCATGTTCGCGCACTGGGCTGCTCCATGAGGCATCAGCAAACCGCGGACACTGATTCTCCCACAGCTCTGGAGACGGCAGTTTAGGATCTGGGCATCTGCGGGTCCCGGTCTCTCTGAAGGCTTCTGGGGAGGGACCCTTCCTTGCCTCCTCCAGCTTCTGGGGGTTCCAGCCATCCTTGGCGCTGGGGACTGGGAGACGCATGACGTGGGCCACGTGGCGGTCTCCGCCCAGCGCCCGTACAGCACAGCGCAGGGCCAGTTGCGCGCGCAGGGCGGTCCTTGCCACAAAGCACCAGACTGAGCCTTGAGCTGGTTTTGTGTGTCCCGTCAACTCCCTGCCAGGACCCGCAGAGGGGATGCTCCAGAGGAATGTGGGTGTGCGTGTGCACGTGTGCGCATGTGCTCTGCATGCGGGTGTGCATGTGTGTGCTCAGTGTGGTCACATGTGTGTGCCCTACATGTGTGCTCGTGTGTGGGTGCTGTGTGTGTGCACGTGTGCATGTGCTCTGTGTGATCACATGTGTGTGCCCTACATGTGTGCAATGTATGTGTGCTCTGTGTGTGTGTATGCTCTGTGCAGTCACATGTGTGTGCTCTATGTGTGGGCATGCATGTGTGTGTTCTGTGTGTGTCCTACATGTGTGCATGTATGTGTGTGCTCTGTGTGTGCACGTGTGTGTGTGCTCTGTGTGTGCAATGTGTGTGTGTGATCACTTGTAGGTGCTCCAGATGTGCACGTGCATGTGTGCATGTGCTCTGTGCACGCACACATGTGTGTGTGTGTGCTCAGGTGTCTGTGTTCTGCATGTGTGCACACGCATGTGTGTGTGTGGTCTCACTGTGTGCACATGTGTGCATTGTGCTCTGTGTGTGCACACGTGTGTGCGTGCACTCTACATGTGCATGAGTGTGTCTCCCTGGGGACGCTGGTGGCTGGCCTGCCTCTCCACCTCAGGCAGCCAGATTTATGAGGGGAAAAGGATGCCTTCTGGAACTTTAGTTTAAATATAAACATTTAACAGGATATACTTACGCTGAAATATTATTTGCTCTTTATCTAGAATTCACATACACCTGGAAGTCCTAAATTTTATCTCGCAGTCTTAAAGCCGCTGCTTGCCCTCGTGGCTCTCGGGTCGCTGGGCTGCCGACCCCTCCCCCTGAAACACAGCAGGTGTAGACAGGCTTCGGATTCCCCCCGGGGGCCCCGGCCAGAAGCACACAGAACGTTAACAGCCCTTCCCTCCAGTTAGTGGCTCGCAGATCATTTTCATGTCCTAGTTTACACTCTTCTATAGTGTCTAACTTTTTCCTGCCAAAGTCCACCTCATAGAAAGTATGTCAGTGATTCCAGTGACAACTGCTCCCTCCTCCTTGGCTCCGGAGTCCCAAAGGGCAGCTTGTGTGGGCTTGGGGGCGGGGAGGGTGGACTTTGGACGCCGTGGGTCCCAGGGCCCCATGAATGATTAACCCTTGTATTGGGGGGAGGGAGCCATAGCACCCCTCACCCCCCACCCCCCGCCCTGGTTCTGTCGGCTCACACCTTTCCAAGGGTTAAGGCACTGGCAGTCGCACGGCGGTCAAGGTCACCCAGGACAGACGCAAACCTGGCACCTGACTGTGTGCGTGGCCAGAAGCCACCCGGCTACTCTGGGGTCCCCTCCAGGACTCTCCACAGGAAGGGTCTGGCCCAGCTTCTCTAGGCCCTGCACCCCTCGTGGCGACACGTGTGATTTCCTAGTGGGACGCTGAGCGACACTCAAGGGGCAAAAACTGGACAGAAATACACTGAACCCTCAACAGCCCATCTTTCTGGCTCCTGGGCTTGGAGGCCTCTTTCAGTTTCTTATTTATACTTTCCAATTTTCTCCAGCCAACATCTGTGCCTCCTGCGCCCTCCCCTTCCTGCCTTGCAGTGACTCCCCCTGCCCCCAGAGCAGACGGATCATTCTGGCTCCTAGAGAGAGAGTGAATACGTGGGTGTGTGCACATGAGTGTGTGTGGTGGGGTGGGGGTGGGGGGACACGGGACTTTCACTGCAGAGACTGGAGGCTTCAGGAAGCCCCCAACCCTGCATGTGTTCTTTAAAGTTCTTGAATGTCTAGCAGAGGCTCTGAGCCGGAAGGCAAAGGTGCTGAGGGCTTCTAGAAAAGGTAACAAAGAGCTATGAGAAGAGAAGCCCATTGGCTGCCAACGCCTCCTTCCTGCAGTGGATGTCGTCCTGCAAGGTGTGATGCCTGGAGCCCCTGCAGCCATCTTGCCACTGTGGGGAAAACCAAGAAAATCTCAGACTCAATACCTTCCTTCCACAGTATCTGAGACAATGAACACTACGGCTTCAGCCTCTGAGAGGAATTCTGTTATTCACAGCCCAAAGCAACCTAACCACGACACTGACCAGAGCCATCCTGCTGCTGGGCAAAGCCGGGAGGCCCGCTCCCTGCACTTGGTCATTCTGAGCAGAATTGGGCTGAGACCTGGCCTGACACCTTCCTACCACGGTGGTGGAAATGAAAACTTTGTGCCTGGAGATTTCCTTAAGGTCCTGGTTCTGCCAGGCACAACCTGTTGCTAGGGAGGGGCTACCTGGTTGCCGTGGAGACCAGGACACCTGCGGTGGAGACAGAGGTGGAGACAGAGCTTTCAGTGGGGTTCAAGGTTCAGACCGGGGGCCCGGAGGGGAGGCAGATTCCCGAGACCTCTGTTTACCAGCCTAATTGTTATCATTCACCCTCCGTAGTCCAGCCACCTTCCTGCTCTGCACCGGGTCTTTTTCTCTGGCTCCTGAATGCACCAGGCAAAGTGGCCGGGCGCCCCTGAGGGCAGAGTCAGGTGCTGCGCCCCTTGGGGTGCCTTTCTCCTCTGGCAAAGCCTCGCGAGTGTAGACTGAAAGTGTAGACTGAAAGTCACCTGTTCTCTGCAAACACCCCACCCCGGTTGGGGAACCACACAGCAGACATTTCTTCTCCCTCAGTCTGTAGGCTGAGTGTCCGAAGTTACGGTGTCCTAACATCGCTTCTTCCCCTCCACATGATGTTTGCAAAGTTCATCCACGCTGCAGCGGCTGTCAGGGCTCCGATTCCTTTTTACGCCTGAATAATATTCCACAGTAGGGAGAGACCCCAGTGCGTGTATCTGTTGGTTGGTGACACTCGGGCTGTTCCCACTTCCTGCCTATTATGCATAAAGCTGTGGCCTCAGACGTTCCCAGACCGGTGTCATGTGGACTCTTGATTTCTCTTGTGTGCACGTCCAGGGGTGGATCTTCTGGGTCACATGGTAGAGCAGTAGTTACTTCTCTGCCCTGCGGTTGTCCAAGGCAGTGACCCCATCACCCGCCCCCGCTGGTATCCAAGCCCCCTTCCTCACCCCTGCCTGTGTTCTCTCCCTCTGACAGGTGCACTGTCATACCTCCTGTGGTTTTGACTTGCGTTTCCCCTTACGACGAATGACGCTGAGCATTCCCTCGTGGGCTTATGGGCCATCTTTATAACTTTTTTGGAGAAAGCAACAGTGATTTTGAAAAGGATCAGGTGGTCCTAGAGGCAGCAGGGTGTGGGACAACCTTTGGGGCTTTGGAGGCTGGAGTCCTGGGTTTGAACGGGTCCACCGAGCTGGCTGTGTGGTCGGGAGTCAAGCACGTCCCCCTCCGAGCTTCCTGGTGCGTAAACCAGAACAACACTAAGCTCCCGGGGGGTGGACAGGTTAGAGGTAACGTAGGTCTAGAATCTGGAGCTCAATAAATAGGTATTTATTATTTTGAAGCAGATGGGGGCCAAGGAGAAGATGGTGAGGGTGTTTGTGTCCTAAGTGTTCAGCTACGGCTCAATTTGCTTCCGAAAGATGCCGAGATCAGAGACCTTCATTGCTGTGTGACAGGCCAGCACAGACCAGCACAGACCAGCACAGACCAGCAGCTCAGAATGGCCCTGCCTACTTGCACCCAGCTCTGCAGCCCAGCGCGGCTCCTCTCCCCTCCCCCCACCAAGTGGGGCACAGTTTGGCAACAGCCCGGCCCAGAGAACCCATCTCCAAGTTCACCCAGACCCTGGGGCTGCAGGACTGAGGTCCCCGTGTCCTTGTTGCCTCACTGAGGGCCACTCTCGGCTCCGGGCGGCCGCCCATGTTCCGTGATGCCTGGGCCCTCCGTCTTCACTGCCAGCACTGGGAACGCCCCCTCGTACTGATCCTTCTCACGCGTCAAGTCTCTGACTTCCCTTCTCCTGACCCCTGGACCCAGACTCAGAGCGCTCACGTGATTCCATCCGACCACTGGGGAATCCCCTGGTAGGTCCCACGGATTCGGGACCTTAATTACACCTGCAAAGCCCCTCATGGCAGCACCGAGGTCAGTCCGCTGTCGGCACAGCTGGAGAAGGTGTGTGCGCCCGCCCCAGGGGCCGGAAGCCACAGGGGCCACTTCAGAATTCTGTCCCGCACGCCTTCCACCCGGCCCACGTCCCGCAGATCCGTCCCGAGAACGTGCAGTGGGCTGGGCTCCCTCCTGCACCAGGCGCATCACAAGAAGGTAGAAAGGTAACTGCCGCGCCTGCCTACACTCCACGTCCGGTGTAGACAAGACACCACGAGGGGTCAAAACTCGATTCGCAAGAGGCTGGGTGTGCGCTTCGAGTTCCGGAGGGTTGGGATTTCAGGAAGCCTCACACACCCACGCGCCTGCACATGCACACGCACCACCTTCCCCGCCCTCCTCATGCATGTGAAAGTTCATCATCCGAACGCCTACTCCAAGCAAGCTGCATGAAAGTCCCTGGCCCCAGCTCCCGCCCGGTGCACACCCCGGGCCGCCACCCTGTCCTTCTCTGCCTGGCCACGCACAAGCCCTGCCACTGAGTACATCCAGCTCCCGGGCACCTCCCGGGACGGAGAACACTCGTCCCCGGTGCGAGGTGCCCCCTTTGTGGGGTTCTCTGGTGCTTTGGGGGAGAGATGTCCCAGAAGACGCCCTCGCTGGATCCTTCCATGCTGACACGTGGGAAAGCATGATCAGGGGACAAACGCATCCTCCTACGGGGTCTGAGGTGGGGACACACCTGGGTGTGGGCCGGGGAGGCTTCCTGGAGAAAGTGGCCGTGCCGGTCCAGGAGGAAGGCGGGTGAGGCTGCGGGCCAGGCCGGGTGTGCTGGGAGGAGGGGGCCGGCGCGAGGCTGCTGGACCCCCCGGGGCAGGGATGGAGGTCTGGGATGGTGACCAGCCGTGGGGCTGGGGACAAGCTAGCGGGGACGAGGTCCTTCATGGGGCAAAGAGGCTGCTGAAGGATTTGCAGGAGCCTCAGGCCTGGGGGTGAGTCCATTTCCCTCACTTAGTTCCCTGCGGGGGGACAGGCCCGGGGGATGAGCCGGAAGGACGCCAGGAGCCCCTGAGCCTCTCAGAGAGGCTGTCCCAGCCTTGTCCTCACTTAACCCCAGGAGCCGATCGTGCTCAAAGGAAGGAAGGCCTGAAGCAGACGCCCCTGACCAGCGGCTCACCGTGGGCCCGTGGCCTTCACACTTGGCACCTAGAGCCCGTGGAGTCCTGCCGGCCCCCTCGTGTGTTCTGCCCCCTCATAACCCCTCCTGGCCTCTCTCAGCCCGTCGGCATGTGGCCGGGCTTGGCCCTGGTGCCCTGTCCCTGCGCTCCATGTGCTCCCAGGGCTTGCCACGGGGCCGGCGGCCTCTGCCCCCTGGGGTCGCGTCTTCCTGGACCCCATCACATGGGCAGCACCCCAAAGTCCTTGGCCCGTGGTGGCCAACACGAGGACTAACCATTAAAGGACTTTTTTTTTTTTTTTAAGATTTTATTCATTTTATTGACAGAGAGAGAGAGAGAGAGAAGGGGCAGAGGCAGAGGGAGAAGCAAATGCCCCGCTGAGCAGGGAGCCCCATGTGGGGCTCGAGCCCAGGACCCTGAAATCATGACCTGAGCAGAAGGCAGAGGCTTAACCACTGAGCCACCCAGGCAACCCGGGACTTAACATTGTGAAGAGACCCAATCCGTCCGTTTTATTTCCACTTTTGCAAATAACAACGAATGTATTCTACATAAATGAGGTAATATAACGTCTTCGGTAACAGTTATGGAATGTGCCGGTTATGGTGAAGCCTGCAGAATGAACTTACTTGGGAGAAATCCAAATTCCAGAGCATTTAAAAACAAAGGTTTACACTTTTCAAATAACCAAGCATTGTTAGGAACATGTTATAAAAGCAAGATTGCCAGATACAGTACAAGGCACCCAGTTAAACGTGAATTTCAGATGAAAAAAATTTAGCATAAGCATTTCTAAATAATAAAGTACAAATATAAATTATAAATATTTAGACTTTTATAAGTATTCATAAACTATTTATCAACTTTCATAAGTCCCATACAATATTTGAGATATCCTTACACTTAAAATTATGCATCATTTTTAGAACCAATTTCAAACACAATGTTAGTAAAAAGGAGTATGAAGTTCTAATAAAAATTAATAAACTGTATGAAGCATAACTTTTTCCTATTGCCTTACGCAATATTTGGGACATACTTTAAAAAATGATTCATTGTTTGTGGGAAATTCAGACGGAACCGGGCACCCCGTATTCTTTCTCATCCAGTGTTTTTATTTGCTAAGCCTGCGAGGAGCTTTAATGAGCCCGTGATGCCTGGGCATGGGCCTGCCCTTTGTAAGAACCGGGTGTGTCTGGCCACCACCAGCAGCTCACACCTTCCCGGGGGCTGCACGGGACAAGCCAGCGTCCACACGCTGGACGAGCCCATCTGAGAGGGATGGGGGCATGTGGCAGGTCCACCCCTGCTCTGGACCTTGGGCTTCAGCCCTAGCCTGCTCTGGTCTTAGTCTTACCACCTGTAAATCGGGGACACCAGGTCCCTCCCAGGCTCGCTCCCCACCCTCCCACCCGTGTCTCTCACATGCAGATGGATCAGGCACGAGTCCAGTGGGAGAAGGTGACGCCGTGCCCCTCAACGGGACACAGCCCAGGACGTGCCAAGCCTGGATGTTGGGGAGACACCGGCGATCCTGTCCCTTTGGGGCACCTCCCTCTGTGAACGAATGTCTAGCATCCTGGCAGTGGCTCACAGCAATCTGGATGTTTTCCACCCAAGCCCCAGTCTCGTGATGCATGTCCGTCTCCGTTCTGGAGGGTTCTGGAGTTTTCGCAGTTTCCCTAAAAGCCCATGTTGAACCGGCCAAGTCAGAGGCATCGTGGAGGACGGCGTGGGGGGAGGGGCGGTCTCACAGCCCGGGGCCTCTGGGCCAGCGCTGGTCTCGGGCCTCTATGGGCCTCCCTCCCCACGTCCCGGTCTCGCTGCCACCCTGAGCCAGGCTCCCCCCGGGGGAGGAGACCAGAGCTGGGAGCCAGGCCGACCCGCTGTGATGGCGGAACAGCATTCAGCCCCCTAAAATGTGTGGAGCGAAATGGCCTTGTAGGTGGTCTGGGGCCCTTTCGGTCTTTCCCTCCCGCTCCCGCCCCTGCCCCTGCTTCCGTCCGTTCTTTGATTCTCTTCTTTTCCTTCCTCCTTCCTCCTTCCTTCCTAAAGCAACCACGACCAGGGCGAAGCAGAAGCAAATTCCACGCCATAGAGAAGTGCTGCTAATCGAGGGCAAGAGGGCGTCCTCTGCCGGGACAGAGGGGCTGGGGCCATTTCTTGGGGGACATGGCAGGCGGCCTGAGGGGCAGGCAGCCCTGCTTATTTGTGGCAGAGAGGCAGGGAAGCGAGCCCCAAGAGGGAATTGCAAGAGCCAAGGCGGGGCAAGGAGGAACATACCTCCTGGGAGCAGATGTGCCCCTCCCTGGGAGCTGGAGGCTGGAAGGCCAGCTGGGCTGGGGCACGGTGCCCTGAGCCTGCTGAGGTCTCCCTCACCCACTGGAGGACGTGACACTCCCTGGTTGTGTCCCAGAAACCACTCTAGACCTTGGGCTAAGGCCTGGCAGAAAGCAGAGGGCTAGTTCTAAAAGCTAAGCATCAGAGAGGCAGGAGGGCGAGGCTGAGGGATACTGCAGCAGTCCTAGCCCAGATGGCTGCAGGACACTGGTGCCTGCAGTAGAGACAGGGAAAGAGAAGGCAGGTGCGGGGCGGGGGAGGGAGGTGGGGGTGACTAACCCTTACAGGTGGCGGCCCTCAGGGGTCCCACATGCCAGGCACTGCAGTCACCTGGGAGTCAGCCCCAGGTCTCCCCGACACCCAGACCTCGTGCCCTTGACCACAATTCTCGCTGTGTGTGAGCACCCAAGGCCGAGGCTCCCACTGCTGTCCCCTGGACCCTGACACACACTCTGGGTCCTCAGTCGGGACAGACAGGAAGCCCACCCCCTCCTTATCCCCCAGGAGTGGCGGCATCGGCTTCCGTTTTAGGGAACAAAGTCAGGGCAAGCTGGCCCCTGGCTGGGATGCCCAGACTCCAGCAGGCCCTCAGAAGCTTCCCTCCAAGGTGAGGTGGGACCCAAGGGAGCCCTTCCTCTGGGTGGACAATGCAGGAAGGCTGGCTGTGAGGATAGTGGGAGGCTGCCGGAAGGTAGAGGCCGGCCTGCCCCGGGAAGGCCTTGCTGGGACAGGTCCCGACAGGCCACCGCCAGCTTTGATAAACAAGAGAAAAATGTGCCCAGATAAGTAGAAGCGGTTCTGGTGACTTTCCTCCCCAGCAGCTGTGTGGTTATTGGCTAACTCTTCCCACCCGATGCTCCTCTCCAGAGGGGAAGCATGGCCCAGCACCAAGGGGGGCCCCCAGGCCACACCATGTCCCTAGGGAAGCTGGTCCCCTCGGGCCCCTGAGCTCACCTGGACGCCAAGCAAGGACAGAGACACCCATCCAGTGGCGGGGGGGGGGTGCCAGGAGGAGCCTGGGTTGAATATTTAGCAATCTCAGGTCACCCTTAGTGGCCAGGGCTTCTCGTAAGGGTCAGGGGAATGTGACCGTTAATTTTATGTGTCAGACTCTGGCTGGGCCAGAGTCTCCAAACATTTGGTCAATCATTATTTCTGGATGTTACTATGAGGTGTTTAAGAATAAGGTTAACATTTTAATCTATGGGCTTGGAATCAAGGAGATTGCCCTCCGTAATGTGAGTGGGCCTCATCCAATCAGTTGAAAGACCTAATAGAACAAAAACCTGACTTCCCCCGAAGCAGAGGGCATGCTGCCAGCAGGTGACCTTCAGACTCAAACTGTGACACTGGCTCTTCCTTGGGTCTCCAGCCTGCTGGCTCACCCTGCCTCTTTGGGCCATGCCAGCCACCATAATTGGGTGAGCTGATTCCTTAAAATCAACCCCTTAATATTCATGCATCCATCTCCTCTTGCTGTGTTTCTCTGGAAAGCCCTGACAAACAGGGTGTAGGAGGCCCGCTGAGCTGCTCCTTTCCCCACAACCAGGAAGAAGTTCAAGCCTTTGGAAGCCTCAGACACCCAGCTCCCCAGGCTCGGCGAGGGAAGACCTTTCAACCTTCTGAGTGGGTCAGACTTTGCCCAAATAACCTGGAAGACCCCTCCCCCACTGACTATGCCAGCCCCCTCCACCCTCAACATGCCCGCGGCCAGAGTGGAGACCGTCATCTCCATGACTGTCACTGCTGATAAACACCAAGCCTCACACAGCGCGTGTGCGGCTACACAGCGCTTCACCCCCCACGAGATCTGCGTCCATCTCCTCTGCCTTCTTGAGAGCCTTTCCGTTTTGCTGTTTTAGAAGCACTCCCACCGGGGCGCCCGGGTGGCTCAGTGGTTAAGCCTCTGCCTTCAGCTCAGGTCATGATCTCAGGGTCCTGGGATCGAGTCAGCAGAGGGCCTGCTTCCTCCTCTCTCTCTCTCTCTCTGCCCACTTGTGATCTCTGTCAAAATAAATAACTAAAATTAAAAAAAAAAGGAAGCACTCCCACCAAAGCTGTGGCTTGGGGCCCTGCCTGAGCTGCCCCTCTCCCACCAAGACAGAGGTCCCATCGCGGAGTTTGCCTGGGGAGGAACGCTTGCAGGCAGGGAGGAGGGTGGGGACAGAGAGAACCGAACAGCCACCTTGGTGGGAGCCCATCCTCCAGCCCAGAGAAGTGGGGCCCCAAGAGTTTCTCGACTGGGAAACGGCCAGAAAGGGCTGGGAGGCTCACGCCTCATTAGCAGCTCTCTCCAAAAAGGTCCAGAATTCACTCTGGGGGTGACCCCAGGATGCTCCCTGTCTTCACAAAGCCCATTTCCCACCAGCATCCAGGTGAGTCCCAGCGGCCCAACCCTGACAACCTCCGGCATGCTGGCCTCTAGGCCCATCGCCCAGCGGCCACATGGAGGCTCACCCTCCAGACTGGGGATCTCTGGGCTTCCTTCCTTCGCTCTCCCCAAGGCCAGCTCTCTCCATCACCCCCTGTCCTTCAGAAGGTGAACAGAGCGACAGGGAAGGCGGTGGGCTCTTTATAAACAAGAGGAGAGGAAATGACCCACGGTGCTTGGCAGGAACACGGTCCTGGGAGATAAACACAGATCCACGGACGGAGGAAATGGATGAAGGAGTGAACGCTGAGTCTGGCTTCTTCATCTTGCACAGCTGGGTTCCATGACTTAATGCACCTATAAAAGCAACTGGGCAAATCATAAAATAGTCATAGAGTTGATGCAAGGAATGGGAGCACCCGGGCTCAGTTCCTGGGGAGCCACTCCGACACCCACCTTATTCACAAGAGGGACTCGGGCCACGGCCACCGGCTCGTGCTCTTCGGGTTCTGGCTTGTCCTCCGATTTGCTTCTGTTGAGGAGTCAAGATACACTTGTTTAATGTATTGACGTGAAGTGCACATGACATACAGGAAGCCATTTCCAAGTAAAAATCCGGGGCAGCACGTTCGCAACGCTGTGCAACCGCGGCTCTGTCTAGCTTCTGCATCTCCATCCTCTAACGTGACCACCCTTGACCCCTCCCACCATTTCTCCTCCTTCCCCGTCCTCTGGCACCTGCTGACCACCCACCTGTCTCACGGATCTGCCCGTTCTGAACATCTCGCGTACGTCGAATCGTACGATATGTGACCTTCCATCAGGACTCCGCTCTTTTTATAGCTGACAACATGCCAGCGACTGGGTAGAGCACACCTGTCTATCCATTCATCCACTCGTGGGCATTTGGTTGTTTCCCTGTTGGTGCCATGAGCACGGTGTACATGAACATATTTGCATCCCTACTTGCAATTCTTTTGAGGTACGTGCCACCTGTGGTGTTCCACCACACATAAAACTTTTGATCTGCTCTGTTTTCAGGCATCAAGCCTTGACCGAGGACACCAGGTCAGGACAGGCAGGGCCAGGACTGGGACTGAGGTGTCCTGACCCAGTACTGTGTTCTGTCTCCATGGAAGCTGCTGCCATGATAAAGGTCCCCATGCAAGGCAATGGAAGGTGTGTTTGACTCACTAACACCCACCAGGCGGGCCACAGGCGGTGTTGGCAAAGGTGGGGCCCCTTGGCCTTCCACCACCCACCGAGGCCACGTGAAGTAGATGGGTTTGCCTGGTTGGGGCCCAAAAGCAGGATCCCTCAGTCTGAGGCAAAGGCTTTTGCTTCCTTGGGAGGCTAATCTGGAGTCTGGGCGGAGGGGGTAGAGCAGGAGGAACGAGCTCGGAAGGGAAGCCCCACCCAGTTACTCAGAGCCAAGTAAACATCTGTGATTCCCACCCGGGGCAAAAGGGATGAGAAGGAAAGCTCCCTGGTCATGTTGCCTTCCCAAGAAGCCACCGCAAGCCTTTGAGGTGTCTCTGCAGGGAGGGGAAAGCTGCCGTGGACTAATCACAAAGCCGGGCGACCCAGTCTAAATCAGTGGGGCAGGTCTTGGGGTCAGCCGGGATGTACAACAGGGACATCACTGCTACGCACCCTCCCTTCCTCTGTGTGAGAGTCCCGAAACTCTCCATACCCACCCCAGTCACCGGCCACGGGAGATGCTGAAGAAAGTTTGTTGTGTGGATGGTGAAAGTCACGGCAGCTGCCCTAAAAAC
Organism: Mustela nigripes; assembly: GCF_022355385.1. NCBI lineage: Eukaryota > Metazoa > Chordata > Mammalia > Carnivora > Mustelidae > Mustela > Mustela nigripes. The sequence goes on from NC_081558.1 coordinate 215,622,734, forward strand.
TGAAAGCAGATCCCCTTGACCTGCGTACTTCAGCATCCCACAGGAAGAAGGTGTTCCCTGCTCACAGCTGGCCCACCCTGGGTTCACTCTCCCAGACAGGCAGCCCGTGTTCAAATCTTGTCACCCTTTCTTCTCACACTTGCCCATCACACACTTACCCACCACTTGTTTACCTCTTCTGTTTGGTATTTTAGGTATTAATTTCCAGCTATGGAAGATGAAGATTCAGCTTGTTCACAACAACCCTGCCCACACCCATAGCCACCCAGTGAGTCATGCCACCGCTTACACTGTTTCTACACCCCAGTGATGGTCAATAGGATGAGACCCGCCCCTTGCCTGTACGGGCTCAGATGAGAACTTCCCTACCGCACAGCCAGGAAGGTCAGATAAAATGTGGGACTCCTCTTAAACGACCAGCTAAAGTAAAGGGGTGAAACCTCCAGTGGCCAAAAGAGACAAGAGACATAAAGGCCAGCGCTGTCTCCACACTCGGAGGCTTGTGTGATACCCTTGAAGGGGCCCCAAGGAACCATGCCCGCCTCCAGCAAAGGGAAAACACCCCAAAGCATGGGGATCTCGGCCTGTGCTATGGATGGGAAAAAACATGGCCCTTGGGAAGTGGTAGTGTTGGCTCCTCCTCAGCCCTGGAATCCGCACGGGGTGATCACAGGCTGGCAGGGCAACCCCAAGTCTGAGCACCACGAATCCCCAGCCCAAGCGCAGCAGACTCTCACGGGCATGGCCCCACTGAACATGAGCTCGCAATCCAAAATTATGACGCGCAAGGAAGACAATTCGGTGGCAGACCCGACAAAGACAGAAATGAAATGCCGGAGAATCTCAGGTAGTAAGATGCTCGGATAATGGCTTCCAGCAAACGCACTGACAGTTACTCCAGATGCGAAACATGGAACTGAACACAAGACCCTGCCAGGAAAGCAAGGCATTTTGGAAGGAATGAAGTAGAACTTTTGGAAACGAAACACAGCGACTGAGGGAAACACGCCCATGGACGGGCTAACTTCAGATGGGACGCAGGCTCCTCGCGGCCGGGTCAGCTCCACTCAGCAGCAGCGAGATGCTCTGGCTCCCACGTGGCAGCCAGTGGTGCAGGGAGTAGCACGGGGAGATGGGAGCCAGGGCAGGACGCGGACACTGAAGGAGAACATCAGAGCACTTTCCTCAGCATGTCCGTGGCGCTGCTGTCTGTCCTTCAGCTTCTCCTTTGCTGTCTCAAAGTTTGAGACTGTGGATGACTCCCCCACCCCTGGGAGCTCTCAGGACAGCCTCTGAGCCCCGTCCTGCTGTTCCAGGGCACTGCATCTGTGCACGCGCTGCCGCCTCCACCGCAGGCCCCTGTCCTTCGGCTCGGGGATGCCTGCTTTTCCTCCATTGCCAGGACCCCTGCCATGGGGTGGCTGCCCCACCTGGAATGTTCTTACCATTCTTCTTTTAAGAGTTTTATTTCTCAGGGCGTCTGGGTGGCCCAGTTGGTGAAGCACCTGCCTTCTGCTCAGGTCATAATCCCAGGATCCCAGGCTCAAGCCCCACCTCGGGCTCCCTGCTCAGCGGGGAGCTGCTTCTCCCTCTCCCTCTCCCTCTGCCTGCCTCTGGGCCTACTTGTGCCTCTTTCTCTCTTTCATGTAAATAAATACATAATCTTTTTTTAAAAAGAGGTTTATTTCATTACACTTACAAATTTTTCCATTTCTATTCTCTAAATGTTCACACACATACATGCACACGTACACGCTCCCGTTCCACTTGCCATTTATTTAAAATGTCCTGTTTCTCCCTGAAAGAGTTGTAGATTATAAAAACTTTTCTCGGGACCCTTCGTCCCCACTTTCTCTTTGTTCCCTGCTTGCTGGGGGGTTGGAGTGCTGTCTCTGCCCCCTCACAGGGAGTCTGGTGGGCTCCCTGGTCCCCTTCCAGACACGAGTTAGTAACTGATGTTTGCAGACCCCATGTGCCCGGGGTGCTGATTGGCAGAGGAGGGTCTCCCCGGGATGATGGGGGTGGGCAGGGCTCTGCCTTTCAGGGCAGTAGATCTCCTACCCCGAGAGGAGCTGGGTGCTGAGACAGGGGTGAGGGCTGGAGAGGGGGGCTGGCCCAGTCCTCACCCTCAAAGACGTGGACTCGACTGGATCTCCTCCACGGAGTCCCTTCCCCAGCCCCACTCCCCCTGTGCCAGAGTCACGGGGCCCAGGGACACCCAAGTCAAGCTGGTCCTGTCTTTGGAGCGGGGTAGGGAGAGAGCCTGCGGCGGTGCAGGGCAGGGTGGGGAGAGCCGTGGGCTAACTGCTCCGGGAAACCCCGTCGGCGGTCCCCACCTCCGCCCCATGCTTCTCCTCGCCCTCTGGAGGCTGCGGCTTCACCCCGGACGGCTGACAGTGTTCTCGCCGGATTCAGCGGTCATGACGTGACTCTGTGAGAGGGCGTTACGTTTTCTAAATGCTCGTTCTCAGGCTCTGGGCTTCTCTCTCCGTGGAGCGGGAAGGAGGAGTTCACAGACCATGCAACTGGCAGGCAGCCCGATTCCCGCCATCTCCGGTTATGTTTAACTTGGGGTTTGGGAAAATGGCTGGATCCAGCCATTCCTGACACTGGCCTTCATGAGGTAGTACACCGTCTTTGTCAATGCACCTGAATCAGCCCATGGCGGCCCAGACAAGGCTGGGACTCACTTCCCCAGGTGGACCAGGCGGGCTCCTCGAGACACACAGGTGTCTGTTTGGTCTTGAAAACACAACCCGTGTTTGCAGGCTCCTCTCTTGAGATGAGTCTATCGATGCCTTCCAGATCCTTCCCTCAGAAGGAAGGGCTCTGCTCCTCTGTCCGCCCCTTCCCTCCACCCTGGAAAGACCAGCTCAGCCAGCTCCTGTCTCCCCGCTCTGAGCTCACAGAGCCAGAGTCTGGGGGCCACACTGCCCTCCAAGACTCTGCATCAGCTCCTCCCCCCTCACCTCTCCTTCCCCCACTGCCACTACCCTGAGGGCAGGGTGGGGGAGGGGGTCTCCTGCTGCTCTGAGCCCTCCCAAGGGCAGAGCCTGGCGGCCCTCACAAAGAGCCTTCTCCCCGCCTGGCTTTGTTCCTGGGAGGCAGTGGGGAGACAGAGGCAGGGGAAATTCTCTCCTGGGGACCTGCCTGGGCTTTCACCATTCACCAGCCTCTTCCCCCAGCCACCCAGGAAAGACAGAAAATCGAGGTCCCGTGGCCACAGCCACCCCTGTGATCCACTCTTTGCCCAAGGGCTAACCCCACCCCGGCCTGAGAAAATGCAGACACACCATCCGCCCAGCTCCAAGTCACTCACAGAGGGCTCCAAGTGCTCTGTGGGCTCTCCACAGAGTCCCCTGTGTGAGGACAGCTGTGCTCATCACCACACGCAGCCCCTGGTCCACCTTTTCCAGTAAGAACATTCAGATTTTCCTTTAGGAAACTACCAGCGCCACATTCAGAGGTGAGATCAATCAGCCTGACCCAGACTGGTTGACCAGAATATCCTCTTCCTCTGGCTGCCGTGATGGGTTTCAGGGATGAGCACAGCCAGGCAGAGGGGCCACCATATTGCAAAACTCCTGAGATACCATGAACTATAAAATGTACCATTATCTTAAGCACCACCAAAGGAGAAAATACACTGGGAATTTCACTTGTAAGATGCCATAAACTCTCTCACAGCTGTTGAAACATGAGGGTGGCAGGGGAAGGGGGTCTAAGAATCTATGAATTATGTTTAACTTGGGGTTTGGGAAAATGGCTGGATCCAGCCATTCCTGACACTGGCCTTCATGAGGTAGTACACCGTCTTTGTCAATGCACTTAAATCGCTGACTAGTACTATTTCATGGAAGAGACTGCCCATCCGGTGCCTTTCCCCGTGTAATAATTGCTGTGGATGCCTGTGCCGCCTGATCTCAGATATTAGGGCACGGGCATGGCAGGAGGCCTAGAGCTCTCCCCCAAGGAGTGTCTAGCACAGGGCCCATGCGGCCAGCGCGGGGCCATTTCACAGGATAATCAATAATAAAGGGAGGGAAGGAAGGAAGGAGGGGGAGGGGAGGCAAACTCATCCAGGGTTAAGAGTCTATTTCCAATATACAACCACTGAAGTTTGACCTTAGGGGCAGGTATTCTCTCTCTGAACGTCAACTTCTACAAATGCCTGCTCCCTTTCAGCTGCAGGGTCAACAGGAGGCCTTAAATTCATGGCCCGCCACACCCACACTTTTGAAATAAGCAGCTAGAGGACTCAGCACCGTGAACTGCGTCCAGCAGAGTCCCGAAGAACTGGATTGAGGTTCAATGACCTGGATAAAGATGGTGACTCCTGGCTCATCAGAGCTCGGAGTGGGGGAGTCAGGTGGTGAACCAGTTGTCTGTTAAGGAAGCCAGGAAGCCAGGCTCTCTCTGGCTTCAGGTGTACATCTAGGAAGGAGACATACAGCCTGTAGAGCCACGACGCACCTGAGCCCGGGGCCCGCATCTCTCACTGGGATGGAGGTGAGCAGGGATGGGCATCAGAAGAAAGCAGTGCTCAGACTTGGATCCTCCACACCCAGCTCTGTGGAGTGTAAACCGTGGCCGATCTGAACCAGAGGCTGGGGTTGAGACCTTGGCCACCAGCCAGGTGGTCCCCAAACTGGACATCATGGTCATTAACAAGAAAATGTTTGGTGCCGTGTCCCCTCCTGGTTCTGACGTCATCCTGGGCCGCTGTGGGCGGCAGTCCATGACCCTAAATGCTGGAGCAGGAGGGCGTTGCTCTTAACCTGCTCCGGCCAGGGATGAACCACTTCTTTCCTAGAACCTACCATCTCCACATCCCAGAGCTGCTGACGAAAGGCTGGTATGCCTCTCTGCTGCTGCTCAGGGGTAGGGCCCAGGAGGGACGAGCTGGGGGTGACCTAAGGGACCCTCAGCCCTAGAACAACAGCACAACACATGAAATATAAGACTCGCTTTTGTTTCCTCCCAGGAACAAAGGATCAAAGAGCAGAGGGTCTAAGAGAAAAGCTCATGAAGTCCTCAAATCAAAGATGCTTCTAAAACACAAAAGCATGGAATGGGGATCAGAGGGAAAAGAGGGGGAAATGCCCAAGTTTTCTGAGAAGTGAAAGAGAAATGTAAGGTTAAACGATCGCTACCTCAAGACAGGAAGTGAAATGAGGTGGGTACCTAGTGCAAAGAAAGAAAGAAAGAAAGAAAGAAAGTTAAGCCAAGCAACAGAGTCTTAATAAGAAAAGGTTCACGCATCTTTATCAAATCAGTGTCAAATGCTTTTAAAAGGAATCCTCATTCCGCAGGGCTGGGGGACATGGCTGGTGCACAAAGGAGCACAAGGCTAAGTGAACCCTGGCTGGCTCAGCCCGTGTGAAGGGACACAGGCTGAGGCAGCAGCCAGCATGGCAGGGAGGTCTGTCACACACGTAGGGGCTGAGCAAAGGTGCACTTATATTCGGGAAGATGGGGACTAACCTTCTCACTGCCAGAGGAAATAGACACAAATATGGACACGCCAGATGAAACCCCAGGGTGTTGGACTGAAATGGAGGGCACTGGTGTACTATGCTTCCTGATAAGATGCAGAGATCTGCATGTGTATTTCATGTCAACTACATGGATGTCTTGCAGGTCTGTCAGCTGAAGCCTGGAGGGAGTGACACCCTGGGACAGCGAGCACATCTAAGCCACAGATCTTGGTGTCTAAATACCATTCCTCACAAGAAGAAACCTCTTTCCTTCGAGAACTCGGGGTATCTGAGGCTGGGTGAAGGAAGGAAGAGACGAGTCTGAACTCCCCTTGTGTCAGGAGGTGAGGAGCGCTTGAAGAATGCCAGGGACACATCAAAGGGACATGAGTGTTGGCATGAAGGCACTGGAATTGGCCAAGTTAGGGATAACTTGAACATGAAAATCAAAGACAATAATGGAGTAGAGCCCACTGACTAAATGGGAATCCACAACTGCAGACCCACATACATCAAGTATTGAAAAGGGAGAAGGGAACACTGTGCTTTATGACCGTATCACATCCGTGGTGTCTGTGCCAAAAATACTTAAGGAAAGCAAATGGTGAAAATTAAGACAAACCTATATTGAGGACAGTCTACAAAACAACTAACTAACCCCCCAAACAGGCAAAGTTGTAAAAGTGAAGGGAAGACTGGGGAGCAGAGGACTGAATACTCGGGCGGTGGGGGGCGGTCAGGACCACCAAGTATGGTGGGGTCCTGAGCCAGAAAGGGAGAAGGAAGATTTGCTGGTGGTTCCCACTGTTTGTTTTTCCTACGGAAAACATTTTGAGACGGTCAACAAAATCTGAAAGGGATTTATGGATGAGATGGTATCGTTATCAATGTTGATTCCCTGCTTTTGATGGGTACACTGTGGCTATGTAGTAGAAAGTCCTTCTTTTTGGAAAATACATATTAAAGTATTTATGGGTGATGGGACACACTCTTTGCAACCTTAGACAGATGGATAGACGGATGGTTGGGCGGACGGACGGATGGTTGGTTGGATGGGCAGGTGGATGGATGGGTGGATGGACGGATGCATGGACGGGCAAGTCAGCGGGTGCGTGGACGGGTAACGGGCAGGCGAACGGACGGACGGATGGGTAGGCGGAAGGACGGACGGACGGATGGAGCAACAGGTGCACGGGTGGGTGAGGAGACAAGAAAGCAAAGAGAACGATGGGGCTAATGAGGGAACCTAAACGGGCGGGGACTCCAGGTGTCAGGTGCCACCAGAGTTCTACAGATCTAACTCTCCTGTAACCTGAAACAATTTCAAAATATAAATTTGACAAAAATAAGAATTGTAAACACTTATAAAGACATCAAAACGCTGGTGTGAGGAGCTTCCTCTGCTAAGGTCAGAGCATCTCTCTGCTGGGTCGCCCAAGAGGATGGGCCTAGCTGAGGAGCAGGAAGCCTGGGGCCCCCTCCCCCTTCCCGTCACAGGCTGATTCAGTGCACCCAGACTACCCTTCTAGAAGGCCGTCTCCAACCACAGGACTGCCTGAAATCTCCGGTTTTCAGAGATCAGATGATTCACACTCTTTTATAAGAGGAAGAAGTCTCACAGACGCCAGAACAATTAGAAGATCGTTTCGTTTTATTGCCGAACGGTGTGTCGTCCGCACGTCCCGCATCCCACTGTAGAGCACTGTCATGAAAGCGTGAGGTGTACTAAAACACAGCCCGCTCTAGGCAGCGGATGTTTCCCGTCACAGAAAAGCACCCCGCATACAGGTTCACATTAACACACACAGTACACTAACATCCATCCGTAATGCATCCCAGGCCACGGGGCGCGTCTGAGCACAGGGCCACGTCTGCAGCCAACCTCTGGGCTTCCGACCAGAAAGCCGAGGCTCTGGCACGGCGTAGGCGTTCGTCCAGCGGCTCCCACGCCCCACGAGGCCCCAAGACGGCAGCAGTCCACACAAACCGCCACCGCACCAGACATCAGCAAGCTGGTGGCCCATTTAGCTCGTCAGCCCGACAGTGGTCCCAAGCCAAAATGGTGGCGCTCTAGGCAACCCACAACGAGCAGAGCAAATCGCACCATCAGGGCACATGTGCGGCCGCCCACGAGGACTGACACATTTAGATAGAAACGAGCAGGCCACGTGACCGCTGGCTCGCATTTAAAAACCAACCTTATTACTTTACATCCTTCACGGACCAGACAGCCCATGGACGTAAGCGTTTTTAACAAGTTTAAGGCGATAGTTACACCATGTCTGTTTCTTGAACACAGTCTGTAAGACAAGGATTCCACTAAAACTCCCTGAAACAGGCTTTAGTGCCTGCTGGGGGGTCTGCGGATCCAAGACACAGCTCCTCTGGCACCGGCTCCGGCCATGGCTCGGCCACCCTGGGGCCCCGCAGGGAGCGAGGAGCAGAGAAATGATTCCGACCCATCGTCCATCTGATAGCGTGCGATCAGGGGAGGGGTCGGCAGCCCAGCGCGCTCCAGCCGACAGCCCTCAGAGGGGGACGCGCCCGAGCGGATGTCCCTCGCGAACCCAGAGTCGGCAGCCACCTGCCTCTCGCTGGCCCTCCCGGTCAGGGTTCTGCCGGGCCGCAGACGTGGCGGGCGGCGCCGACCGGCACAGCGTCCTTCCGTCCCCACAGTGAACACGGCAGTGGGACAGGAAGCCCACGGGGGTCCCGGCGTCCAGGGCGGCAGGCTAGGTCTTGCTCCGCCGGAGGAGTGCGGCAGTGGGGCCGCGGCCGCCCTGGAACTTGAGGCTCTGCAGGTTGACCGGCGCGCCGTGCTTCAGCAGCGTCTCCACCGTCTTGGCGTGTCTGCCCTGGGCGGCCAGGTGCAGCGCGCTGAGCCCCTGCGCGTCGGCCAGGTCCAGCACGTCCGCGCTCACCAGCTCCTCCACCACCTCCGCGTGCCCGGCGGCGGCGGCCAGGTGCAGCGCCGTCTGGTGGCGGGGCCCCCGGGCCAGCACGTCCGCCTTCTCCTCCACGAGCAGCTTGACGGTGGCCAGGTGCCCGTGCCGGGCAGCCAGGTGCAGAGCGGTGCAGCCCTCCGCCGTGGCCGCCTCCTTGTCGGCTCCCCGGTGCAGGAGCAGCCGGGCGGTGCTGGTGTGGCCCGTCTCCGCGGCGACGTGCAGGGGCGTCTGCGACAGCACGCTGCGCACGTCGACGTCGGAGTGCAGGTCGATGAGGACGCGGGCCACACGGTAGTGGCCTCGCTGGGCGGCCAGGTGCAGCGGCGTCCTCCCGTCCAGCGTCTGCGCGTTCACGCTCACGCCTGGCTGCCTGGCCAGCAGCTTGACGATGGGCAGGTGGCCCTGCCAGGCGGCGTAGTGCAGCGGCACCCATGCGTCCTTCCCCGGCAGACTCACGTCGACGCCTCGGCGCAGCAGGATGCGCACGATGCTCTCCTGGCCGTGCTGGCAGGCCACGTGCATGGGCGTCCGGCCCTCGCAGTCCACCTCGTGGACGGACGCGTTCTTCTCCAGCAGCAGCCGAGTGCTGCCCTCGTCCCCGTTCTGGGCCGCGAAGTGCAGCGCCGTCCACTGGTCCTCGTCCGCGGCGTTGACGCTGATCTTACGCGCCAGCAGGAGCTCCACGACCCCGCGCACCCTCTTCTCCACCGCCACGTGCAGCGGGGTGGAGCCCTTCCTGTTGGTCAGGTTGGGGTTGGCGTTACTGAGCAGAAGCCACTTGACGCACTCCTCCTGCCCGGCCTCCACGGCCAGGTGCAGCAGGCTGGCGCCGCCATCCAGCACCAGGTCCACGTCCTGGGGCTGCAGGATCTTCATCAGCCTGCTGGTGTCCCCGCTCACGACGGCTTCCACCAGCTTCCTCTTCTGGACGTCGGTCGTGCCGAGATCTGCGGGGAGAGAGAGAGACGAGGCTCAGGCCACCAGCCACTCCCGGGGCCTGGCTGGTGCCCGGATGTGGCCCCCGGGTCGCCGTGCGGCTGGACTCACTCAAGAGCCCGCGGGGCCGTGTTACTAGGTTTCAGATGCGGCGGGGAGACACATTTGCAAAGTGAAAGTCATGCTACAGACCTACACGGTTGTCGTCTGATAAGGACGCAAGCCTCGGCCTCTGTGTGCTCGGAACGGCCGTGATTGCTACACTTACTTCACTGGGAAGAGAAAAAGGTTAAGAAAGGCCGTGTGCCCCGAGTCTCCTGGAGAGCTGACGGCTCCGAGGCCGGGGGCACCCTTCCCAGGCCGCCCGCGGCTCCCCGACCCGGCCTCCTAAATGCAGCGTCTCACCCAGGAGACGTCGGAAGGTTTCCTGAAAGAATCCGTCAAGGACTGCGACGTCCCATTCCGGAAGAACCGCTATTCATGAGGAAAAGGTTAGTCCTACCAGTGTCTGCGTTCCCGTTAGTGCAGAGCGACATCCCCTCCCCTACTCTCCAGCGGACCTGCAGGGGGCAGGGGCTGGGGATGCGACGTACAGGCTGGAATTCAAGAAAACACAGCCCGCGCAGCCCGCCACGTCCGGGCTAGCGTCTCTGCACCGGCTTCCGAGCCCAGCCAGGAACGGATCCTCCAAGAGCATCGGACCCAGCGAGAGCTCTAGGACACGTCTCTCCCCCCGAGGTGGGGAGTGTCTTGCCCGTTCCGTCTCTTCTCACCCAGTCAAGCTGTCTGGCTGGGCCCTGCCCACAGATGTGTCTCTGTAAGGCTTTTCCTCAACCCAAAATGCCCTCTTTTTCCCCAGAGTCCACTCTAAAAATCGCAGAAGGCTCCCGGCATGCGGGAAAAGCCCTTCCTTCCAGGAAGGCCCTGATCCACCAGGAGAAACAAGACTCCCCCTCCCACCGGGCTCCGCACCCTCCCCACGGCCCCTAGGCACTTGGCCGCCCCCACACCACTGTCCCCCCTGACCGGCCATAGTCCGTATTTGCCTGGCGGGGCCGCAGCACCCTGAGGGCAGGACGGGGCTGCGTCTTCCCCTCCCCATGTGGGGGGAGCCAGCCCCTGCGCCCAGGGACCAGCATTTGGGCCAGAGGCAGGGAAAAACCCCCTTCTGAAGGAAAAACCCATCAGAATTAACATAAAAATACAAGGTGACGTCACCGGGAAGGACCCTACCCCAACAGGTAGTACAGGACGGAATCAACACGGTAACACCTCCAGGAGCGACTCACCCATCCTAACACGTGGTTAAAATGAACGGGGGACTCACAAATCAAGCAAAGGGGTTTCATGAAAAGGGGGGACACGGCTGCCCTCTGCAAGAGAGCTCTCCGGGTGCGGGTTTCCTTTCTCCACTGGCCTCACTTGACAGGACTCGGGCTTCTGCCAAGCCAAGGTCAGACCCTACACCTGGGGTTGGCACAGGTAAGGCCTCCCGCACAGCCCAGGGGACGGCCCACTCCCTCTGCTGAAGTGACAGCCCACAGAGCCGCTCGGCCCGCCGCTCACCAGCACGGCCCCTCCGGATTTGGGCTCGGCGAGCTAGCTACGTGCCAACGCCCCCGGCAGTCGGTCACGGATACAAACATGGACAGTGGCTCCAGAAGCTGCTGCCCGAGCTTCCAGCGGCACACGGGCTCCTACACACACGGCCTGCCTGCGGCCCCATCACTCTGTGCGTTACTTCCCAGGAAACGAGGTTCTCACTTACCGCCCGCTGAAGGCTCCCGCTCAAACGACAAGGACAGGGACCCTCTGGAGGAGAAGGCAGAGTCGACGGAAGACACCCCCGAGAGCCTCTTGCCGCTGCTGGCCGACGGCAGGCGGGACTCGGAGCAGCTGCGGCTGAGCTCCTCCGGGCCGTCGAGGGTCTGAGAGGTGCCCGAGTCCAGCTGGGAGAGGAGCTCAGACAGGCTGTAGTCGCTGTCGAAGGTCGGCGCGGACGCTCGCTTGAGAGGGGTGCACACGGGCTTCTGTGAACCAGGCAGAGGGGGGTGGATGAGAGCCACCCAGGACACAGGCAGTGCCACGGAGAGGGAAGGGGCCCTGGGTCCCTGGGCAGCCACACAGGGCGCTCTGCCTGTGGCCACGTGCACAGCCGCAGGGAAGCCCGAGCACCGTGCGTGGGGCCCGCCAGGCGCAGACACGCTGCGAGCCCAGACAGACTGGATGGACGCGGGAAGCCCCTCGAACTGGGCAGGGCGTGATGCGCAGGGAGCGTGGGAAGCCCGAGTGCTGGGCCGTGCCCACCTGGCCGGCCAGCGTGGGTACGGAAGGAAGGACTCGGGACAGGGGCTGGGAGCCCCTCACTGACAACCACCTGTGCCCCCTCCTCTGAGCCCCGTGAGTAGGGCTGGGGGGCGGCGTGGGGGCAAGTGCACGGGGCAGGCCCGGCTCCAGCACCAGCAGGGACAATCTAGTCCACACGCACCAACGGAGCCTTTTGGAGGGCGTCCCTACCGGACCTCCAGAAAGGCAGATTTCTGGGGAGGGATTAAGCCCGAGGGTGGCTTCCGACCCCTCCCGGTTCAAGCCCACCGGTCCCCGGTCCTCGCTCCTTGGGACCCGCTGGTCCACTCTGACCCACTGGCTCAGTGCGCGGCCGCGCCCTCAAGCTGGGGGCTCCTTCTTCCTTATCAGGGCGAGGTTGCCACCCCCAGGCACCTTTGCTCCCCAGCCTCACACACACGCCCCTTTATGTTGAGACAACGGGCACGCCTTGAACGCTGATCTCCCGGCCTTACACGGACAGCCTGGCCTACACCGCCCGACACCAGGTAACGCATCAGGCTTCCCCCGACACGTCTCCCGTGGCCTGCCACCCCGGGCCCAGCGAGCTCTAGCCTTTACCGTTGTCACAGCACCTCGCTTAACCCACGTGGCTCTCTGGCAACAAGCCAGTTCCGAGCAGCAGACACAACGGGGCCAGAGTTCCAAGCCAGGGGGCAGAGACCGCAGAGCCCAGACCCCCTACCCCAATGGGGCCTACACAGGTCTTCTGTTCCCCGGCTCAAAGAGCATCCGGCCCGTAGCCTCCAGTGTCAAAAGCGACCCACACTGTCCACTCACTGTCCACTCTGAACCACAGACAGGAGGCAGGGGTGGGGCGCAGCTCGGCAGGAACGGCCCCCGGGGCTGCCAGGCCAGCCAGGAGACCGCCATCCTGCTCCCGAATGTGGGACCCCAGGTGCCGGGTGAGCTGGGGGTGTGGGACCCCAGGTGCCGGGTGAGCTGGGGGTGTGGGACCCCAGGTGCCGGGTGAGCTGGGGGACCAGTCCAGGCCGGCAGGGAAGCCTGCAGAAAGGGAGGGGGGCTGAGAAATGACGTCCAGGAAGGGGGCCATTACCGGGCTCTCGGGCTCCAGCGGCTGCTTTGTGTCCAGACCCTGGGCCGGCTCCTTCACGGCCCCGTCCGGCTTCTCACACAGCTCCTCGGTTTCACAAGTAATTTCTATTGGGGAGAAAAGAAAACCGGGCGTGTCACTCGGACAATGGCTTCCACATTCGCTACAGAAACGTGTGACTTCGGGTGGGGACAGAAGAGGTGAGAGCTGGGGCACGGCACCCCCGGGGACTGGCCGGCACCCCAGCTTCCGGCCCGGCGGACCTCCCAAGCGAGTCCCCACAGCCTCTGCACGGGCCCCATTGAGGCCTCCCATTAGCCATTACCAACAGGGTCTGCCAGACTCTAAGTAGGACCCACGGCGTTCCAGGCTCCCTGCGGGTGCCAAGGCTTGCCTCGGGGGAACCCCATCTACCAGAGCCAGCAGCCTGCATGCCCACGAAGACCAGGGCAGCCTATCATCCCCACCCTCCGTGTTCCCAATGTAACGACCAACCCAAATTACATAAGAATCACTTTCCAACCGCAAAAAGTACACCCATTCCAGGGGCCCAAGACCCCAGGACAAAGGCAAAGAAAGCCCCAGGTGAGGGGTCTCGCCGGTCCCCTAAGACGCGCCGCCACACCTGAACGTGCAGCACCGAGCGGCGGCCCCTCTGGGCAGCAAACCAGCCACGGGCTGGAGCAGGGGTGGACGGCCACGACCGCTCCCAGTGCCCGACGCCCCGACCCAGCCCCAGGTGCTGCAGGGCCCCGAGCCAGTGGCCAGCCTGTCCGCGTACCTGTGTCTGATCCCCCGCCTCCTGCCTACTCCCTCCCTCCCGGGACCCCAGCACAGCCATCAGGGGCAGGTCCCAGGGAGCCCCGGGACACTCACCCTGGAAGGTGGGCCGCTCGCGGGGGTCCCCGTGCCAGCACCTCTCCATGAGGCGCAGGAGGGCCCTGCAGGCCTGCGGCCGGGCTCTGCACACGGGCGGCAGCTCCGGGCGGTGGCCCTTCACCACTTTCACCATGATGTGCAGAATGTTCTTCTCATCTGCAAAGGAGAAGCGGGCAAGTCAGGGCAGCTCCGGGGCCGGGGGCCGTGGGCTTCCCCTTCAGGAGGAGGGACGTGCGTCACCCACACCATCCGCCGTCCCCACGACGGCACCCGGAGGCCACTTCATTTCCTTTGCAAAGCACAGAGAGCTCGTGACTCCTCGTACCCCAGCGCGTGTCTGCGCTCCCCCTTCCAGGTTTTAGAAATTCCGTACGATGTTCCAGATGGAACCAGGGCCCGTATCACAGGGAACATCTGCCTGGGCAACCAGCTCAAAGGAAAACGGGGTTCAAAGAAGAAAACTATCTGATGAGACGTGTTCCAAAGTGGCCCGTGCCTGCCAAAGGGAGGGAACGCTCACAAGTCATGAAGTCACGTGGTCCGACCTCCACGTAAACCCGGATCTCCCTGTGATGATGCAACACCCTTCCTAAACTCTGATTTCTACCCCAAAGCGCAGGCCCCAGGGGGGCCGTGCAGGGAGCCGGCCACAGCGACACTGGCCAGGACGCCTGCCCTCCTCCAAACACGCTCAGGTCTGGGGAGTATGAACAGGGCCCTTTGCCCACAGTACGTCACGTGGGGCCCACCTGACCTCCTCTGCAACCCTCCTGAGCACAGCAGACGCGTCACTATCACCAGCCCCTTGGTCACAGACCAGGGAGCCCAAAGTGACCCTCACTGAGCTAGACTTCTCTCTCTGCTCAGCCTAAAATCACAACGCCCATCAGACGGGACCCCAAGCTCCCTGTTCCCAGCGCCCCCCCCCGCCCCCAGTTCCCAGCACACCTGCTGCAGGGAGCCCTGCCCAGGCAGCAGACACATGTCGGCAGGTGTGGAAATCTGGCCCCAAGTCCCCGCCACCGGCCGGGATCCGGTTGAATCTCGTACAACAGCTCTCCGGCAGCTGCGCATCATTTCCACGATGCACCCGCCAAACCCTGCAGGGCCTCCAGACAAAACCGACGTGAACACCTGGAAGACTTTCTGCTGCCAAACGGACGGAAAGTTCCAGAAACGCCTTTCACTTCCGTACTGCGAACTCCCCTACGTCCCAAGCAATAAAGCACACAGGCCTTGGCTCCTGACCTTCATGTCACGCACCTGGCCTTGGAGGGCGTGTGTCAGACCGTCCCGGGCCAGGGCCGTGCCGCCAGACCACACGGACTCACACCATGGCGGCCGCGGGGGAGGAGGGGGAGGGAGGCAGACCGACAACAACGACACAAACCCCCACCAGGACGGGACTCCCGGACCGGGGGGCCTCACACCGACGCTGCTCTGAATTTCCTGATCTTTCCCATCCAAGTGCAAAGTAGCACGAATGACCCACGTACACCCGTAGAGGAACATGGTGAGGGTAAAACGTCCTCGATTTTTCTAACGTGTCAAGGCACGGGCACCCGGAGGACAGACATCGGAGGGGCTGCCTGAAGGGGGACGAGATGTCGCAGCGCTCGGGGGGGACGTCAGGGACCTGGGTGCGCCCATCGGTGCGAAATCCACCCAGCTGCCCTGGAGACTGGTCGCCCGGCAGGGGCCGCGCCTCATACCCCCCGATGACACACTTACGGGTGGCTAAGGTGGTAGAGTTCACACGTATTTACATGTATTTTGCCATGTTTAAATTAAAGAAAAGAACTGGCTGGAAATATCCACAGCTGGCAAATCCAGAGAGACAGAAGGCCGTCGGGCAGTTGTCAGGGGCTGGGGGGGTGGCCTTTGGCCTGGACTGGGGGTGGGGGAGGGTCCCTTCATGGGGGTGAGAATGTTCTGGTTCTAGGCTGTGGGGGCATCTATGCAGCGGCAAATGCACTTGATGTCCCTGAATCAGACACTTTAAAGAGATAAAAGGCTATTTGTGTCCCGTGTATCATGTCACATGCACACGCACATGCGTATACACACACACAGAGGAACGAGCTGGTACAGACAGAAACCTGCTGAACAGAGCAGGTTCGGTGTTCAGAACCGTTCAGAACTGTTCGGGCGGCCGCCTTCCCCGGCCCTCGAACCGCGCTGTGACTGTGCCGGTGTCCACACAGAGGCCTGCAGCGCGGGCAGTGGGGCTGTGCAGGACACGCTGGGTAGGATGGACCAGCGCCCCCACGGTGCCCCCGGGACGGTCCCGCCGGCCTCGTGGCCCAGAGCCACCCCCCATCCCCTGGGAGCGCGGGTCACAGGCACAGCTTCAACGGAGACAGGACCACACACGGCGCGCCACTCACCTGCGAAGGGCTTCTTCTGCGTCAGCACACCCCAGACCACGATGGCGAAGCTGGAAGGAAAATCGGCCGGGTCAGTCTCTGCGGGCCAGGGGCTCACCCACACGGCACGGGCCGGAAGGAAAGCGCTCCAGCGCCTTCAAGAGCGAGGCAGTGGGAGAGGCGAGGGGGAGAAATGACACCGAGACGTTTCCCGCCCGCTCGTGGAACGGGGCTCCCCATGGAGCGTCGGGGGGGGGGGGTGGCTCCGATGTCAGACGCTGCCTGACGGACACACGTGACCTCTTGCTGCCCCAACAGCGTGCCTGGGGTGGGGGTGAAGCGGCCAAACGAAAGGGACGCGCTCTGCGGCCGGACAGTGGGCGCCGGGGAGCGGGCCTGTGTCTGCTTAGTCGCCCTCCATCTTCCGGCAGGCTCCGGGCACGAGGCGCTGACGCCAGCTCCGGACGGGGCGAGGAGCCTGCTCGCTGAGAGGTCACACGGGGCTGGGCAGAGAGCGGGGAACACGAGAGCCGGGCCAGCTGACCTAGCTGAGGTCCTTTCTTGGTTGGTGGAAATCATATCCACACTCACTCACTCTCTGGATACATACACAGTGTACAAAATTACTCTGACTTGGGGCGCCTAGGTGGCTCAGCAGGTTAAAGCCTCTGCCTTCAGCTCAGGTCATGATCCCAGGGTCTTGGGATCGAGCCCTGCATCGGGCTCTCTGCTCAGCGGGGAGCCTGCTTCCACCCCTTCCCCGGCTGTCTCTCTGCCTACTGTAATCTCTGTCAAATAAATAAATAAAATCTTTTTAAAAAATTACTCTGACTATACCCCCCAACAAGCACAGTCTAACACATTAAAAGTTAAATAAATAAATAAAACAAGGAGCCCAGACACCGAGCGAGCACCCTGCCCCGAGTGGAGAGCGGCTACCGACAGGGAAGCCCGGAATTCTCCACGGAAAAGTAACTGAAGTCTCCAAGTTCAAAAGTTGAAACGCTCATCTCCAAAACAAACCCGGAACCTTATCGTCCCCAAACTCGACGAGCCAGGACAGGTCCCCACCGTGCCACCGACAACAGGCGGACAGCCCAGAGCCCGGCAGAGCACGCACCCAAGGGCGACGGCCAAACCAGTCTGCCGGGACCCCAGGCGCAGGCCACGTCGCGAAGGCAAAGCTTCGTGCTCGAGGGCGCAGGGTCACGGTCCGCATGCGGAAGGCCCGTGCTAAGGGGCTTGGGCGCGCCCTCCAACCCTCCCTGTCTTCTCCTCCAGCAGGTCTGGGTGAGTAAGACCTTTGCAATGTGGAAAAGGCAGGCACCGCCGGCGTGGGGATTACGCTCGAGGACCTCCATCCCGCGGACGCTGGTTTGTGGACAACCCCAGCAAGCCTGCGTTCCTCCGTCAAAGCTAAGTGACATGAGAAGTGTAAGCTGCTGGGCCGGAGGGAGGGGCCCGGGCAGGAGCCCACGTCCTCGCACGCAGGGACCCACGGAGCACCGAGGACACACCGGCTAGAGGAACCCGCGCTTCACGAGAACACCAGCGCTCTCCCAGTGCGGGAGCCCGTCTGGTTGCTCGGGTCTCTAACTGGCACCAAGCACGAGCACTCCCCACCCCCGCTGGCAGCACCTGCAGGGGACAGCTGTGCTGCACGTCTGGGGTAGCCTGGACCCCCAGCGAAAAACCCCGAACCGAGGAATCGAGGTGCAGAGCCCCAGCTGGGGCCACTCGCACGTCTGTCGCGCACCTGTACACGTCGTGCTTGGTGTCGAAGAGCCGGCTCTTCTCCCGGATGCGCTCCGGAGGGAGGTAGGCGATGGTGCCAAACAGGCCGTCCATGCTGAGGTCGTGGGAGTGGGACAGCCCGTTGCACTTGGCCAGCCCAAAATCAGAAATCTGCAACAGAGCGAGGAAACCAGCGATCAGCGAGCTTCGTGGGGCCCCCGGGGAGGCACTAGGGTTCTCCCAACCCTTCCCCTCTGCCGGGCCACACGGCTCCGTCCCCTCCAGGGAAGGCACAGACGGCTTTGGAGGAACCGTGTCCCCGCCACTGGGAGCTCGACGTGCAGGGAAGAGATTACGCTTTAAGGAAAGAATTCACTGAGAGGCAGAACTCTGGAAGATTACAATCTTACGCCTGCCACCGGGCACGGCCCAAGTAGGCCTAAAGGAGAAGAGCGACCCTGGGGTTGTCGGGGTTTCAGATGACATATGAGGGCAGGGCCGGGAGTCCTGCCGCAGCCGCAGCCGCAGGTCAGGCCGCAGTCCAGCTGGCGGGGGGGGGGGGGGGGCACAGCATGATCTTTAAAGGGAACTGGGCCTTCAGACGCCCTTTAAAGCAAACAAGACACACACCATGCAGCCTCGAGGAGGCATTCTGCCCTCCACCCGGAACCGCGCGCGATCAACAGACACTTGCTGTCTCCTTTCCTGAACACGAGGCATCCACATAGAAGGCGTGACGTGACGCACCTCTCCTCCCCGTGCGCCGCCCGCCCCGAGGGAGCGCCCGGACCCCAGCTACGCAGGCCCCACACCTCCGCCTTCTCCTCTCCTTTGGGACCAGGTGTCCGGCGAGCTCAGGAAGCTCGGGGGACCCCACGGCGAGAGGGAAGGCGTCACCGGCTCCCCGCAGCTCAGCCCCCGCTTGCGTGTGTCGGGCCCCCCGGACGCCGGCTGAAGCTGTGTGCGTGGGCCCAGGCCACACTCCCTGACACGAAGGGACTGGGGGTCCACGTGGAAAACTGTCCCTTCGTGGTCTCTTCCAAGGCTTACGAACTGTTGTGACGCCTTCCAGTGAAGTCCAGGGCCCCACCTCAAACACGCAGAGGGAGGGAGGGAATGGGGCTGAGCTGGGCCTGACTTCTGGGCGCGCGTGCCCTGGGCGTCAGCACCGCTCAACACAGGGAGAACGCACCCCCGGTCACCCGGACCTACAAGGGCGCTGGGACCACACCTGCCGGGAGCGGCTGGACAGAACCGGAGCAGGACGGGGCCCAGCCGGGACCGCATGGGGCCATGCCCGGAGGGTCCGCCTGGCTGTTGCTGGGCCCCGGCTGCCCATGTCGGCCTCCCAGAAAACTCCCGTGCACCACCCTGCCCTGCACGTCCACAGAGCTGCTCCGGGCGGAGACAGAGCCGGCCCGGGACCTCTCCAAGTCCACAGTGCGGATGTCTCAGTTCAAACTCTCAGCCGCTTCAGCCCTTCAAGTTCGGACGTGGAGACCCACTGGGGCCCGGGGTCCGACCCCGTGCCTCCCGCCCCGCGCAAGCCCTTCCCCTTCGTTTCTGCATTTCCGCTGTCCACCTCAGAATGTCCTCGGTGTGAGAAAATAACCATAAATTTCACGTAAAAGCCACAGCAACGAAATGCAGATCAGAAATCCAAATTCTCTCCCCTGACCCTCCGCGCCACCTGCCCCCACCCTCCACCGGGTACCTCCTCGCCCCCTCCCTGCCCTGTCCTGCCCAGGGCCCGTCTGTCTGATCCCGGACACCGGGGCCCGGGCCATCCCAGTGTCTATCGTGTATACAGCAGGTGCCCTATAATTTGCAAACGAACTTTCACATCCAGCACCCGCCTCAGTACTGCTCAGTGCTCAGAGATGCCACCGGGACGTGGGCCCTGCTCCCCCCGGGCCCAGCTGGACGAGACCAAGGAAGGGCCTGGTCAGGGCTGTGCTGGCTTATGGAGCCACAGGAGCACGGGACCCTCAGGGTCCCCCGGCATACGGTCTGGTCTGGGCCGAATGGACCACAGAAGCCTTAAACTAAACCATTCCAGGGGCCGCCTGGCCAGCTGAGCGGCTGTGGTACGGGGCTCTGGATCCCCATCGTGAGTTCAAGCCCCACACTGGGTGTGGAGCATGTTTTAAAAAGAGAGAAAATACAGTAACAATAAACGAAGCTTTTTCTTTTCTGCTTGAGATGGGCTTGCTCCTCTGGTATTTCACACAGTTCACACTAACGTACATGTAGAGTTAACATGAAGTCTCTGTACCGCACTCTGCAAAGTAGGCATTTGCTCCAAAACCGTGACCTCCAGCCACCCCTGCTGAGTACAGAAAGGCAGTCTTGAGGCGCCCGAGGGGAGGAGGGAGGCTGATGACTTGATCTCATTTCAGGATTCCAGATTCAAGTCTTATCATCCAGATCATCCCAGACCACAGGCCGCCCCGAAATCTGGGGGCCCGTCCCTCGATACAGAAGCTCAGACACTTCCCTCCATGCCGCACCTCGGGGACTCGGGAAACGTGTGATGCAAATACGTCATCTGTCTGTTGGGCTGAGCAGTGGTCCCAGAAGAGCAGCCCCCTGCCCCTGGGCCTTCTGGGCTGATGGGGGAGGGGACCGGCCTCAGTCACCCACAGCTCCTTGGGACCCACTGGGTTCTTCGAGGAGCTTCACCCGTTTCATGAAACAGCCACCAGCACCAGGCTGCCCAGCCGGCATGCGCATGAGCGGGAGAAAATCGTGTTCAAACAGAGGAAGCTGGCAGCTGATGCAGGACGACCTACCAGGAACGCAAGCCCCAGCACCCGGTGTGGAGAACCGCGCTCGTCTCCCTACTGAGCAAGCAGTAAGTGCGCACCGTGCACCTAGCACTGGAGACGCACCCCGGACAGAGGTCGGCATCGCCGGGGGCAAACAGGACTGTCTGGCCACCCATGCCCACGGCGCCAACAGCAGCGCCCTCACCACGCACGTCCGCGGGCCAGGCGCTGGGTCAGCCCATCGTCACCTCCGACCCTCACTACAACACAGAGGGGGACCCCCACCCCCAGGTGACAGCTGGGGGTGGGGACTGCACCCCTAGGATCTGCTTAGCTGGTGAGCACCCAGCAGCCCCTCCCCTAATCTAACTTAGCCTCCCACTAAGAAACCTAGAATTTTCCATGACCTTTCTGCCTATGCCCCCTCCTCCTGCAGCAGGAAGTCTGATCCTCTCTGCAGACCCCGTACCCCACCCCGGTAGAACCCCCACCCCCAGCTGGAGTCCCCTGAGTAACGCCTCCCCCACCCGGTGGGCGACCTGTGGGGCACCTGCCCCCTAGGACCTGTCCGGCCCTCGTGGGACACCGCTGTGGCCCACGCTCAGTTTGTGTGAATCTAGTACAGGCACAGACCCCGTGGCTACTGCCACTGATGGTGGACAGTGGCTGAACCCCTGAGCCGCAGCTTAGCAGGACCCGTGCCCCCACCCAGGGCACCTGGCCTGCGGGAGGGACCCCTGGCTCACCCTACGGTCTGCCACGGCCTCCTCGGGCTCTCGTGTGCGCAAGCCCAAGGTCGAAAGCGGTGCTCCTCCCCGGGTACCCAGAGGACCGCACGCTCCCTGACACAGCCCTGTGATGTCAGTGGAGGCGGAAGGTCCCGCGGGAAGCCAGCACGCCGGCCGGAAGGAAACAGGGCTCCAGTAAAGCCGGGAACCGCCGTGGCACCCATTCACGCCCGACCGCTTGTTAGCAGGAGGGTACCTCCACCTGCCGGCTACTGTCTGATTTCCGGGCGACACCCATTCAAGGGGCAGCTCGCAGTGGACAGTGATCTCCCCGTTGGCCTTGGTGCACAGAAGGGCCTGAGGAGCCGCAGGAGCAGGCCGCCTGGTCGCCGCCCAGTCGCGCGCCTCCTTCCAACAGAGCCCAGGGGCAGGGCCAGACTGCACCTGGGTCTCTCCGAGCCCTCGGGCCAGCACGGGAGGGGGTCCGGCGAGTGTGGGGCGACCGGGCAGGGAGAGCAAGTGTCCGCAGGTGAATGTCTTCCAGGAACGGTTCCCACAGGGAACAGAAAGGGGCTCAGGCCTCGGCTCCCTCTGGCGCGCTCCTGGGCCCGTGCACCCCGCAGGCAGGCAGACAGCCCCGGGCCTGCCAAGCGAGCCAGCGTCACCCCACGGAGAAGACGCATGACGCGTGTCACCCTGGTGTCCACAACAGGACCCCGGACACGAAGGCCCTGCAGAGGACAGCCTGAGTCAAAGAGCACAAACCCGACGCCGTTACGAACTGCAATTCCAGGTGGCCGGTGCCTGGCTTTAGCTCTATGATCCCTCACACTTCTCTGTTTCATAAACTTACCCCAAAAAAACAAAAACCAGGGGCAGACCTCAGGGGCCTGGCATCACGAGAATGAGCCCCCTCCGGAGCTGTTCCTGTGGAGCCTCCATTTCAGATCACCCCCAAATCCCACCACCGCCATCCGGAGACCACGGAAGGGGGTGCAGCCGTCACCACAGAGCCCGCGGGCCCACGGAGACAGCCCACCCACAGCGCACTCAGGGGCGGACTCCTAGCCGGATTTCAGTAAGATCTAAGTAAGACCCGTGTCGGGTACCCCGGAAGCCTCTTTTTCCAGGGTGCCCAGAATTCAGGCTCCTGCTCCAGGATCTAGGGGAGCGACCCGGGTGCCGAAGGGGCCATTCCCCGGCTACGCGTTGAGGGGCTCACACTGCGCACGATGAGACGGGGGTCGCTGGAGTCCTTCTGCTGACGGAGGCCTTTGCTTCGAGGGCCCCCCCGCGCACTGTGCCCGCCCTCCCCGCCCTTAACCCCCCGGCCGCCAGGGCCCCGCCCATGGTGCCGGGCGCGTCCTACCTTGACATGGTAGTGGGCGTCCAGCAAGATGTTGGCGGGCTTGAGGTCCAGGTGCAGGAGGGGCGGCGCCATGCAGTGCAGGAAGTTCATGCCCACGGCCGTCTCGTGGATGATGCGGAAGCGCAGATCCCACGGCAGCGGCTCGGCCGCCAGCAGCTTCTCCAGCGAGCCCATCTCCATGTACTCCATGACCAGGCCCACGGGCTCCTGGCATATGCCGTACACGGGCAGGATGTAGCGGAACTTGGCCATCTCCATCTTCCTGGCTTCTTCCAGAAGCTCCCCACGCTCCCTGGAAAAGTCGAAGACGTGAGACATGCACGGGGCTCCCCAGCCACTGACACGGAGGCCCGGAGGCCACCAGCTCCGCGAGTGGAGAAAATGACCCCCACGTATGTCCCATGATCCCACTCGGAGCCTCCCAAGGTCACACGTCTTAGAGATATCCAGGCACTTCTGTGCACGGGGGAACGTAACACTGATTATTATCTGAAAACCCAGGGGTCACCAAGCGAGACGGCCAATGCCGGCGCTCCCGTCTCCTGGGACGACGGAAGAGGAGTTTCCTTGAGACAATGCATCCGTCCCAAGACCCCAGTCACTTGTGAAGCCCAGCACTCCGTCTGGCCCAGGGTCCCCTGAATCCAACCCCACACTCACGTCACTGGCATGTCAGCCGGCGAAGCCACCTTCTTCTAAAACCGTTGTTTTGGTTATAGTAACATATAGGTAATGGAGTTTTTGTCTTAACCACGCTAAGTGTACAGTTCGCAGGCATCACATACACTCACGGACTGTGCAACCATCACCACGCTCCACACCCAAACCTCGTTCATCGGCCCAACAAGAACTCTGTGTCCATTCAACAGGAGCCCCGTCCTGTGGGCCCCGCTCACCCCGGGCTACCTCCTGCCTGGACGGACTCATCCACGCATCTGACAGACGTGCAGTCCCACAGTGCCTGTCCTCCTGTGACTCAGCATCTCAGCACAACGTGCTCGTGCGTCAGCTGTGCCGCAATGTGCGCCCAAGCCCCATTCCTTTTCCGGGCTGAATAATGTTCCACCATAGGAACATGTCACCCTCACGTACCCACTCGTCTGACGGTGGACATGTAGGTGGTTTCCCGCGTCAGGTTACTGTGACTAAAGCTGTATGCTGCACATGCTGGTGCACAAGTATCCGCCTGCGTCCCTGTTTCCAAGCCTTTGGGCTCCACACCCAGGAGTAGGACGGCTGGGCCATCTATGCCAAACCTTTTCAGGAACCCCCAAGCGCTGCGCACAGCCTGCCCTCGGTTCTGGCGGGAAGACAGTCTCCCCCGTTCAAGCCACACAGCCGTGCCTGCTTTCCCACTCGCGGTGCAGACTGGCGGCTGTGGGTGCAGAGCTCCGGACGTTTGCTCCCGGGCCCCCCACAGTGTGTCGGCCCAGGGTCCAGGGTCACACCTGGTACAGCCGCAAACTCACAGCCTGGAGTCCCCGTATCCTGGTCTGTGTCAGCAAAATGGAGCAAAAGTCCCCGGGTGCACGCAGGAGAAAGGGCTGAATCACAGGAGGCGGCTTGGTCACATGCCATTGAGGTCAGCGGTGGTCAAAACGGGACACCCTCAAACGCACCCTGCAAGCTGGCCAAGCCGAGACTTCCCAGCCCCAGGGTGCTGGGGGGTTCTCAGCCCCTCGGCCCACACACCCCACCGCTGCGGCGGGGTCTCATGAGCATCCGCCAAGAATCTGTACAGCGGGCGTCGCGGGGAGAGGATCCCTGAGTGTCGATCAGGGATGCTCGCGTACCTGCGGCTCTGCCCCCGCCCAGGGAAACGGAACAAAGTCTGGGACATTTTGGATGTCATGGCTCAGGGCTGCCACTGGCATCCAGTGGGCGGGAGCCAGAGACGTGGCTCGGCGACCCGTGGTGTGTAAGAGAGCTCCCAACGCAGAGTTGCCCAAAAACCGCGCCAAGCCTGAGAGCCCTCGGTGCAGACCCAGCTTCAGTGCCCCTCGGCCAACTTTAAAATAAACCACCCCAGACCAGAGCCACCCACGTAAGCACCCCCAGCATTCACTCTAACTTCACTGTTTCCACGGGCAGCTCATACTCAACGAGGGAGCCATGAACACTCAGCAGGGACCAGGGCATCTTCTTGACACGCGGTGCTCGGGAAGCTGAGGAACATGTGCATGTGGACATGTGCATGTGCATGGACACCATGTGCCCTGGTGTCACCACTCACGGAGATTAACTCAACGTAGGTCAAAAGCCTAAAAGCAAGGTTGGCCATGGTGAAACTAGCAGAAAACATTAAGAAGCTCATTAACATCCGTCCTGGCAATGAGCTCTTTGGACATGATACCCTAAGCAAAGCACAAAAGCAAAAATCAGCAAATGGGACTGCATCCAACTCAGAAGCTTCTGGGCAGCCAAAGAAACAAGGAACAAAATGAAGGCCTCCAGGTTGGGAGAAAAATCCTGCAAACCACCTAATGGATAGGAAGTTAATACCCACAATAGGTAACAAATAAACACAACTTAAAGAAAAAATGTGATTTTAAAATGGGAAGAAGAACTAAACAGACATTTCTCCAAAGAGGACATCACAATGGCCAGCAGGGTATCGCCAACCATCAGCAAAGTGTGAATCAAACCCACAGTGAGCGCCTCACACCCGTCAGGAGGGCTCGCGTCACGCACGTGGAGGAACAAGTGCTGCAGAGGACGTGGAGGAAAGGGGAGTCCTTACACACTCCTTACACACTCCTGGTGGGAATGCACACTGACTCAATCACTGCAGACGACATGATGAAGGTTCCTCCAAAATGAAGGTTCCTCCAAAGAGTTAGAACAAAACTGTCAATGTAATGAAAAGAAGGGCCATCTGTACCCCAGTGTTCATAGCAGGAGCGGCCACGGTCGCCAAACTGTGGAAAGAACCAAGATGCCCTTCAACGGACGAATGGATAAGGAAGATGTGGTCCATATACACTATGGAGTATGATGCCTCCATCAGAAAGGATGAATACCCAACTTTTGTAGCAACATGGACGGGACTGGAAGAGATTATGCTGAGTGACATAAGTCAAGCAGAGAGAGTCAATTATCATATGGTTTCACTTATTTGTGGAGCATAACAAATAGCATGGAGGACATGGGGAGTTAGAGAGGAGAAGGGAGTTGGGGTAAATTGGAAGGGGAGATGAGCCATGAGAGACTATGGACTCTGAGAAACAATCTGAGGGTTTTGAAGGGGCGGGGGGGGGGGGGGGGGGCGGGGGAACCAGGGGGGGGGTATTAGAGAGGGCACGGATTGCATGGAGCACTGGGTGTGGTGCAAAAACAATGAATTCTGTTACACTGAAAAGAAATTAAAAACAAAACAAAACCAGAACTGTCACACAAGGCCTCTGGGAGGGAACCCAAAGGCAATGAAAACAAATTTCCACAAGAGATCCGCACACCCACGTTCACCCCAGCATTATTTACAACAGCCACGATACAGAAACAACCCAAATGCCCATCAGGGTACGAAGGGGTAAAAAGCAAGCTGTGGTGCACACAACACCGTGCGCAATTTCTCAGCCACGAGAAGGCAGGCTCTCCCGCATCCGCAGGAGACGGACCTTGAGCACATTACCTGTGGCAAGGTGAGCCCGATGGAGAAAGTTCTGCGTGATGTCACTGACATGTGGAATCTAAGAAGGAATAAAGTGGTGGTGACCAGGGGCAAAAGGTGGGGGGTCACCACTGACGCTGTTTAAGGGCACAGGCTTGTCCCCAGTGTGAAAACAGCCACGTACAGGTGAACACACAGTCTGTTGCACAGGGACAGTAAGTATGTAATATGTAAACATCGCTCCGCTCCGAGCTATGCGAATGTATCAATGTATCAATGTTACACAGTCTTCACCTTAAATTGACGCAATGTCAAATGCACCTGATGAAAAGAAGCGAATCTGTTTGTCCTGGACAATGGGTCGCAGGTATGTGCTGGGGAACGTGCTTTCTAATCAGCTCCTAAAGGAATGGTCCAGAACCACATGCCAGACGCGCCCTCTTGCATCTTGGGAACCGAGCAGGTCCAACACTGGCACACGGCCACGCATGCAGTAGGCCAGGGTGGCCTCAGGGATGCCCCCAAAGTGCAGGTTCTGGCACAAGCAGCCCAGAACCCACTACAGGGGCTCTTCCAGGGCCCGGATGCACCTGGTCCTGCCGCCCTCCCCACCTGCACTCGTGTGCCAGCCCGATGGAGAGTCCCATGAGGCCATGTCGGACGGACCTCCTCTCTGAGACTATAAGCTACCAGGTATCACACACTTAGGAAAACCCTTCCCAGGGAGGAGGGCCCGCTGGCGAGAAGGCACCCAGATCACATGGCAAAGACAGCAGCACCCGAGGTCCACCTGCCCGGAGCACCTGCGCTCAACATGGTCACCGCAGCTCCGGGCAGAGAGCGAGAGAACCAGCGAGGAGACCTGACGAGGGCTGGGAATGGAGGGGACAGCCAGCAAGGATGCCCTCGCTCTCTCCTGGGGGTCCGTGGGGGGGCCCTCACCGATGCTGGGGGAGCACCCCGGAGGAGGTGGAGAATCTGGTTTGGAACACACTCAAGGAGCAAAGACTCCCCGTGGCCGTAGGAACCAGGGACCCACAGATGGGGAATGGAGAGGAGATTACTGTAGCACCAAACTGCGTTTAGCGCAGCTTGCTTGCGCAGCACGCTGTTAAATGGCCAATGAACGGAGAGCCGAATGCCCACAGGAGGGCAATGCTGCCTATGGCGGCGGGCGGGGGGTGGGGAGGAGGGGGTCCCGGTGCAGGGTTGAAGAGCTGCTTGCACCCTCCTAAGGAAACTCAGAAGGTCCACCAGCCCCTCGCACACAGAGGCAGACCCCAACCCTGCCCCGGGCTCCACAGGCATCAAGGAGGGAGGGGCTGGGTGCCAGCCTCAAGCCCCGAGGAAAGGCTGGTCATTTAAAGAGAGAGCAAAGTGATACCCCGGGCCCATCTCTTCCGTCCTCCTCCTGGGAAGACCCAGTCACCTGCACTGAACAGGACAACCACCTCCCAGCGCCCACTACTCCCACTGCCTACCACTACGACCAGCACTCACGCCCCAGTAACCCTAGCCCTAACCCTAACCCTAACCCAGTTGCTACCCGGGGACGTTACACCGGCAGCTGCTTCTGTTTCCCAGTTGGTTAGCAGCCGCTTCTGTTTCCCAGTTGGTTAGGAATCGGTGTTAGAACTTGTCTGATGCTATTGCTTTTGTTTTCTTCTAACGCGGCTGGCTTGCCTCCCCTCCCCTCCCACTGTGTGTCTGTGGGGCCCCGCGTCCTTCTGTCCTGCCCAGAGACCCACCTGCCATGGAAAAGCAGTGCAGGGTGCCCCTCCCGGCCCACAGGCCCAATGGCTCGGGTGTTACCGGCTGGACAGTGACCAGGGAGGGTCACTGCCCATGCAGGGCATCCAGAGATGAGCCCTCCAAGCCTGACTGATAACCAATCGGATTCTGAGAACAAAGTCAGCGACACTGAGGTGGAATTTCTCCTTACCCCAAGCTCTGGGCTACTTTGCAAATAAAGAGTTTTCTTCCCTTTGCCCCAAGGGCGCAGCACCTAAAAGCAGGGTGACTTCTGATCCCTCGCCAAGCCAGTGGCGGAACAGCCCCACTGGCAACACACCACTCACCCCCGCTCTCCCAGCCCCAGGCCCTTTGCACTCGACCCAATATGCCTTGGTTCAAAAACTCAGAAAGGCCT
The DNA here is from genome assembly GCF_022355385.1 of Mustela nigripes. NCBI lineage: Eukaryota > Metazoa > Chordata > Mammalia > Carnivora > Mustelidae > Mustela > Mustela nigripes. The sequence continues at coordinate 215,651,095 of NC_081558.1, forward strand.
CCCTCTGCCTCCCCACCACCAGGCCCCCGTGCTGGTGTCCTGAGAGCCCCGTGCCCTCTTGGGAAGAATGCCAGGCAGGCTTTGCACAACCGACCACTCGTGTAAGGACATTTCACTGGGGAAAACCAGCCAGCTTGGAAAATGGTCTTCTGGCAACTCCGGCAGAATGCCCTGGAGCACAGTGGACCCCACCCGTCGCCACAGCTCCCCAGGGCAAGGAAGGGGGTCCCAGGACAACCTCGGGGAGGTCTTGGGGGACACGGAGAGACGCCTCACAAGGGCCTGGGGAGGGGGCTGACCTGGGCCCCAAAGCGCTAGCATTGTTTTTGTTCAGAAGGGGTGGGCACAACGATTTTGGGACCCCACCCAGCCGAAATCCCAATGACCCCACCCCTCAGCTTTTCTTTAATTGCTCCAGGGACCCCCCCCAACACCTACGCCCCCACAGGAGGCATCTGCAATTCAATGGGCATGGAATGAGCCCTCCGCGGGGAGCCACCCGGCGGGACTGAATGCGCTCCCTGAGCGAAAAGAAACCACCTATTGTTTTCCTATCAACAGCAATTGCTTTTTTTCCATATACTTCCCCTCCAGGCAGACGACAGAGAAGAAACTACAGACCCCGGGCTCCTGGAGGACCCCAGCGCACGGAGCTCCAGCCCCGTCAGGGTCCGCATGACCAAACCCCTCTCTTCGCTGTTAGAGTCAAGCTCGTGGCCACCCGAATCCACGGACCTCAGTCTTCGTCAAAGCACCCTAAATGTCGTGACGGGCCTCCAGAGTATCTAAAATCGGGCCCATTTCGGCAGGACCGGTGTCACATTTCTCTCCGGGGACCCTTTCAAAAGCAGCTCCTTCTGGGGAAGGCTTATGAATTCGGTTTCCCAGCAGAACCGCCAGGGCGCCCCCAGGCCCAGCACCTCCTCTCTTGGTCCCAGATCGAAAAATCTCTGAGCGTTACCAGGACTGAGGTGGGGCTCCTGGTCCTGTGCTCCTTCTCAACAGCACTTACAGTAACTCAACTTTTTGCTCACTTAGGACTGGCCGAGGCTACTCTCCCTCCCGGGCAGGGCAGGTGCGAGGGAAATACCAGAAATTCACCAGACAGACCGTTTCGGAGGCGCAGCGGGCTCTCCTCACCACTCGCTCAGGAACTTCAGAAACCCCAGAGGCCGACGGAGAGGGACACCAAGGGTTCCCTCTGGAGGAATTCAGGGTGGAAAGGGCGAAAGAACAGGATGAAACGGCGGCGGCGGAGGCGCAGGGCAGTGCGGGGTCGGGGGGGGGGGGGGGGGCGGATGGGGCGAAGGAGAGGAGGAACCCAGAGCTCCTGCGAGGGGGACCCAGGAACCGGCTCTGGGAAAGGCAGCGGAGAAAAGTTGAGTCACGTGCGAGCTGCGGCCTCCGGGCCCGGCCATCCCAGTGCGCACCCAAGGAGCCTCCGAGGGTTCCCACACTGCTATTTTTAAACCTGACAAGAAACGGGCTTGTCAGATTTTCAGCTCTGTAGCTGCAAACGTGGGGTTTGCTCAGGCTCGTCCGGACTAGCCGGGGCCCGGGGGCCTGGGACGCAGTGGCTGTGGGCCTGGTGCTCTGTTATTCAGGGCTTCCTCCTAGCCCGGGGGAGGGGCGGCGGCCTCAGGAATGGGGCCTTTGGGGTCACTATGCTTGCTGAAATGGAAACACGCCCAACCCTAGACTCCACCCTGGCCCTCGTGACCCCCTCATCAAGGTTCACCAGGGAGGCCGCTCGTCTCCCCAAAGCCACCAGACCTGCCCATGAGGAATAGGAAACACAGATGGATCCCTGAAATCCCTGAAGACCCCCTTGGAAGCTCCCTGGGCAGGGGCTTCTCTGCCCCCGCATCCGCCACCATCCCGGGGATCCTCCAGGGCTGCCTGGGGTTGGGCAGCCCCTGCCTCCCCTGCACACAAGACGGAGGCCGCGGCTGCTCCGAGGGGCCTGGGGAGGGGTCTGGGGGTCGCGGGCAGGGGCTGCTCCCAGAACCCCACAAAGATCCTCTTTCCCATTTCAGGGAACATCTTGCAAACGGTGGGGCAGGGAGACCACCAATTTGGCAAGACAGGTAGCAAAACCACACTGCGAGGTCTAGCCGGAAGCTCGCAGGCCTGCAGTGCCACCAGCCCGTACTGGGCTACCGGGCAGCACCTGGGACTGAACACCGTCAGCCATCAGCCAAGCAGAGCTGGCTTCTCCAAGAGCAGAGAAATCAGCCACCGCGGCATATGCAGAACTCCAGCCTGCCCTACCGGGCCGGCCAAGTGTAAGAGGTGAACCTCTTCCTGTTGGGTGATGCTGACCTCGGCCTGGCCGCCCAGGACATGCCAGCGCCTGCCTGCTTGGGGCAGGGCAGGAAAGGCTTCCAGTTAAAGGACAAAATACTTTTCACCCAGGCTACGCAACATCTCAGTGATCTGCCTGTGTGGAGAAACCCTAGCTCCGTCTGGGCCACCCAAGAAATGAGGGCCCAGCGGCTGGAAATCACAGAGTCAGGGGATGCAGGAGGAGGTGTCAGCCTGGGGACGAGCCTGCACTTGGCTTGCTCTGACACCAAAAAATTGGCATGACAAAAGTTGCTGATGAAGAAAGCTCACTTTAACCCAGACTCCATCCGACACCTGTCCCCCAGACCCCAAGAAAGCTGCTAGGGCCAGGGTCTTGCCTTTCTGAATCTAAGCACTAGCTGGTATTCAAAGCAGTTTGGATTTTATCAAAATAACCACAGCGCCCCTCCCGGCCTGAGAAGTTACCAGGATCTGGTGCGGGGAGGGGAGGGCTTGCACAGCATCTCACCGCTGCTGGTGCTATCTTTATGACACCTGCCACCACTCTGCCGAAGTTTCCAAGAAACACTGGGTTTGAGGCTTAGAACGAGGAGCCTCCGAGAGCAGTACCGTCTCATCTCCTAGGCCCAGAAGAAAACATGACGCGGGGAGCACACGGGGCTGAGGGCACGGCAATCCTTCTACCTCAGGCCTGGGGACTCAGACAGCCCCTGCGAAGGCCATCGCCACGATCCCACCTCCCAGAAGCCAAGGATTACAAACCAGGCATTTGAGGCAGCAGAGGCTACGTGGGGTTTAAAACGAGCTGTTTTCCCTAGTCTGTGTGTGTCCGGGACTGCCTTTGTAAGGCAGATCTCCACACAGAATACAAACACAACTTTCATGCAGAACGCAAATTTTCACTAAGTGATCTTTTAGATGTGTCCAATCGAAGCTTACCTATAAACTCCTAAAATGCACATGTAAACGGAGCTTCTCCACACCCCCCTCTCCCACCCCCACCCCCAAAACGATGCACAGATCACCGTCCAGCAACTGTGTTTAACTGAGGTGGCCCTGTGTCCTTTCCAACCGTGATTAACTTGAACACCCCTGCTAGGCCGGGACAGGCAGGTTCCCACCGTCCTGGCTTTTGGACTGGAGCGTGGGGGTCGGGGGTTTGCAAGGAGGGAGGGAGCTCTGACTCGGACACAAAGCAGGTCAGTGTAAAGACCCCTTCCCAGAGGCTGGGTGTAGAAATAAAGTCGCTAAAACTAGAGTTTGCCTCGAGTAAGTGCTGCGAGAAACACGACCCCCGGGGCTACCTGCCGGACCCCAAGGCCGAGCCGGAGCCCCGCAGCCCGGAGGAAGCCTGGCCAAGCCAAGCCAGTACTTCCGACCGAAATAATTACCGTCTTAGACCAATTTGTGCTCCAGCGTAAATTACTAAGTGAGGCGAACGGAGTGCAGCTAACTCACAAAGCCCGGATCCCCACACGGCAATTTCTCTAAGCCGGGCGCAGACCGCAGCGCCCAGGCGGGTCGCGGGCGGGCCGGACGCGCCTCCGAGGGGCGCGGGTCCAAAGCCCCGAGAATCCGAGGCTTCCCGCAAGGCCCGGGAGCACCCCGGGCGCCTCACAGCGCTTCCACCCAGCGCGGCCCCCCGATGTGCCTCGGAGGAGCCGGAGCGGGGCCCGGAGTGCGCAACGGGACGGTGGAGCTCGACCCCCGGCCTCCGCGTCCCTCGGGCCCGGCGGGCGGCGCGGACACCGCCGGGGCTCACGGCCTCGCCCGGCGCCGGCTGGTCCCTCCCGAGCGCTCCGGCGGCGACCCGAGCCCCCGGCACCGCGGCGCCCGCCCCGGCCGCGCCACCCGCCCCGGCGCCCCCGCCCGGGCGGCTGACCTGTCGTCGACGTGCAGGCTGGGCGGGCACTTCAGCGCGAGCCAAGTCTTCCAGTGGACGTGGCGCACCTTGTACACCTGCCCGAAGCCGCCCGAGCCGACCTTCTCCCAGCCCGCGAACTCGCCCGCGTCGAACGTGCGCAGCAGACCCAGGGCCCACGGGCTCCCGCCGCCGCCCGCCATCGCGCGCGTCTGGCCGCCACCCCGCGCCGCCGCGGCCGCCCCGGCCGCCCAGGTGCCCAGGTGTGCGCCCCGCCCGCTGACGTCACTTCCTCCGCCGCCGGCCCCGCCCCCCGTCCCGGGGCGCCGAGGCCCCGCAGACCCACGGAGGCGAGTGCGGGGTCACCGGGTCCGCCGCCGCGCGCGGCTGCCCGCCCGGGGGCGTGGGTGCGGGCGCTTGGATCCGAGTCGATCCGATTCTCCGCGCGGCCGTCGGAAAGCCGCGACTGCAGGTTTTCCCAGGTTTCCCGGTGCTGCCACTCGGCAGCGCTTTGCCAAAAAAGGACAAAGGGATCCAACGACCGGGGGGGGGGGGGGGCTTTCGTGCAAACCGCGGATCCTGGGCAGACTTGCCCCATTTTAGGTGTCCTCGTTGGCGTGCACGAAGGTCTGCACAACGTTATCACCGTGTGAGCTCGTGGATCTACCACTGCTGTCGAGATCTAGAGCAAACCACCACGGAAGGACCCCCCGCGCCCCTTTTCAGAACCGAACCCCCAAACCGTGCCCGCCACGAGTCTTAACCTCTATTTCAAAAATTGTGTTATTTGCAAATATGTTCTGTCTGCACCCAGGAATGACCTCCTGTGGGATCTTTTGGAATCCCCCCTCCCCCACCACCACTGGGCGTAATTCCCTGGAAATTAGTGTCTCGCTTTTCTACACTGAAGTTTCCACTTTGGAATTAAGTTTCTTTCTTTCTTTCTTTCTTTCTTTCTTTCTTTCTTTCTTTCTTTTTCTTTCTTTCTTTTTTTTTGTTTTTTTATCACCCCAACAGCAAATCTTACGTTTAAAGGCAGGAAGTTACCTCCATCCTGTCCTAGAGAGCAGTATCTTTTGTATGCGTAGAACAAACTGGGGAGAAAAGCTTTTCCACCCTTGGGGAAAAATCCCCAGCCTTGAATGAGCTCAGATCTTGGAAAGATGTCTGAGTCAGAGGTCGAGAAGTATGATTGCAAACTTCAATGCCTAAACACTTACCCCTGTGGGACTATACAGTGAGGGAAGGTTTCTTCTGGGCCATAGGAGAGATACTGTGGAGGAAGGATGGGGGTGGGGGAGAGGGGACCTAGGAGGGAGCAGGACGCTAACTGTATTTTTCTGTTACCCAAAGAAGGAGATGCTGATCCTAGCTGGCTTGTGGAAGCCTCAGACTTACACAGGCTTTACCTTCCAGTGGGCATATGATAATTCTATATTATTCCCTGTAACAGAGCCTTAGTGCTGCTTTGGAAGCCACCTACTGTCCCCTCCCCCACAGCGCTACTCTTTGGCCAGGGCTCACCTCCAGCCCCCACCCCTTGCCCTTGGGCCTCTTAGGCTGGAAGACCACTGCAGACTCCTCCTTGGCCATATAACCTTGTACCCAGAACTGATCTGGTGGAGCCTGGAGCGGCAAATGGTTATTGATTGTAGCAACGGTAACTAACACTTACACGAACCTTCAAAAAATAATTGAGATTTTAAAGATACAAAGATAACTTAGAAGTAAATACAGTGGCTGTTTTGCTGCTGAAAAACAATGAATCGACAAGAAAGTGAGTCACTTGTGGGACACTGTTTCCGGGACTCAGCAAGAGGCACCTTTCTCCAGACTTCCTCTGCTCCCGAATCTTACTGTACCAGGCTCAGCAACATGAGTGACTAACAGCCCACACTGGTCTAGTAATAAAATACAGCAATTCCATTTATTTAATTATCTGGTGTTTCACTCAACAAATATTTATGGAGTGTCTGCTGCAGGCTCAGCGTGGGGTTCCTGAGCCCACAACCAGAGCCCACAGCCGCCTCCATAGACAGTCCCCAAGGGCAAGCACACGGGGCAAAGATCAAGGCCATGGCTGGGTAAACCGGCAAGGCTCTTCTTGGACTTGGCTGGGTTCCTGGTGCAGGCCACTCAACCCACTCTGAAGTTCCATTTTTTTCATCTGTAAAATGACAACAAAGTCCCCTGCAGGAGTCAAGAACGGAGCCCAGGCTGCAGACCCTGTGGGGTTAAAGGGTTAGGGTTAGGAGCACTGTTGTTTATGTTAACGGTCACTGGTCCTACGAAAGCCTGGAACCCTTAAGTGTAAAAGTGACTTAGAGTCTCAATACTTTAGTGATTATTTGACTGTAGTTTATTTTATAATGCGAGGGGCCAAGCCTTTGTGGCTATGCTATGGACCATCCAAGAAACCCCAAAGATCACTTAAATGTAGAAGACACCTTACCGTTTTTGACAGAAAATAACTTGATATTATATTGAGGTATGTATAAAACATTTACAGTTTTATTTTGTTGTGCAAATACTTAGCATAAATACATAGCAAGTACGAGTGACAGGTGAAAAGATTTAAAATGAACACGACAAATCAATTTGTTGAATTGCTTTAAATCACCAGAAGGGCACGGAACATAAAGACTGTCATTTTTTTTTTTTACCTGTAACTGTTTTATCAATTGTAAGCTTTAAAAAAATTAATACTAGCATATCATTTTATGTTTGAGATTATGCATATACAAATTGAAATTTGAAGCTTTTAATGTTAGCTTTAAAATACAGTAAGTTAGCGGAATATTAAAAATGTATGTTAAATTGAATTTTCCATTTAATGAGCTGAAGCAATTTTCTTAATAAATAGAAAAACTCATCCATAATTTTATAAGCACTCGTGTTACCGGAAATGACTGAATCCATTACAGTGTCAATAATTTCTGCCAATGAAAGCCTTTCATCGAAGCATGAAGTTTCAGTTTTAAGGTATTTTAAGTAAAAACAAAAGTGGACTGACTTAAAGAAAACTCTTGGTTCAAGTTTTGCATCTCAGCCTCCGGAAGTGGCCGTCGTGAACATTAGTGACCGCCTGGAAGATTAGTGACCGCCTCTGTGCACCGCCCCAGGGGTGGCCCCGGCGCGCGGAACTCCGCGCCTCAGTGGGCACCTCCAGGGGCTCGAGGCAGAGGCTATCGGGAGGGGTGAGCCCCGAGGGCAAGATGCTCGATGAAGTGACGGTCGACCTGTCCGGGAGCGCGGGTGGGGAAAGCAGAGCACGGCGGAGGGCAGGGCAAGCCCCCGGGGACTCTGCCGCCCTTCGCGAAAGAAGTGCCAAGTCCGTGTCCTCCTACGCGGGGGCCTGGCCAGCGCTGTTCCGCCGGCGCCCCCCACCCAGCCCAGGGTCCTCCCGGTCCAGTGTGCCCCGCTGGGCGGGGATGTCCCTCTCTCGGCGCGCTGCCCCTGCGTACGCCGCGAGGAACCCACCGAGCGGGAGGCCCGGGAGCAGGCGGGTGCGGGGCTCTCCTGCGGCAGGGTCCCCGCGCCAGGATCGCGGGTGACTTTGCGGGTCCTGGAACCCGGGGAGAGGGGTCCCTGCCTCAGGATGACCGGGGGGCTTCAGGGGGCCGGTAGGCGCGGCGTGGCCAGGTGCTGGATGAACAGTGCGGGTGTGTGTCACTTCTGCCGGGAGCGTCTGCCGCGCGCGTTGGTCCTCCCGCAGGTCCCCGGAGCGGCGCGCCGCCCTGACACGGCCCTCCTAGGCCACCGGCTCCCTTAGTCCTGGAGCCAGCCTGGGGCCACCAAGCCCGGGGCCCAGAATGACCCAGCGGCACCAGAATCCCCTGCGGGACCGCCCCCGGGGAAGGGCAGCGGAGCCCTGGGAGCCTCCTCGGAGCAGCGCCGGGTCGTCCCCTCCCCGCTCCCCACCTCTCCCTGTCCCCGCCCGCGCCCTGTCCCCTCCCCCGCCCCTCCCTCCCGGAGGCGCCCCCCGGTCCAGCCCCTCCTGCCGCGCGGGCTCCGCCCTAGGAAGGTGCCTTTGCTCTCCTCCTGCTGCAACTTGCTCGCTGTTCCAGAGAATTCCCTGCACGACTGGAGAGTTACTTGCTGAAGAGCAGAACTTGGTCTCCGCTGCGATTCTGCACTCCCGAGCCCCGAACGGCCCGCAGAGCAAGATTCTGCCGCCCGGGGTTTGGGGGGAAGAGAAGGGGAGAGGGACCGACTTCTAACTCCTAGCTCTCAGCAAGCCGGTGTCTTCCCTTCCTTTCCGTGAAGGGTAGTGACACACACGTTCCACCGGTCTCAGGCCCACAACGCAGTGATTCAGCATCTCTCCGACACGCTGCGCTGAGCCCGAGGACAGCCACCGGCTGTCCCCACACCGCGCCTTGTCCCTACCATGAGCTCTATTCCCGGTGCTGCGCCTTTCACCCCTGACTCACTCCCCCCCCCCCCGCCCCCTCCCCCCCCCCCCCCCCCGCCCCGTTTGTTTTGTGTTTAGGGCTCTTTCTCTGCTTTTTTTTTTTTTTTTAAGACTTTGTTTATTTATTTGAGAAAGAGAGAGCATGAGAGGGGAGAAGGTCAGAGGGAAAAACAGCCTCCCCATGGAGCCGGGCACCCGATGCGGGACTCCTGGATCCTGACCTGAGCCTCATGACCTGAGCCACCCAGGTGCCCCTCTTTTTCTGCTTTCTGTTTGCTTGCTCATTTGGGTTTTTTTTTTTTTTTTTTAAGATCCCACGTATAAGTGAAATCGTATGATATTTGTCTTTCTTGGTCTGACTTAATACTCTCTAGGTCCATCCATATTGTCACAAATGGCAAGATCTCATTCTTTTTTATGGCCGAGTAATATTCCATTGTACGTGTATAGCATTTCTTTGTCCGTTCCTCTCCCCGTGGACGCTGGGATTGCTTCCATATCTTGCCTGTTGTTAATAATGCTGGAATAAACATGCCTTCAAATTGGTGTTTTTGTATTTGGGGGGTAAATGCCCAGTAGTGGAATTACTGGATTGTGGGTAATTCTATTTTTAACTTTTTGGGGACCTTTGCTACTATTTTCCACATTGGCTACACCAGTTTGCGTTCCCACCAGCAGTACAAAGAGGGTGCCCTTTTCTCCACATCTTCACCAGCACTTAATGTTGCTTGTGCTGTTGATTTTAGCCATTTTGACAGGTGTGAGGGGATATCTCATTGTCCTTTGGATTTGCATTTCCCTGATGATGAGTGATGTTGAGCACTTTTTCATGTTGTCTGTTGACCATCTGGATGTCTTCTTTGGAGAAATGTCTGTTCATGTCTTCTGCCCATTTTTAAATTGGATTATTTGGGTTTTTTGGTATTGAGTTGTATCAGTTCTTTATATATGTTGGATACTACCTCTTTATTGGATATGTCATTTCCAAGTATCTTCTCCCATTTCATAGGTTTTTTTGTTTTGTTTTGTTGATTTTCCAGAAGCTTTTGTCTTGATGGAGTCGCAAAGTTCATTTTTGTCTGTTTCCCTTGCCTCAGGAGGCATATCTAGAAAAATGTTGTTGTGGTCAACGTCAGAGAAATTACTGCCTGTGCTCTTTTCTAGGATTTTTTTTTTAGGACTCACATTAAGGTCTTTAATCCATTTTGTGTTTCTTTTGTTTGTTTTTGAGAAAGAGCATGCAAATGAGCAGGCTGGGGCAAAGGGTCCAAGGAAAGAGACCTGACCTAGAATTTTCTGGATCTAGGATTTTCGACCATTTAGACTCACTTCCACGTTGGCCTCAATGGTATCCTTCCTCTGGCAAAAATGTCATCAGAGTCTGATTGCCAGAACACCAGAAACAAAACACCAAATCACCTCCTAAGCATCTCTTGATGGAATTCCTACCCCCAGGCCAGCCCCTGGGCCTGTCAGGGTCATTTCCTGTCTGGGTCCCTGGTAGCCCTGCCCAGGGGTTCTTCAGGGAGGTTGTGAAAATGCAAATCTGACTTCATTGTTTCCGGATGCAGATGGAGCCCCTCTCTAGCCTCACCCTCAAGTCTCTGGTCTCAGTCCCCTCTCCCCCTGCACCCCCACCCCAAGTCCTCTGCCTGAGGCTCCACGGGGCCTTTGCACCAGCTGTGCTGTCAGTCAGGAAAGTTCCTCTAGGCCTGCTTTACTCCCACTCCGCCCACCTCTCTGTCTTTCCCTTTGTCCCAGACTCAGTTTCCTGGGACCAGCACACGGGGCATTGTTTATTCGGGCCTGCTGGTGAATGCCTCTTTCCTCTACTCTGGGCTGCTCCTCTGGGAGACACCCCCTTGCCCCCTGTCCAGGTTCATCACTCACCACCACGCTTCCCTGTCCTGGCCGCCCTGGCCTTTCTGTTCTTCTACAATCTGAGCGCCTGCCTTAAACCTCTGCAGGTGCAGCTCCTCTCGGGGGGACAGGCTGGTGCTCACCCCAGCAGGCCTCACCTGCCTTTTCCTCTTTTGTTCAATGTCACCACCTCCCCGAGGCCTTCCCGGGTGACCCATCCAAAACAGCTTGATGCCGCCCCCCTGAGAGCCGCTCAGGGAGGCTGGAGTGGGGGTAGGACCTCTCTGTTGACACTCCTCCTGAAATGCATGGTGGGTTCGGTTACTCAGGGGTGAGTCCCATGTGCTCGCCGCCCGGAGAGTGCCCCAGAGCCCAGCCCGCAGGATATACTCCCTGAGCCCAAGGCTCTCAAGCTTCCTCTGCAGACAGAACCCCTTGTCCTGGGGGACAAAGAGAGGCCCAGCACTTCATTTTTTAGCTAGTTAGGATCAAACAACCTGGGAAGTATTTACGGGAAAACAGTATGGCAGTTTCTTAACAAGTAAAGCATAAAATGATCACATGACCCAATTTCACCTGGTGTCTACCCAGGAGACGTGAAAACAGGAATTCCAACAAAGATGTGTACACAGGCGTTCCTAGCTGCATCATTCACGAGAGCAAATGGTCGGAACAAACAGCCCAAGTGTCCCTGGGTGGAGGGAGGGGTGAGAGCTTGTGGTAAACACACACCGTGGGAGGAAGGGGATCGCCACCCTCGCGCCCGCCGCCGTGTCCGCAAAGCCTTCTATCTCCCAGGTGAGCACGGGCCAGGAGCCCAGAGCTGGCGGTAGCGCCGACTCCTCTGCGCTGTCAAGATCAGGACCCGATCTTGGGTCTGTAATGGTGATCTCAGTGGCAAAGCGGGGATTGGACCCTTCTTACCTACGGCAGGCGGGGGGCCCGGGGTGGTCCAGAAACACAGCCAAGTGGCCCTTTCCAGCAACTTGATGCCTATTTCGAGCCATTTTGCAAAGGCAGAGGTGACTTCAAAAAGCAGGTCAGCAGACCCCAGCAGCGGAGTGGGACCAGACGGTTACCAGCAGCGCCTGATCTACGTTTACTGGACAACGGGGGAGATCGGCTGAGGTAAAGCAGCCGCCAGGAAGACCTGGGGGGCCTCCCTTGCTGAGCTCCTAGCCTTGGGGAGGAGGTGATCACGGACGATAAACCAGGCAGGCCTGGAGGGAAGGGCCCTGCTGGGCAGGGCCTACCTGTGGGGCCCCAGGCCCTCGGTGATGGGGCCCGTGGGGAGTAAAGCACAGAGGCGCTGGCAAGGCGTGGGGTGCCGGGCCCCCAGACCCATTCCTGGGCCCAGGGCACAGGCAGCTGAAAACAATGGGGCAGCGACATTGACCAGAATGTTCCACTCACTCCTGGAGGGGAGCGCCCCGCGTTTTGTCAGGACCGTCTTAAAGCTGGGGGCTGCCCGTGGGGTCTTCAGAGCCCAACCAAGCGGGCGAGTCTGCAGGGGCCCGACCGCAGAGGAAAGGAAAATGGCCGTGTCGGGGCGAGGCCCAAACCCCGAGAGCCTCCCATGACCCCCGGAGTAGCAGGGGCAGAACTTGGGGGCTGGGTGCCCACAGGGCCTGGTGAGATCCACTGTTTGGGGCTGAACTGTGCCCACCCCCCCCCGCCCCTCCAAGAAGACATGTTGTATTCTTAAACCCTAGTATCTGGAGAGGTGACATTTTTTTAAAGATGGGTTTATTTGTTTGAGAGAGAGGGCATGAGTGATAGGAGGGGGAGGGGAGAGGGAGGAGCAGACTCCTCACCGAGCAGGGAGCTTGAACTGGGACTCGATCCCAGAACCCCGGGATCATGTCCTGAGCTGAAGGCAGAGGTTTAACCGACTGAGCCACCCAGGTGGCCCAAGCTGACGTTATTTTTAAATGGGGTCTTTGCAGGTAATCAAGTTAAGAAGAGCTCACTGGGAGGGGGGGCCTTCTGCAGTGTGGGTGTCCCTACAAAAAGGGGATATTTAGACCGATGTGTACAAAGAAGAGATGACATAAAGACGCAGCGGGGGACAGTGGCCATGTGACCTCAGAGACGTTTCCACAAGCCAACAACGGCTGGCAAAGGCCAGGAGCTGGAGGGGGCAGGAAGGATGCCCCCCACCCCACAGCGCCATCAGGGGGAGCCTGGCCCTGCCGACGCCTGCATCTCGGACTTCTGGGAGAGAACAACTTTCCGTTGGGTTGAGCCTCCAGTTCGTGGTGCTTTGTACGACAGCCTCGGGACACTAACCAACCTCAGACACTAGATCAGTGTCTTTGTCCTAGTTCTAAGGATCCTTATTTTGTCCAAAAACGGGAGATACTGAATTTCTCTGTGTGCAGTCTGGGCTGATGGGAGCTGGTTAATACGTCATCGGGGGTGGGGGGTGGGGGTTTGTGACGTTAACTTTACATGTCATCCTGACCGGCCCACAGGGTGCCCGGATATTTGGCCAGACGTACTGGGTGTGTCTGTGAGCTGTCTTCAATAAGACTAACATTGGAATCAGTGGACTGAGGAGAGCAGATTACCGGCCCCACGAACGTGGGTGAGCCTCGTTCAATCAGTTGAAGGTCTGGAGGAAGTAAGTGCCTCCCGCCGCCACCTGACGGCCTTTAAACTGAAATAGCGACTCTCCCCGGGGCTCGAGCTTGCCCAATCGCCCGCAGATCTTGGGGCTTGTTAACCTCCAAAGTCATGTCAGCCACTTCCTAATGATAAATCGATGCGTAAGGAAGGCCCTGTGGCCTGGCTCAGGCGGGCTGTCAGGGCTCCTGCTCAGCTTCAATACTGTTTGCTGAAGCCAGGCCAGTCTTCCCGGCACAAACGGCAGCGTTTTTGCAGGCTGTTTGGCATTTTATATTTTTTTTAAAGATTTTTTGTATTTGAGAGGGGGAGATAGAGCAGGGGGAGGGGCACAGGGAGAGGGAGGACCCCAAGCAGACTCCCCACTCCATGCAGAGCCCACGGCAGGGCTTGATCTCGGGACCCTGAGATCATGCCCTGAGCCAAAAGCTAGAGTCAGACGCTTCATTGACTGAGCCCCCCAAGGCGCCCGTATTTTGTTGTTGTTGTTGTTTTTTTAAGCCATTTCTAAGCCAAGGCAGGAAAGCTTGATGCTACCGTTCAAGGCCGTGAAGTGAGCAGTCAGGGCGGGAGACTCCGCTTGTCAGGACAGGTCCTCTGACAAAAAGAGGCAGAGAAGCCGGGTGCTGTGTTTCTGCCGCGAGCCGGCTGGACCGTGAGGATCCTGAGACAGGCGTCTGCCAGCCGACGGCCTCCCGGCCCTGCCGGCCACTGCGGGGGGCTGAGCTTTCCCACCCACCGGGGCCCAGGATGGGGCTGCCCCCCCATCCACCATGGGTCACGCCCACCCCAGGGCCTTGGCTCTGCCAACGGGGTCTCTCCTATCGCGGCAGACGATCAGACGTCCCCAGCCAAGACTCTTCTCCCCAAGACATCTATTTGGAAAGGAATGCTCCCCGGGTACTGTTTCTCACACACACCCTGGCGGCTGTGCCAGATTCTCAAGGGAGCGTTTTCATAAGGTGGCCACCTGCCATCTGTGGACGGAGCGTGGGAACTGCAGCCGTGGGGCTGAGGAATCCGGAGGGCCCCTCGGAGGAGGAGTCAGCCCGACTCCAGACCACAGAGCTTTCATTCACTCCATGAGTATTTTTGGCGCACCTGCTGTGGGCCGTGGCTGCTGGGAGGGGGGCAGTGGGCTGGCTCTGCCCTCCCGGGTCGCTCAGTCCAGGTCTGGGTGAAATCCCAGGCATCCTGCCTGAAGGAGGCAGCACTGTGAGCTACTGATGTCGCTCCAGCTCTGCCCCGCCACCTCCCAGCGGCACCCCAGGCTCTCTTGCCTCAGTTTCTCCCTCTGTAGAATGAGAAGGTGATACTAAGGGTCCCTACTCACAGAACTGGGGGATTCATAAATGAATGTGTCCCCAGAACAGTGCATGTCCTTTGCCTGCACCACAGCGGCCTCTGACCATCTTCCCTCCTGGTCCGTCCCGGCTTCCACACACCCCATAGCCGCGGCCGCGTAGGATCACATCACCGTACAGTCAGTGAGGGAGCAAGCTGCAGCCGCTTCCCGTTTCTGTTCCGTGTGACCCATTTCTGTTACCGTATCACATACTTGGTAAAAGCAAAAGGTCAGGGGCCACCCAGAGCCCCATCGTGGGGGACCTTCACTCACCCATGCACAGTCACGAAGAGGGGGACGGGCCGTCTTGGCCCCCAGCTCTGGAGAGATGGCAGAGATCTCTGTGAACAGAGCAAGCAGAGGAAAGCGTGAGATGTGCGCTGCCCTTTATCCAAGATGGGGCGGTGGGGGGCGGGGGAGGCAGGAAAGCAGCCCTATCTCCCTCAGTCTCTCTCTCTACCTCTCTACCTCTCAACTCTCTGTCTACCCTCGCTCATCTATCTTCTGTCTAGCTATGGATCTATCACCTCTCAGTTGGCTTCTATTTTTAAAATAAGCAAGGGGAGAATAATCCATGCTTTTGAAGGGTATAGGATGGAGACACAACTTTGCACCCACCTTCTCTTACAGATTGGGCTTGGGACCCAAGTAAATAGCGCTCACGCTTACAATACCAAATTAACTTTTATTTACTTATTTTTAAAGATTTTATTTGTTCATTTGAAGTAGATACAGAGAGAGAGCATGAGCCGGGGAGAGGGAGTGAGAGAGAGAGAAGCAGACCCCCCGCTGAGCAGAGAGCCCGATGCGGGGCTCGATCACAGGATCCCGGGATCATGACCTGAGCCGAAGACAGATGCTTAACCCACTGAGCCACCCAGTGGCTCTCAAAATTAACTTTCAAAAAAGCAAAAATAGAACAACTATATCAAAGGCATATCAAAATTTACCAAAAATAGGAGAAGATGAACCAAGTGTGGATTCGTGCGGTGGTTGGCCTGGCCAACCGGTGGGGCGCCAACATGGGAATGGGAAGGTTCTTCTAGGAAAAGACATGACGAACATAAAAGAACTTGGGAAAAGAAAGACCTGCCTCGGGCCTTCCCTAATAGTTACGGGTGGGTGTTTCCGTCCCGGCGGGTGTTCGTGTTGAGGGAGAAAATGAAGGGCACCCGTGTCACGGGGACAGGAGACATTCACTATGAGAGAATGGAAGTTAAGGAGCCCTGAGTCTGCAAGGGAAAAGGCACAGAATAACAAGCAAAATTAATTTAAAAACCTGGCCATGCCAACGTGCTGTGAATTGGGCCGATTATCCATCGCAACGGGAGTCTTTCTGCAGAGGTCGCGGCCGCCAGCGCCCTTCTCTTCCTCCCGGCCCCTCCCGCCAGCTCACTTTATAGGAACAGGAACCCCGCTTCCACCGAAATGAGCGGCGCCGTGCTCCGCCGAGTGAACCTTGAGGCCCTCCTAAGAGCAGAAGGAGAAGGAGACTCGGGGCCCCGCTCACCCGCTCCGCCCACCAGCTCGGTTCCTTCCAGCCCCGGGGAGATGGTCGCATTTTATTTCTGCCTACTAATTGGAGAGCTCAGAGAACGCGTATTCACTTTTCTATAACAATCTGTCACCTAAAAGTTACGGGACGACAGTGGGTCCGAGTTACATGCCCAACGCTGCGGAACGGGCCCTGCAGAAATCAGGCTCTGCCTGCTTTCCGAGACCGATTCCCGGTCCGACCCCGATCGGAAGTTCTGGAAGGTGCTGGTGCACCCACGCGGCCACCCCGCCCCAGGGGGTGGGCCGTGCGCCGTCTGGACACGCTCTCCGACCAGAGCCAGCGAGGTTCTGTGGCTGGAGGGAGCTTGGAGGAGAGCGACTTGAATTACATCATCTTGAAATTATTTTCCAACACAGCCCTGCTTTATGACGGCAGGTTTCATGTGGGCTTTAAAGCTTCAGCAAGTGGTGCATTAATTAAATGTTCATTTTTGAATTTGTTGAGAGCAAAGTCAGCGTTTATTTTTCAAGAAAATGGCTCAGACCTGAAACCTATCTCATTGGAAGAGGGAAGAGATCACAGGAACGATGTAGAATGCACGAAAAATACTAACTTCCATAAAACTTGATCTGTGGACGGCCTCCCTCTTAAGGTCCGAGGGACTTTATCCTGTGTGTGTGCACGTGTGTGTCAGTGTGTGTGTGGATTGGTAAGTCTGAGCTCGAGTGCGTGTGCACACATGTGTGTGTGCGTTTGTGAGTGTGCACGTGTGTACATGTGAGCATGTGTACGTGGGTTAGTGCGTATACGTGTGTGTGCATGTGCGCATGTATAAGTGGGTAAATGTGTGCACGTGGGTTAGTGTGTGTACATGTGTGCATGTGAGCGTGTATAAGTGGGTAAATGTGTGCACGTGTGTGCATGTGAGCGTGTGTACGTGGGTTAGTGCGTGTACGTGTGTGTGCATGTGAGCGTGTGTACGTGGGTTCGTGTGTGTACATGTGTGTGTGCATGTGCAAACCTGAGCCAGAGAGTCCCCACTCAGCCACACCAGACCCCCCCCCCAGCCCAGAAGCACCCCGCATAGCCAGAAGCACCCCGCACCCACCGCCCACACACAGAGCCCCTCACAGTCCACATCCGGCAACTGGGGTCCCTCTGGAACGGTGACGGCTGGAGCACATGGGGCTTTCCTTCCCCCAAGAACCTTGAGGGCTGCCGGAGATTTGGGGAGGTCTGGGGAGCACCTCCGGTGTGGGACGGAGAAACAATGATGACAGCAGAAGCCGGAGGACGCAGGGCGGACGCGGGCTGGAGGGCGCGGGCACTGACGGCAGGAGACCCGTGACCTCCGTGAGAGACCTCCCGGGGACATGTCACACCTGTGACATTCAAACAGCGGTGGGAAGAGAGAGAATCCAGACACCAGAAAGAACTGGAGGTCTACACACGATGGAGGTTTGACCAGAAAGAACTGGAGGTCTACACACGATGGTCAACACTAAAACGTTTTCGAGGCCGAGGCAGAATCGCGGAGAGTGCGGCCCGAGGCCAGGGGATAAGCCGCCGATGGAGACGCAGCGCACATCAGCACGAGGCCGACCCTCAA
The DNA here is from genome assembly GCF_022355385.1 of Mustela nigripes. Lineage (NCBI taxonomy): Eukaryota > Metazoa > Chordata > Mammalia > Carnivora > Mustelidae > Mustela > Mustela nigripes. Next base: position 215,668,614 of record NC_081558.1, read on the forward strand.
CGACGAGGAACCCCAGAGGGAGAGCAGGGAAGGTCGGCGGGCAACCATCACGGGAGGAGCGCCAGGCGGTTCCTGGCCAGCAGGGTCCCGTTAACACACTTCATTCCGCTTCATTTCCCAGAGCAGTCTGAGGTTTCTGCGCGGAAGGCACAGGATCCCTGCGGACCGTCTTTCCTGCCCCCCTACCCTCCCGCCAGCTTCCTTCATTCCTGGCATCTGGTGTCCATGCAGGTACCTTGTCCCCGTTTATGAAGCAGTATTGATAAATGATCATTAACTAATAATTCTTAACGAATGTTTAAATTAACTAAACATTTTATTTATTATTTTTTAAAGATTTTATTTATTTGACAGAGAAAGGGAGAGAGCAGCAGAGACAGAGGGAGAAGCAGGCTCCCCGCTGAGCAGGAGCCTGACGCGGGGCTCAATCCTGGGACCCTGAGATCATGACCTGAGCCGAAGGCAGACGCTTAACCCACGGGGCCCCCCAGGCACCCCCTAACTAAACATTTAAACAAGTAAGTAACTTTGTAAAAGGCTCCCGTTTTTCCGCACGTGTAGATCGGTGTTGAAATGCTATCATAACTTTCCGTGGAGAGAATTTTCCCGCAACTAGCAAGTGTCCATGGACAAGCACAGGAAAGGGGAGAGGCGTGGCCGGGAGAGGGAGGCTCCGCCCACACCACTAGGGCTGGTGCCTAGGGCGCTGGCTGGCCAGGGGGGTGCGAGCCTGGGAGCTGGGACACAGACCTGAGGTAGAGACCCAGGACTCGAGTCCGACCCCTGCTTGCAGATTCTCTGGATTCTTGTGTAAAAATCCCACCTGTTTACTTTCCTGCGTGACAATGAGAAGACTCGTCCCCCACGGACATTCTGCAGCCTGGCCACCAGCGTCCCCTGAACCATAGCCTGGCAGGTGCCCTGTCTTCTGACCTGCCCTTGACGCTCCCCCGTTATCACAGAAACCGCTGCGCAAGGGCCACTCATCTCAGTGGCACAGGGCGCCATGCTCCAGGGACGAATGAGGAAGAAATGGAGGGAAACATGAAGACAGTGTGGTTTTTCTAACCTCAATTTGCAAACAAAAGCATCCAGCATGACATCTGTATTACTGCTCAGAAAGACTCCGTGGGGCGCCCGGATGGCTCCATTGGTTGGGCAACTGCCTTGGCTCTGGTCCTGATTCTGGAGTCCCGGAATCGAGTCCCGCCTCGGGCTCCCCGCTCAGCCGGGAGTCTGCTTCTCCCTCTGACCTTCTCCCTCTCATGCTCTGTCTCTCAATCTCTCTCAAATAAATAAATAAAATAAAAATTTTTTAAAGCCTGCTTTAGGGGCCCCTGGGGCGGCTCAGTTGGTTAAGCTTCCAACTCTGGGTTTCAGCTCAAGTCATATGCTCCGTGAGATCGAGCCTGGCATGGGGCTCCATGCTCAGGGGGTCCTGTTTGACTGTCTCCCTCTGCTCCTCCCCACTTTAAATAAATAAATAAAATCATTTTAAAAATAAAACTCCTACTTTAGGGACATCTGGGTGGCTCAGTCGCTAAGTGTCTGCTTTCGGTTCAGGTCAGGATCCCAGAGTCTTGGGTTCAAGCCCCACATCGGGCTCTCTGCTCAGTGGGGAGCCTGCTCCTCCCTCTCCCACATCCCCTGCTTGTGTTCCCTCTCTCACTGTATCTCTGTCAAATAAATAAATAAAAATCTTTAAAATAAATAAATAAATTTTTTTAAGAAAAGACTAATTAGTATCCAAGATTTCTAAAGTTAACATCCACTGTTTTGAATAAATGTAGTATTCTGTTTCCAACTACTTGCCGGGTACATCTGGCATATTTTAAGGCAGTCGTTTTAAATATTTTAGCTTACAGTCCAGATGGGCCCGTATTTCCAGGACTGACTCTCCAAAAACACGCAGGGGTGAGCGGCGCAGCCCCTCCCCGTGCCCCAGGCAAGCCCCCCCACCACACACACACCCACACAGGGGGAGCGGGGCGCCCCCACACGGCAGATGGGCACAAAAGCTTGCATACAGCCATTGGGCAGGAATTGAGAGAGAGAGAGAGAGAGAGTAATTGCTGTGCAAACTGTACATGTCTCTACACTGAACGACTCAGCATCCAATCGTGGGCTGAGAGCCAAGGAACAGCCCCATAAAACCCCTCATTACAGGGAAATTCAGGATAGACCGTCACTGTCTTAAAAAATAAAGTGTTTTTAAAAATTAAGCGTTCACTTTCTCTGAGGAGTCATCTTAGTTCTTTCCGTGGCTTCGGTAGACTCTAATTAATCACATTTTAAAATCGGCCTTGCCAACGTCTTCACAGTGGGCTGCTCTAGTCTCGTCATGTTCCAAGCTAAAAGTCCCCGCAAAGCTGATCTGCACCTCTAGGAAAAGTGCAAAGACCCCTCTCTCACCGCCTGTTGGCTCCTGGCTCCAGGAGTTCCTTCCCAGGCAAGCGTTTGCCCCCTACTCATGAACGCACGCTCTAATCTTCAACCTGAATTCATCACAGGGGGATAATTTAATAGAAGATTTTAAAAGACGGTCATTCCTATGTGTCCCTGAAAATCTGCACAACGTAGACATATCAGTCAAGGTTCCATAGAAACAGAAACTGTTGCACAGATAGAAATGATTTCGATAAAAAAAACATTGCAGGGGCTTCTGTCTAGCCTTGTCACTGGGCCTCGTGACGCGATCTCGGGGCTGTGAGTTCGAGCCCCATGCTGGGTGTAGAGCTTACAGAAATAAAGAACTAAATAAACTTAAAATAACAACAATAACAAACAGGCCAACAAACTTAAACTAGCTTTTAAAAAATAATATTACAATTAAAAATTTGTTTGGATATAAACTTGCAATCATAGATCAGCAGACCCAGTTATTTCAAAAGGCGTTTCTACCCATGCCCTAATTTCCTCCTGTTTAACAGTCATTTGCAAAGACAAACTCAATGAATATTTAAAAATCTATCCTAAAATGCTAATCGAGGGGCACCTGGCTGGCTCCGTTCACAGAGCACAGGACTCTTGATTTCGGGGTCATGAATTCAAGCCCCACACTGAGCACGGAGATTACTTACAATACAAACATGAATTAAATAAGATTTGAAAAAAATAAAATAAAATGCTAGCTAAACATCTTGGAACTTGAGTTGAACTTGTGAATGCGTGTGTGTGTGTGTGAATGTGTGTGTGTGTGTTTTGTGAATGCACATATGTGTGTGTGTGTGTGTGTGTTTGAGAGAGTGCACGGAAGAAAATGTTTTCTTTCAGCCGACATTTGCCATGAGAAAAATTGCTGTGAACAGGGCTCGAATGTGGGAACCACCCTTAGGCCAACTGCAGATTTTATCACGGGTCACTCGAGCCCAGCCACGTGCTGCCTGATCTCAGAACGTGCCCACATGTGTGCTCCCCATTCGGAAGTGAGGTGATCGAGGGTCAGGGACTTTCTGACGGTTCTGACTCGTCACAGATGCTCAGACCTAAGTGGTCCGTGAGTGGACGAGGACCTGCCACTCCCCACATCAGTACAGAATTAGGGAGGTTCCTAGAAAGAAGAAGAAGGCTAAGTTCTCCCGTTGCTGCCGTCCTCGGAAGGCAAGATCAGCCTGATTCTGCACGTGGTCTGAGGCTGCCCCAAATCTGTCAGGCCCACAAGAGTCGCCCCAGATTGTAAGATGGGAATACCTTTCGAGGTACTGTAGCTTTTTGGTAAATGGCTTTCCTTAAGCTAACGTCCGGGGGCGGTTCTGCGGTGACATGCCAATGGCAAGGGCTCTCCCAGCAAGGGGGAGGCTATTCTCGGGACGGATATCCCAAAGCACACGCACTTGACCGCTAGAGAGCAAAAAAGACCGATTCCTTGAAACGAATGAGAACAGTAACTCTAATAAAATACGCCACTCGCTTAACACCTCCAAACCTTCCTAAAACTTCTAGTTTCTGAGCTTCCATTCCCCCGCATCTCAGCAGCGAGCAATGCCTTTTCCAGACCTTTCTCAAGAGAACTTCACATCAAAGTGTAATTAGCGGGAAAAAGGATTCCTGCCAGACTCGCACACAGTGTCTTCCCGGGGGCAGCTGGGGGGCAGGCGAGGCTGTGAAGGTGGCCTCGAGGGGCTTCCCCCGCCGCGACCCCCTCTCCTCCCGTCCCCCACCCACCTCCGCCTTCCTAGCCCTTCCCATGCGGCGCTCACTCCGCGCTGGACGCGTCCCTGTAGAGTAATGACGTCACGCTGACGTCACAGCCTCACGCCTTCGGTTCCACTCTGGAAATTACTCACGCTTCCTGCACGGCGGCGATTAATTAGGAGTCACAGGCCGATCTGTCCAGAACAGATCAGCTGTGGGTGCGACACCGTCATCCCCCGCCCTCAGATTCAGAAGGAGGAGCGCCTCAAAGCAGAGCACTGTGGTTCTGGAACCTTCCAAACTTCACACTTTGAATGTCCTAATTAAATCCGGATGGCAGAAAAAAGTACTTTACAAGGGTATTTCATTTGTTGACAAGGAAAAAAAAAAAAGCAATGGACTCTACTATGTTATGGAATCTCTTGTTTCTCCAACGCTTAACCATTTCGGCAAACGTTCCTGGACCAGAGGGATGAGCAGGAACGTTCTCCTGAGGACGGGTTTCTCACCCTCAAGGCCTGCCTTGTGCATTATAAAAAGAGCTCCTTGACCGGCTGATGAGTCCCTGGCTGTGAGTGAGGGACCGTCACTCTTCGCAAGGCATCCTGAAAGTGAAAGAAAGATTAGTATCGCAAGCAGTGTTGGCAGCCTTTGTCTCCGCGCACAGCAAGGCGAGGGGAAGGCGAGTGTAAATCGTTCTAGAAACAGCAGCGCAGGAGCTAGAGAGCCGGGAAGCTGCGTGCCCCCTGCGGGCCTCATGGGGCCCTGATGAACTTTAGCCTCCTTACAGACTTAATATCCGAGGTCTGCAAACACATTCAGCTCTGATGTACCACAGCGCTTCGGAGGCCGGATGGGTCAGACATTTAAATTCCCCTGGAAAACCGATCAGCAAAGAATTCGAGTTCAAAGGTGTATGGAGGTCGGTTACAGGCCTAGAGAGGAAAGTAAGTCGCAGATACGCACGACGATGAACCGTTTGCTTGTAATTAAAAGAGATGCGTTTAGCCTGCAAAGAGCTTATTATCTGTGCACAGGCAAAAACAGGACCCGTGGTGAGCAACAGGTCGTTCCTCCTCAGCCTGCCGTCACAGCGGTATGCAGGTGTGGGTCAGGACTCCATCGGAGCAATGCTCCTTGTTCCGATGTCTCGGGGCCGCCGTGCCTTCTCTGGCCCGCACGCGGACTTCTGCCGCCACCGTGGTTCACACACACTCAGTTTCCCTTCGTCAGAACGCAGGAAGGTGGTGCAGACTCTCGTGGGACTCGGGAGAGCAAGGATTTTAAAAACATTACCCTCTCAGAGAGGGTTGGTGACCTTTACTGCCAGAGGCAGGACGAGAGGCAGTATGTTCCAGAAACTCTCCGTGCCTTGTCACGTTTAACTTCAGTGAAATGGTTCTGAGCTCCTAAGTCACCAGACTTCACCAGCCCACGCGGCCCTCGTCAGGAAGACCCTTCCCGACAATAAGTAAAGCTTAGAGTTTACGGTCAGTATTTGGAACCTCCAAAGGTTCAGAGGGGAGCATGTCTGGAGAAAACACAGAAGGACCAGGGCAGGTTGGGGCGTTCGTTGGTGGGTGGACAAAATGAGAGGTTATGGGACATTGACTCTACTCGGCTCTTCTTGACCTATAGTAAGGACAGTAGAGGACGCACCCTCCGTCATCCGACATGAAGACGTTGGGGGACAGGAATACTCACATGGTTGTGTGACATTGTGCAATCTCTTCCACTCGCTTCGTTAATAAAAACACATCACATCCGGGCTAGTTCAGCCACCTTTCTGGTCTTGGTTGGAGATCGTGGTGCCAAATTGCAGCTCAGGGCTATAAAACTTGAGCTGGTCCCAGCTGAGGAGAAAGACGCTTGGCTCAACCCTGAGTCACTGGAAACAGGGCTGAGCTGTCCACCACACGGAATATCTCACAGCAATTTGTACTGCACACGGGAGGTGCCGGCAAGCCCTGGAGAATCAGACGTCTGCCGGTGCCGCTGAGGAGTCAGTTCAAATATTCAGGCTTTGACTCCACTTGGAGGCAGGGGTGGGGTCGAGGGTTAATTATAACCAGAGCGGGAAAGCTTGCTGACGATGGGAGCCAGTAAAGTCATTTAATTTTGTTGTTGTTGTAGCCTTTTACCTTAAAAGGGAAAAAAAAATGGAAAAGTCTCTGCGCTATTCAGTGTCACATCAAGATGCTGGTGATTTCGGGATAAATCCCGGTGGGTCGCTCTTCATCAGGAGCTGAGGAACGACCTCCTAGTGTGTGTGGTTTTCTCCACCAACCAGGTTCTTGTCCTAAAATTATCTGGCCCAAGTTGGGGGCTAGCAGCTTCCCAAGCCACAATTTCTCCAAAGTCCTGACACTGTTCTAAAGACAGAGAAAGAAACCCGATCCCACAAATATGCCAATTGCAAACACATTAAGCAAAGGTTCTAATGATAGTTCACTGGCAAAGAAGTGAACTCCACAGCTGAGAAACCCCATATTCCCATGACGAGATGACAGCCATCTCAAAAGGTCACTGAGGGGTTAAGTGAGCTCGTGTTTGCAGAGCCCCTGCCCAAGCAAGCATCAACAGGCTACTCTTCCTGTCCCAAACTGGTCTGCTGGATATTTAAGTACAATTCTTTTCAGTTACATATTTTTCTTGATGCTTACAAGCTGTATGTAAAAACCAAAAATCTAGTGACAGCTATTTTTTTTTAAAGATTTTATTTATTTATTTGTCAGAGAGAGAGAGAGAGAGAGCAAGAGCGAGCACAGGCAGAGAGGCAGGCAGAGTCAGAAGGAGAAGCAGGCTCCCTGCGGAGCAAGGAGCCTGATGTGGGACTCGATCCCAGGACGCTGGAATCATGACCTGAGCCGAAGGCAGCGGCTTAACCCACTGAGCCACCTAGACGTCCCTAGTGACAGCTATTTCTAATTTCAGTTATTGCTAAAGAAGTAGAAAAATCCGTGTGTCGGCTACCAGAGATAACCTGCTGCAGAGAAAGGTCTTTACTTGGGATGCCCAGAGACAAAGAACAAGACTAAGAGGCATGGCTGGGTATTTTTTTCACTATGGTCTTTACGGGAAGCTTTCACTTTCTTTCATTTCACCCATCAGGAGTCTCCAAGCCCATGACAGGGAGGGTGCTAGAAAGCTGGACGGCGGTGACTGGGATGTGCCGAGGCCGTCCAGGAAATAGGATTTTTTTTTTGGACCGAATCCTTCCTCAACAGTGATGTGTACCCCCAGGGTCTTCAAAAATGTATTGCAGCTTCAGACGTTAGACTTACATAATTGTGTCCCATAAATATTATTATTTTTTGCATTTCTATTATGTGATCTTTTATCATAACGAAGCTCTCTTGTCCACTGGAGTCTTCCCACTGCCGGAAGGGCTTCCTTTAGGATTGCTGTGGTGTCGGCTGTGCCTCGCTCTTTCATCCTTTCTGTGTTTGGGAAAGTCTTTCTTTAGCCACCTTTATTAATTAGTTTTTGGAAGATATTTTTGCTGGGTATAAAATTTATGTTAAAGGGGGGCGCCTGGGTGGCTCTGTCGTTTAAGCAGCACATTCTTGGGTTTTGGCTCCGGTTCTGATCTCAGGGTCGTGAGATCAAGCCCCTCGTTGGGCTCCGTGCTCAGCAGGGAGTCTGCTTCTTCCCCTCTTCTGCCCCTCCCCCTGCTCATGCTCCAGCTCTCTGAAATAAATAAATAAATCTTAAAAAAAAAAAAAAGAGTTTATGTTGAGCAGTTCCTTCAACACTTCAAGGATGCTGCTTGCCTCACTTCTGGCTGGCACTATGTTCCTGAGTGGTTGGTCAACATGGTCCTTGTTTGCTGGATGTCACGAGTCTTTTTCTTCTGATGCTCTTAGGTTTTTTTCCTTATCATTGGTCTTAAGCAATTTGCTTATCAAATGCCTTGATGTAGTTTTCTTCATGATCTTGTGGTTGGGATTCACTGAACTTCTTGAATCTGTGGGTTTACAGTTTTCCTCCAATTTGGAAAAAATAGGGTCACGATTTCTTCAGGTGTTTTCCAGTCTCTTCCAACCCCACTCTGAGGACTCTTCAGGGACCCAAATGTCCCATATACTGGGCTTCTCGAAGTCATCCCAAAGCTCACTGGTGCTTGCTCGGTTTCCCCCCAAGCGCCTTTTTTGTGTATTTCATTTTGAACAGATTTTATTGCTGTAAGTTCACCAGTCCTTTCTTCTGCCAAGACTGACCTTCCGTTAACACTATCGGGCATACTTTTTATATCATCGCTGAAGTTTAGCTTCCAGAAGTTCAATCACATCTGTTTTTAAAAACACATCTTCCATGCCTCTAACATGAGTAAGTCTCCCTCTACCTTTTTGAACACATGGAAAACAGTTAAATTAACTCTTTTAATATCCCTGTCTCGTCATTCTATCATTTCTGAGCTGGGTCTTATAGTTAATTGTGCTCCTCATCATAGGTCCTATTTTCCTGCCCCCCCCCAGGAATGTTACATCACTGGAGGGATGGATATTTTTATGTTCCTATAAAAATATGCTTCGGGGGCGCCTGGGTGGCTCAGTCCATTAAGCATCTGACTTCAGCTCAGGTCATGATTTCGAGGTCCTGGGATCAAGCCCCATATCAGGCTCCACACTCAATGTGGAGTCTGCTTCTCCCCACCCCCGTTCTGGCTCTCCCCCTGCTCATGCTCCCCACCTCTCTCTCTTCCTCTGAAATAAATAAAAACTTAAAATACTTCAGCCTTGTTCTAGGAATCAGTTAAGGATCTTGGAAACAGTCTGACTTGGTTTTTAAGCTGTTTCACTTTTAAGGTTTCATGTTTTGCTTTTAAGCTTTGTTGGGCGGGACCCGGGCAGAGCTTAGGGTCGCTTTCCCATGACGTTTACCCAAAATGTGTCTGCGAACTCTGCCCCAAGGGCCCCAGGTTATGAGGCTTCTTGCTCTGCACACTGGGAAGTTACCCTCCTCACAGGCATGCCCCAACAGCGCTCAGTTCAAGGTGCAAGGGGATGTTCTGAGCTCTGGAATTTTCTCTCTGTACAGCTCTCTCATCTCGGCTCCTCTGCCTAGGAAGCTTCAGCTCCCTTGGCCTTCCTGGACTGCCAGGTCCATCCCATCGGCTCAGAGACGGCTGTCCTCTGCCTGGGTTCCCTCTTGCTGCAGCCTGGAAACTCCCCCAGCTAAAAGCTGGACAGTCACAGGACTTGCCCTGCTGGTCTTTGATCTCTCCGGGGGCGCGGGGGGGAGGGTGGGTAGGGGGAGGCGTCCTTCACTCCTGGTGCCAAGGACTTGAGTTCCCTGGTGTCCTGTGTTTTGCCTGGCTTTTTAGTTTTCACAGAGGAGGGCAAACCCAGTTCGTAGTCCCCCTGGGCCAGAGGCAGGAGTGCTCTGATCAGAGAATTGCATGTGGATTTTCCATTTGCAAGGACAACGAGCAGCCCATGGGCTGGCGGGGGTAGCGGGGGCTGTTTGCTGAGCGACTGAGGAAGGAGCCTTTAGCAGTAAGGATAGTCCCTGTTTCAAGCTGCTAAGATTTTAGGGTTGTTCATTACTGCCCCATAAGACAGCCCATTCTGACCAAACAGGGCTTTGTAAGTACTATCGGAGACGGACCATATAGGGAGGACATCGTATGTGATGGATACAGAGCACGGGACGGGAACGGGGAACAGCACTCGGTCCGCAGAAAGTCCTGTGAAGCCACGCAAACCAGCAGGAGACAGCCGTCCACGCCACAGTCGTTAGCGCTCTTGGCTGTGCCTCTGGCTTCACCGTCCTGGGCAGACTCGGGAAAGTGACCGCACGATGAAGAAAGCAGCACAGTCCCTTCCTTCTGGAGCTTGACTGAAGAGCAGGGAAGCGTGGATGGGGACAAAAGGACTCCCTGGTGAATATGTCATGGCTGGCTGGTGAGAGCCAGCAGAGAGCAGGGCTCGCTCTGAAACGCTAGCTTCTGGAGGATTCGGGAAGGCTTCTTTAAAGAAGGGATGTTTGAGCCAAGATGTGGACAGGCAGGCACTGACCAGGTGCAGAGATCCCCAGAGGAGAGCGGCGGGAGGGAGGCAGGGCCAGCCCCACGGGCCTCGAGCCACAGAAAGGAGCCGGTTGTGTCCAGAGCCCTTAGAATCCACCGCAGGACACCGGACTCGGTGCACGGATGGCACCATGGGAGGCGCCCTCACGAGGGCCATCAAGGTGGCACGGAGAACAGATACCTGGGCACGGGAGTGGGGTGCTGGGGCCGTCGGCTGGACAGTTGGGGTGGGGGACAGTCATGAATATGGTGAAACCTGATGGGTCCCTAACCACTCAGACATCAATGCGGGACACGGGGACACGTCTGGGTTGGCTCGGGGTGAGGAGACGGGTGACAGGGCTCTTGGCTTGCATGGGCGCAGAGCGAGGGGGCCAGCTTTGGGGCAGGCGTTTGTAAATCCCATGGCTTGAACGTGTGGAGCTCGATGCCAAGGACGCCGCCAGCACCCCCCCTCCCTGCTCCCCACAGCAGGGTTGAGGCGGATAAGCACCCACAGCCTTGCTGCTCTAGACAGAGTCCCCTCCCCTTCCGGGTCTTCGGGGTTAGTGCTCAGGAGCGGAAAGAAGTTGCAGAGCTCGGCCGGGCTCCAGAGGGTCTCGCAGGAGGTGACGCAGCCACATGCTGGGGTTGAACTCCCGTGTGCGCAACAGTCGGCACGTGGCACGCACACCCAGGAAAGCGTGCTGGGCCGGGGTCTCTGGGGGGACATAGGGCAGGTCTATACCCCGCAAGGAGCACCTCACCCTGCAGGGCTCCCTCCTCCTGGGGCAGATGTGGGCAGGTGACCCTGCCAGTGGGGAGACAGGAGACTGCTTGGGGTACCCCCTGCGCCAGAGATCGTGGGGAGCAGGGTGTGCAGGGGAGGGGCAGCTTTGTCCGAGCCATGGAGGGCCCCGTCTGGATTATTCTGCCTGCCGCACCTGCCCAGATCGTGCGCCCCATCGTTCCTGAACCAGGGCCCTTGGCTGACAGTGCACTCAGGTCCCCACTTTCTACAGGACTTTGTTTTCCGTGCGTGGGCGCAGGAAGACTTCCCAGGTTGCTGCTGTTAGTTTCGGTCCCACCATGTGGCCGTTGCGGAGGAAATGGCTTCTCGGGATCTGTACTTCACAGAGAACGCAAGTGTGTCTGGGCAACACTGCCACCTCTTCCCTTGAAGTGTTCTGGAAGGTTGCCTCTGTGCCCAGGGAGGCCCGGAGGCCTGGTACGCACCGGCTGGGGCGCCCCCGGTGCTGGATGGCGGATCAGGGAGCCGCCCCCCATAGCTACCAAAAATACAAGAAAGGATAGAAGACAGGCTCCCAGGGCTCAGGTCCCTAGAAGAGTGGATGGCTCCTGGGGCGCGTCCTAACTTAACAATTGACTGCTCCTAACAAACCGAACTTATTGTTAAACGACTGCTAATGGAAGGGATGGTTCCAGGCCCCCTGGCCAAAGACATGCCCGCTTCTCGATCTTCCCCTCTCTGGCTGCTCCTTCTTTCCGTTCCATTCCCCCCTGGTCAAGCTTTGCAAGAAACGCCCCCGTGCACCTTCTTCGTTGCCGCTTTCCAGCCCCCTGGGAAGCTTCTGATGCCTTGGGATCTCTGGGAACATTTCAAATACCCCAAACACTGTGTGGGTTCTGGGCTGGGCAGGAGTCACGACGGGGCTGGCAGCCGGAACCACAACCGCTCTCAGAGGATGCCAGTGTGTGGACGATGCAGAACGGGCCCTCGGGGCCGAGGGCCAGCAATTGAAAAACACAGGTCACCGCACTTTTATTTGTCATTCTGCAAACTGACGGGACACGAAATACACGCAACTTCTTGAAACAGTCTCAGTGCCTTTCACAAATGCGAAGGGACGTCTTGAGCGGAGGAGCCCTAAGTGCCACGCCTGCGGACGCCGTGGCTGGAAAGAACAGGTGAGGTCCGTGACTCTGCCCCCCACACCCGGGATTTCCCGCTGGGTACGGTGAGGTGGCGGCCGGCACAGGCGACGTGTCCCCCTCCGGCATCGCTCCGGACGCCCAGCCCCCTCCTCGGCACACCAGCTCTGGGAGAGTCTTACCATGACTGCGGCACAGAGCCGCCCGACTTTACAGATGCACAGGCCACCAGGTAAGCTCCCGTGGTGCCTTAACTTAGAGTAAGCAGCCCAGACGCACAGAGCCCGGGGGCTGCGATGGGGCCCGCGGTGGCTCCCACGGACACAGCTGGGATCGGCTGCACCCGGGATCAGCTGCCAGTCTCAGCGCGTCCCATCAGTCTGCCGTGACCTTGGCGCAGAAGCATCTCCGGTCAAGGACTCTGGCTGGGTGGCACTTTTTCCTTCACTCCGTCGCTCGTATGCAAATTCTCAGCATCGGTTTTAAGACCCCACAGACCCATTCTGCACCCGATAGGGACCCTATTAATAGACCAAGTGTGTCTACAGGAAACTCAGGAGTGAATCAGATTTTTATTCAGAGTTCTAACTGAGGGTTACACGGAGGGTCTTTCCACAGGCGTGGGTGTGAAGGAAGCAGGAGGCCAGCCGGGCCGCGCGGCCGACACGAGGTGCTTTAGAAACATCGGAGGCCCCTTACTCCAGGCACACAAACAAAGTCTTTAAAAAAATAAAACTGTAATTTAAAAGGCCTTTATTACACCGGGAAGAGGAGCAGGAGATGAAGGCGAACAAAGGGTTAATCGTGTTCGTATTTTTAGTCATCCACCCTTTCTATGCTGCGAGAGCAAAAAAAAAAAAAAATTGTCAGTGATTTTTTTTTTTTTAAATATGTTAGGAATCTTGGTGTTCTTGATCCCGTGGGTACCCGGCCCCCTTATATTTGGAGAACAAAGATGGTATTTTAGAAAATATATCACTCCCAGCCCAAGTTCATTTGATGGAACTTTTGTGTAGAAAGCAGTTAATTATATACATAAATAACATAAAAATAATTATCATAAATTAAAAAATCAAATAATCTCCCACTGTGAATTCAACCGCCAGGCAGGCGACCGGAGTGTCACGGAGCCGTGTCTGGAGACACGCTTGCGTACGGCGGGCGTGGGCCTCCCCGCGGTTCTGGAGGCGAGCATTGCACGAAACAAATCCTAGCCCTGTCCTCAGACTCCTGCTACTGGGAACCAGGTGAAGTGCTGGGAAACTTGGATTTTGCAGAACGAATCGTCCTCGGCCTCAGCGACGGCACAAGATTCCTCGGGCGTATTCACTACGGACGCCTTGCTCGTCCTTCCGCGTGGGTGTCCCAAGAAGACAGGACGCACGGTAATGAGGGAGCAAGGCCAGTATAAGGGCACGTTAGGATGTGGTTCAGACAGCGTTACGGGGATCAGGAGCCTGAACGTCGCGCCGCTGTGTCCCTGGCTGAGCCGCTGACGGCACGGGCCAAACCCTGGGCCACTGACGGGCGCGCCCGCGCGTGGAAGTGCATATCCCAGGGACGCGGCGCGGCTGTAACTTGGCACTTTCGTTCACGAAGGCCATTCACGCTTCTGCTTGTGAGCGAACCTCTTCTGCTTTTGTCGCCGCCTGGCAGGAGAAGGCGGCCCCTCTGGATTTCGGAGACACGTGTACTTTGCTGCTGGGAGAGCCATGCTTGCTCGACATTTTTCTAGAACATTGGTCTTGAAACACATCAGTCTTTGGAATTCGGTTCAAGCAGAAAGAACGCACGGTTTCTTCCATGTCTTTCGCTGGGATCGGCTGAGCCTCACCGTGATAAATATATTTGGCCAAGGGTCCCCGGGCAGCCGTGCAGGAGCCCCGGGAGGGACGCGTACAGCGGCCGTGTCGCCCATGGTGGCGTGTCCCTCACGCCCGGGCAGAGCGCAGAGCTGCATGCAGACCGATGCTCCTACAGTGCAAATGATTCGAGCGCGTTCAAGATCGAAAACAACGTGGCTGGGACAGTCCTGAATACGTAACATAGGCTCGACATACAGTAAAAAAAAAAGAAATGAAAAATCGATCCACATTATGTTACAAAGAGGCCTCTGAGGCCCGAGTCAGCGATGTCTGGGAACCCCCAGCCCGGGCCGACTGCGCCCAGAGCGTCAGCAGAGGCCACGGGGCGCCTTCAGCCCGGAGGTGGGTCACAAATTCAACTCGACTCCAATTTCAAAGAAAATAAACGTCACTTTAACGTCTAACTGCTCATTCATCAAAAACACCCAGAAGCGAGAAGTGGGAGCTTCCTCTCCACCCCGGTCCCGCGGGACTCAGCCCCAAGCCCCCAGGTGGGAACCCCGCCCTGAAGGAGGCAGGTGGGCCCCTGGGACCCTCCTGACACTTCGCTCACCTGTCTGCTCCCACCTGCCCCCTCCCCCGGACCCCGCGTGTCCCCACACCGAGCTCTGCCAGACACCGAGCTCTGCCAGGTGCATGTGGCCACCTGCCCGGGGCACTCGAGGCGCGCCCCCAGACCGCGATGCTGGGAGGGGGTCTGGAGAGAATGCTGCAAAGCTAAGTCAACCTTATGGACGTTGTGATAATAACTTTTTTCCCCCTCGGTTTGGTATCCAGCAAATGAATCTCAAAATGAGAAAGGACACCCGAGTGTGGGTCTCCGTCTGCGCTCTCGGCCGCGCGGCTCAGTAGCTGTACATCTGCGGCTGGGGCTCGGCCGGCACCTGCGGCGGCGGCGCCTGTGGGGGGGGGCGCCTGCGGCTGGGGGGGCGGCAGCACGTCCGTCTGCGGCACCGCCCGCCACGTCAGCGGGTGCTGGTCACCGAGCTGGCTGCCCAGGGGCGTGATGGAGTTGACCAGCGTGGTCAGATTGATGAAGTGCGCCACTGACTGCGGGTTCGTGGCCTCGGGCTGGGGGTGGATCTGGATGTCGTTCTGCCGGTTATGCAGCATGGCGGAGCCACTGACGGTGTCAAAGGTCACGGTCAGGATCGAGTTGTCCAGCTGCAGCTGGCGCTCCGGGGTGGTCAGGTGCCCGACGGCCACGGGCTGGAGGCTGGTGAACTGAGTCCCGGCGGCAGTGGTGATGGGGGTCACGGTGATGTTGGTCAGGCCCACTGAGCTCGACGGGGTGGTCACATTCGGATCCCCCAGGGTCACGACCACCTGCAAGGGTCACACAACGCAGGCCGGTTAACAGTCTGCAGAATGGCCAACGGCAAAGCCTTCCGCTGCAGGAGCCCCACGCCCAGCACCGCCCGGCACCCCCCGGCACCGCCCGGCACCGCCCGGCACCGCCCGGCACCCTCCGGCACCCCCCACCCCTGGCCCGGAGGAAGAAAGGCAAACGTCCTTTGGTGAAGAATTAAACCAAGTTAGTTTTGCCCCAGAAAAATAAAGCCAGCGTAACAGAGCAGTAAGACAGGGACGGAACCACAGAGCTCCGGCTAGAACCAAAATCAAACAATCTCATGGGCCAGCAAAAGAGCAGAGGGAAGGAGCAACGAGAGGGAAGGTGCGCTCTGTGCTCGCTGCTCGCACCGCTTTGCTATCGGGGAACAAAACCCCAACGATCAAGCTGAAAAGAGGAACGCACACATCTGTAGCTCCGGAGTGAGAAGGCACAGAGAGGCAGCATCTGCTCCACGGAGAGGAACGGACGGCCAAGTACACGCCGTGACTGTCAGTGCCCCAAACCAGGCACGAGACACGTCGGCGAGAGGTCTGCGAGCCTCAGAACCAAAGCCTATCGGAGGCTTTCATTAAAAGCAGCAGACGACCGGCATCTCTGCTTCCGCCAATGCTCCGGGGACCTTTGGTGTGACCCCACAGGGGCAGACGCAGCGGGTCCCACTCTCACGGTAAGGAGACACACAGGGGCCACTTATAGCCTCCCAGAAAGCTCCTGATTCCCAAGCGGTGGGAGGTACCTACCCCACACATGCACCACGGTCAAGCCGCTAGTCCTGGTGGCAGCTGTGACCTCTAGGTCTGAGCTGGGAAGGACATTGCTGATGCTGGCTGATGGGAGCAGTGCCCCATACAGCGCCTGCCACCGCGGGGCCCGGGCCAGCATCAGCACGTTTGCAGGGTACAGGCAGTGTCCCCGCGCCCCGCAACTGCTCCCAGGGATGCCCCGCCCCCGCAGGAAGGGACCAACCTGCTGGATACTCTGTACCGCGGAGTCCGTTTCGTCCCCCACGCCCGACAGCACAGGCTCCTTCTCCGTGTACTCGCTGAAGGTGGCCTCCTCTGGCCCCGGGGCGCCCGCCGCCTCTGCCTCCAGCTTCTGCTTCCTCTTGTGGGCTCTCCTGGCGGCTTTCCCATGCTTCCCCTCGGCCAGCTCCTCCTGCTCCAGACTCAGTTCAGGCTGCAGAACACAATGTTTAGCAACATCCGGGTCCCAGGACTGTGTCCCCATGGTGGCACAGAGGTCCCAGCGCAGTCCCAGGACATGCCCCCAGGTGGCCCCGGGGAACAGAACGACCACGGCAATGGCTGCTCGTGTGCTCCCAGAGATGGGTCGCGTCCCCATTGGGTTCACTTTCTCTTAAAAAGTGAAGGAAATTACATGCATGTCCTGTTTTTAAAAGCCACAATTTGTGCTGGAACGTGAGCATCTCTAAAGACAAGTTTTTAATGCCCGTTTCAGCTCTGCTGAGCTCTACCTGAGGCTGAAAATCCAATCATGCCCGTGCTCTCATCCCCAGGCAGAAGCAAACTTCCGACAGAAATGACCTTGGATCAGAACGGGTTTGGCCGTGAGAACATTACATGGTCTCCTCTGGGGACGGCTACCATGCCAGCCGTATGGTGACCCCAGACAGGCACACTGCACGCTTCTTGGTCCGTCCAGGGTGCACTGCTGCAGACTGACCAATTTTCAGAACCAGGCCGACGCCATGACTGGCTTGGGTGTCCAAGAGGCCATCCTGGTCACCGACCACGCCTCCTGGGCCTCCTACGCCATCCCACGTGCTGAAATCCCACCCAGCGGCAGAGAGACCCAGTGGAAGCCCGCCAGGGCAAGGCCATCATGGGATTGCCCTCATCGAGGCAGGACGTGGGCCCTGGGCCTCTGGGGTGCTGCAGAGAGGCAGGGACAGGCCTTCTCGAGCTTTGTGACCCAGCACCTGAGTACTCTGTTCAAAGAGCTGTTACAAACAGAGGTGTGGCCCGTGATTTTAAAGCAACCAAGACCATGGCATATTCCCGTTATAATAAAACACCAGTTTGATGAACGCAGTGGCTTAAAATATCTTTAAAAACTAAGTGCACTTCATAAAGTTATTTTAGTTACAGTAATCTCATTATGCTGAGTTTTTATGGACTCTACTGGGATAGTTAATTTCACATGTCAGCATGGCTGGGCTGGGGCGCCCACGTGTTTTGCTGTGCAGCAAAGATGCTAAGAAAGTGTTTTTTTAGATGAGATTAACATTATATCGGTGGACTCTGAGGAAAGCAGATAACCCTCCTTATTGTGGGAGGGCCTCATCCAATCAGTTGAAGGCCATCAGAGTAAAGTGCAAGGTCCCTGAAGAAGAGGCAATTCTGCTTCCAGCTGTGCACAGCTCCTGTCCGAGGCTCCCCGCCCCAGCCCGCGGGCCTGCTCAGTGCCTACCTGGACGATGCCAATGGAAGAGGCATCGATGGTGGTGGTCTCCGGGAGGTGGTCCAGGTCGTCGATCCTCACGGCCAGGACCTACCGGTGAGCACAGGTGATAAGCCTGGGATGCGATACCTGCATGCCTCACAGGCACCCCCCTGTTCCCGACCCAGCTCAGCTCGAGTCCAGGACTGTCAAGTCCAGGAGGGCAAGATGCACCCTGGACAGTGGGCTCCCCACCAGCGGCAGCTTCGTGAGTGCACGTCGGAACAACAGAGAATGAAACAAGGGTGAAAAGATCCCGAGGAACGGCCCCAGGAACGGCCCCAGAGCCTTGGGAGACCAAAGCTGAGAAAAGGCATGGACAAGCGTCCTCTGCCCCTCATCCGACAGCCTACCCCTCCCTGCCCGCCACCCCTGCCCAGTGTGGGCGTGCTCAGGCGGCTTGTGGCGAACGCCGCCCCCACTGGAGAAGCAGGCATGGGAAGGGGACCTTGCAGAGTGATCAGTCCGCTAGGGAGTGATCTCCGATCCTGGGGGGCTCGCTGGGCCCCTCCGCGCCGGCTGCGGCCTCTCTCTGCACCCAGTGGCATGCTTCCGGTCTGCAGAGGCCGGCTCCCGGGCTCCTTGTGAACACGGGTAACTACAGAAACCCCACAGCAACAGAGAACTCGCACGGACTGCAGAGTCACCATGTAGAGAGCCTGCGGCACCTGCCCTGGGCCCGGAGACCCGGTGCCACAGCTGGCTGACAGCGGTCCACCAGGTGGACACTCGGAGAGGCCGAAACCCTGGCTGGCTGCTTGTGGCGGACAATTTCAACACCAGGGCCCTGTACAATGCCGTCTTCTGTCCCTCCTGTGATCACCTGCTTCACAGAGGTGAGCACTGCACACACACACACACACACACACACACACATGCAGCCTATAGGACGTGTAACCGTGGCCACTCACAACTGTGTATCGGATTCCAAGCACAGGGCTACACTGTCAGGTCTTGAGCCCCAGGGCTCCCACTGGGAGGAGGGATCCAGTACGGCCACGCTGCCCCCAGGAAGATGGCCGTGACCAGGGTGCCCGCCTCGAGCCAGCCCAGCACGGTCACTTCCAATCTCAAGTTCCCCCGCCGAGCCAACAGACGAAGGACGGCATCTTCGGCGAACATTCCCGTTTCTGGGATTTCGTGAGGTTGAAGGTTCTTTTCTGAGTTTTAGCCTCATACGCCTCCTCTCCACGTGTGCGCACGCTCGGTTCTTCCAGTCTCCTCCTCGAACAGCCGTCCCCTACCAGCAGCTCAGAGCGGCTGCCGACGGGAACGCCAGTCACCTGCCCCCGGGCTGCCTCCTGCTCCTGGGCCGGACCTAGGGCATCCCGACTGGGGGGTGCCCGGCCCGTCAGATCGACGGATGTTCTCATGCGTGACTCCTTCCCCCAGAGTCATCGGACAGCTGCTGACCCGCGCTTTTTTCTATCTGTGTTTTTGTTAGCTTCTCTTTAAAGCACGTGAATTATTTGATGCCCCAGATCTTCCTCTGGAGCCTGCGCCCAGGTGGGCAGAGTCGGCTTCCCTGTGTGACTGTTCCTGCCGGTGCTGGGACCAGCCTCGGCCCCCTGCCACAGGGAGGCCCCGTTCTGCGCCCCGTGTCAGCCACCCTGATGGGAAGGACGGAGGGAGAGCCCGGGGTCGAGCTTCTGTCCTGCTGTGATTCTAGTGAGACCATAACCCACGACCTCAGCAAAAACTGTGTGGGAGGCTCTCCCTTCATTCATTCACTCACTCACTCATTCATTCGCTTGGTGCCTCCCAGAGGCAGAGGGAACATAAGGGCCAGGACCCGCCCCTAGGAGTCCTGGGTCTGCAGGGGGGACCCGCGAGCCAGTGTGACAGTGTGATGTGGTCTGCGAGCGCAGGGTGGGGGTGGGGAGGGAGCGCGTGTGCCCGCCCCGGCTCACCTCTGGGTGTTTGCGCCGGATGTGTCTGCTCATGGAGGCCCTGGTGGACACCTTGGTCCCGCACAGCTGGCAGCTCTGCGCCTCCACTTTGTCGTGCGTGAGCTGCACGTGCTTCTGCAGCATATACTCGGTGACGTACTTCTTGTCGCACACGGAGCACGTCCACTGCTTGCCCACTGCCCACGCACACGGGGAGGAAGACACAAGCCCGGGTCACCAGCAGGGTCGGCCCGCGACCCACGGGACAGGCGGGGGGACAGGTGGCCCGGGCCAAATTGAGCAGGACGGCGGCCTTCCTCCCAGAGCATGGCGTGGGATGCTGCTCCAGCGTTGCAAAATTTAGGAGTGGACATTGGAGAGTCCAGGTGGGCTGACCTTTAGGGGGTAAGGGGCCACCCACGAAGGCAGGACAGACCAAACACTCTGAAAAAGGCCTGCCCTGAAGAGCAGGTGGACAGCTATCCCCGCCCTGCACACGCGGGGGTGGGAGGGGCACACCGGGGACCGGGGCGAGGGGCCAAGCGCCAGGCCCGCCGCCCTGCTTACCTGTGTGGATGAGCTTGTGGGTCTCCATCGTGTTCCTCTCGCTGAAGGTCTTCCCGCACAGCTCACACATGAAATCTTTAATCCCTGCAGGAGAGGTGCGCTGACCTCAGAGGCTCCCACGGGGTTTTAACCGGACCCCTTGGCCAAGGGTCTCTGTGTGCACAGAGGCCGTGGTGCAGCAAGGGGATGGCCAGGGGACCCCAGAGCACTCAACCGGACATTTGGGCGGCTCAGCAGCACCTCCCTCGGTAAGTCTGGCGAGGCCACCGGGCCCCGAGCCCTCCGTCCGCTCTGCACCAGCAGAATCAGTGCGGTCAGCCTCACTCGGCACCGCATTTCTGAAGTTTTCTGGGACTCCACGTGTTTCGCCCCAGACCCAAGAGCTCATCTGTCTCTTGGGGCCATGAGGGAGGTGGGCGGGCAGGGAAGCTGGACCAGACAGGGCAATGCTCGAAACCCAGTTTGCAGGGGACACAGGGAACCACGGGAAAGAAATTTCACACAGACACAGCCGGTCAGCAGGGTTCCCGCCTCCGTCCCCGTGTCCCCTGCTTCTCTCTCACACGTGCTCATCCACACGCCCATCTCTCCTGAGAAGGAGCTCGTAGTTGATACACAGGCTGTCTTTTCCCTGCCGCATCACAAGCCTCTAAGTAAATTAATGCATACGGCAACTTTTAACAGGTGCGCTCTTCCTTCTCGGGGACGTACAGACACTTGGGATGTTCCAGTGTCTCCCACCCCAGACAGAGCGGTGGTGGACAGCCAAGCCTGTGCAGTCAGTTCGTGGGCACCCGCTCGGGCACACGGCTGTGTGCAAGGCACGAGCAGGGCAGCCCTGGGAGAGCTCAGCAAACGTGAGGATGGTGACCGTGGGGGCACGTGGGCGGCAACGTGCAGATGGGGTGCCCCCTGGGAGGAGACGGTCGCCGGCAGAGGCAGCCCCCGAGAGCCCAGCTACAAGGAGCAGAAGCTGGGGCAGCTCCCAGCCCGCCCGGCCCGGCCGCGCTGCGGACTCACCCGTGTGCCGCTTGTAGTGCTTCAGCATGTTGACCTTCTGCGCGAACTTGCGGTGGCACTCCTTGCACTCGTACTCCTTGATGCCTTTGTGCAGCTTCATGTGGTGACGCAGCGCGTGTTTGGTCTTCATGCCTGCCGCGGACGCGCGCACTACTGAGCCGGCCGCCCGCCGCGCCGCGCCCCTGCGGCACCTGTGGCCCCCCACACCCCCGCCCCCCACCACGCCTGCACCCCGTCCACGGAGCTCGCATCCCTGCCCCGTGCCCACGCCCCCATGAGTTCCCTGCTATGGCGCCCATGCCCTGCCATGCGCCCCCCACAGCACCTGTGCTTCCCACGCGGCCCCTCATGCCTCCACCCACCACGCACGCGGCACCCTCACACGCCCCCCCACGGCGCTTGCATCCAGGACCCCTCACAGTGCTCGCACCCCATACCCCTACACGGCCCATGATGCAGGCCTGCAACAGTGCCTGCCCCCCAACCCTGGGCCAGGACCCCACCCCCAGTGCCCACACCCCCACCGCACACCTAGACCCCGCCCCACAGTGTCCGCACCCCACTCTACACACTGCCTGAACCCCCCAGAGGATCCCGCCTGACCTGGACCCTCGGGCAGGCATAGGTCTCGGTGGGGATAGAACAAGATAAGTGGGGGTCAGGGCGTGGAGGTGTCTCTCCTAGAGGACCCCCTCCACCAGGGGCGAGACGGGAACTGACGCCCTCAGAGGCCCTTAGGGATTTACTGTCCCTGTGGAGAAGCTCACCTTCTCCGGGGCCTGCGCAGACCTAGGGGTCAGTGCTCACAGCAAGAGGGTGTGAATGTGACCTGTGTGACACAGTCCAGTTATCTGAGGGTGGGGGAGGGGGTCAGCCTGCCCCAGCAGCTGTGGATCCCGACGGCGCCGACACTGAGATGAGAAGTCAGTGCTCCGGACCGCTGACTGCCAGTGCGGAAAGGTGCAGGCTCCAACCTTCACTCCGCCTCTAGCCCAACGCCCCTTCGCTAAAGGACGGGCGACAAATTATAGCCTCACCAACTTGGGCCAGTCGAGAAGGGATGTCCCTGGTACATGGTGTGAGTCAGCGGCGGGGGGCCCGGTATGGTGTGGGAGTCAGAGGCGGGGTGGGCTGGTCCCCTATGGGTGGGAGTCCACGGTGGGCGTCCCAGTCCAGGATGCCCACTAGGTGGGCAGGGCTGCGTGGGGAGCTCTAAGGGGGCCGCGGAGAGGGTAGGCGGTGGCTCCCATGCACAAAGCCAGCAGTGTCCAGTCCCGCCAGCCACAAACTGAACCAGGCAGGGTCAGTGAGCAGTGGGCAGCAGACTTGGAACCACACACAGATGACCAAAGGGGCACCGGAGCGGGGCAGATGCAGCCCACATCCAGGACTGTCCTCGGTGACAGCTGTGGCAGATCGCAGTGCCTGACCAGAGTCCCCACCAGGTTCCCGGAAGACTGCCTGTGCCAGGGAGGTGGGGCTGGGTCTCAGCCAGCCCTGGCCCCTGACTGACCCCAGCCTGCCAGAAGCCACGAGAACTGCGCCCTGCCCGAGCCAGCAGACAGGCAGGAGTCTGAGTGACTGTCCCAGAAGCTAGCTCATGCTGGGGGACAGACAGGGGTCCCCTTAGAGGACACATCTAAACAGTGGTCCGGAAGGAGTGTGGGAGGGACTGAATTCTAGCTATTTGGGGGAACAGCATTTCTGGTGGAGGAAACAGCCAGTGCAAGGGCCCTGAGGCCAACGGAAATAGCCACCCACGTTTCAAGCCTGTTACATTCTCTGTTACAAACAGTGCTACATTACATTTAAGCCGCAAATAGATCTTTGTACCCCAAAGAAGCAAGATCCATTTCTAACTGCAGCTAAGAGTACCCAACAGCTCAGCCCAACTGTAGCAATGTACGCTCCCACCCAAGCTCCATGAGTCCGTCTGCCTCCTTCCCTTCCCCTGCACCAGCTGCCCCCAGGCTGTGCCAGGCACAGGGGCATCTTGGCGCTGGCCTTGATGGGACCATGGCAGAGAAGACGAACAGAGGAGAACCAGTCCGTGCCATCTTGCCCCACACCTGCATCTCCCCCACATGCATCTAAAATGAACGGATTCTACGTTACAAAATAACACACGGTCATAAAAAGAAAATGCATAGAAGGAAAGACTCCCCATTCTGACCCCCCATCGCAGCCCGCATCAGGGACAAGCCACACTTCTCTCTCCACTTTAAAAAAGATCTGCTTTAAAATAAGCATGACTGCCACGCGGTGGAAATCTGAAGCCTCCTTCTGTTGGGATCTGGATTCATTCTGCATCCCATTTTCAACTTACTCTGGGCCAGCTGCTGGGGTTTTAAATGGGTAGAATCCCCAAATCTGGAACGGTGGGGAGGGGCGGCCTCTTTGCATCTTTAAATCCCCATGGCTTTCTGCACGCAGGCCCCACAGCTGCCTCCCCGGGGCCTGACCCAAATAATTCACGGCACACCGAGCGATTCGGAACCCAGTATTTTCCTGGGTATCCTGACTCCTCCTGCTGCTGGGGCTGAAACTCCCGTCACTCCTAACAGCCTCTCCCCTGAATAAATCCCAGGCAGGCCTCGGATTTTGGGGAAGAAGAAGTAAAGTAACAACAATAATCAAGAGTCCTCTACAGCACTGTTTGTAATGAAAGAAGACAAAAAAGCCCTTAATACAAAAGCAAAGGTCTGGTTACAGGAGTCTCCAGGACAGAGTCCCATCCAGGTTCCGAGACTCACATTGAGGCCATTTTACCCATTCTGACATGAAAATGGTCTGAAATGAATTTCTAAATAAGTAAAAAAACAAAGGACAAAAAACCCCAGATAAGCCCAAGCATTTGCTTGTACATGGCAATAACTAATCTGAAAGCAAACTGACCACACCGATAATTTAATTTATGTGAGATAACATGTTAGTCCAAGTACTAACACCAGCATTTATAAAAAGTCTTCAGAATTCGTGGACAAAATCACGGAACTAAATTTTAAGCACACTTCTGATATGACCAAGTATATAACATTGTGAGATGTGGCTCTGACCTCAGTGCCCACCCTGGGCAGCTGCGCCTGTTCTTCCAGGTCCCCTAGGGGAACCTAGGTGTGGCGTCTGCCCCCTGGGTGGGGGGCATCCCTACCAGGTCTACCTCTGACCCTCCCTATCTCTGTGGTGCTCAACAGTGTCCCTTCCCGCAAGTGGGGAAAGGGGCTGGGAGAGCCAGGATATCACTAAGAGAAGCACAGAGACTTCTAGAATGTTCCTGCAGAATGGTGACAATGGTTCTCCAGAGCGTAAAGGGTCTGAGGCAGGAGCGACAACTTCACCTTGCGCGCCACTTTGTTTTGGGCTAGGGGACTGCACTGCTTTTCCAGGGAAGGAATCTGTGCATCCTTTGCACAAAGTGACCCTGGGGGACGGACAAGAAACTGTCACCTCTGGAGAGGCAGATAGGGTCAAGGGTAGGGCAGGGCGGGGGGCAGGGGGAGGATCACGTTTTGCTTTCCCTGCAGGTCACTCTTCTGAGCTTCTATGATTTGTCTGATTTTACACCTGCTAATGGCTTGCCAGGGAGACGCATGATAAGACACTGGTGTTCTCTTCAGTCTTTTTTCGTTTAATTTAAAAAACCAAGTAAAGGAAAAAAAAAATTTATAAAAATGCACAATTTTTACAAGATATAACAGCAAAGCCAACAGCCCTGATGTGCCACGTGCCCCTGCGGGGACGGCCCTGCTGCCCCGCCACAGACGGCGCCGGTGGCCGCTGGTGACAGCCTGAGAAGCTCTGCGCTCCCTTTCTTCTCCAGGATTTTGTTTTGTTTGAACAGAAATGGGCTGAACCTTTACCATGTAGCAGGATCACCTTTTCTCCCCATTTTACTTAGGGATGGGAGATATTTTGTTAAGTTTATTATTGTTCAACTGATTTCGTCTGATTAAAATGAGGGTCACAGTCCTCACTGGTCACAATAAATCGCTGTTTAACACGTCGCTGCTTCCGGTTAGCAGGCGGTGAGAGCTGGGGACCCTGCGTGTGTGCGCAGAACACCCGGGGATTCTTAGAATTACTCCGCGCTTCCCACGGCCTGCTTCCCCACTTGAAAACTTACCCGGTTCTCTCCCTGTGGGGGTCCTATTTTTCCTCTAACCTCTCACTTATATCCTGTCCTGGCAGGCGCTCCCTGGCTCGCCCGGCCCCGTGCCCCCCTACCTTTCCTGTCCCCTGTACCTCTCCTGCGCCTGCCCCCCGGGCCGTGCCCCCCCATCTCTCCTGTGCGTGCCCCGCGCCCGCCTGACCGCATGTCCCCATACCTCTCTCGCACCCGCCCTGCACCCACCCAATCGCGCGTGCCCGTACCTCTCCTGTGACCCCGCGCCCGCCCAGCCCCGTGCCTGCTGGGCCGCACGTCCCCGTGCCTCACCCGCCCAGCACCCACCCAATCGCACGTCCCTTTACCTCTCCCACGCGCGCCCTGCGCCCATCCAGCCCGCGCCCGCCGGGCCCCGGGCCCCCACACGGTACCTCTCCTGTGCGTGCCCCTTGCCCACCCAATCTACGTGCCCCCGGACCTCGCCGCGCGCACCCCGCGCCCCTACCTTTCCCGCACTCGGCACACAGGTACTCCCGGATGTTGTCGTGCACGCGCATGTGCTCCTTCAGCATGTCCTTCCGCGCGAAGGACTTCCCGCACTGCTCGCACGCGTGGCTCTTGACACCTGAGCAACAAGCGCATCGAACGTGACCCCGGCAGGCCCGCATCCGCGCTCACAGCACAAGAGCCGCGAAGGAGGAGCGCGGGGGCAGGAGCGCGGTGCGCTGCCTCAGGCGCTCCCTCGGCCTGCACAGAAGCCTACCACGGGCTCCGGGGCGCTGGGAAGGTCCCCAGGACCCGGGGCCACGGGGCAGGGGTCCAAGCCGGGGTCAGAAGCGGTGACAAGGGCCCCAGGCCGGGAGAAGCCAGAGGAAGGCATGGAGGAGGGGTGTGCGGGTGCCAGAGCAGGGAGCACGAGGACACCCCAGCCCGGCCCAGTCCCCGTGGCAGGGCCCTACCCGTGTGGATGAGTTTGTGCCGCTCCAGATTCCCGATACTGTTGAAGATGCGCCCGCAGATCTCACACGGGTGGATGTACCTGGAGGCGGACAGGAGCCTCAGCACAGTGGCAGCCGCAGCACCCCAGCCCCCCCGCCCTGCCTTGGCTCAGGGCAGGCAACAGAGCCCCTACCGGAGCAAGACGCAGGAGGACTTTCTCCTCCAACAGGGCTGAACTGTGCCCCTCAAAATGCACAAGCTGCTGCCGTGATACTCAGCACCTCAAACCCCAACCGCATTTGAAAACTGTCTTTACAGAGGTCGTCCCGTGAGACACAAGGTCATGGGGGCGGGGTAGGAGGACGGGTGTCCTTGGGCCCCAGACGCGCACGATGGAAGACCACGTAAGTCACGGGAAGGCGCCGTCCGCCCGCCGAGGAGGGAGGCCCAGAACTGCTGCCCCCTCCAGAAGGAGCGGGCCCCGCCGACCCCTTGACCTTCGGCCCCCAGAACTGAGACGGTGCACCTCACTGCTGGGGCGAATTGGGGGCCCTGTGCCCGGCAGCCCGAGCCCGCTACTCCAGCCTCTGCCCAGGGCAGCTGGCTCGCCGCTCTTGAACCCAGCACTGAGCGTGGGCTACAGCAGCCACAGGGCTACACCCCAGGAGCCTGACCTTGGTGGAGAGAAGGGGTTTCTGGTGCCTCTGCGGGCAGGCCAGGAAGCACCCTGTTGTGCTGAGGCCAGCACGGTGAGGGAGACAGGACCCACGAGGATGGCCTGCTTCCCTCCAGGCCCGGCCGCGGGGCTCCCCGGGGAGACGGACTCGGCGTCAGAGCAGCTGCCTCCCCGCGGGGAACGCGCCCCCCACCATGGCATGAGGCCAGGCCCTGCAGCCCCCCGCCCCGGGCGGCCTCCTCACTTCTGCACGTTGGGGTCCGGCAGGTTCTCGCGGTGGATGACCATGTGCGCGTGGTACGTGGCCTTGAGGGCGAAGCGGCGGTTGCAGATGCTGCAGCCGTAGCCCTTCTCCTTGTGGACCTCCATGATGTGCTTCAGGTACTCCTTCCCCCGGCCGAAGGTCAGCTGCCAACGGGCACACCCGTCACCCCCAGATCACCCCACCAGCGGCCTCCTGGCCCCCAGCTCCTGAGGCCCCACCACGCACCGAGGCGCCCCGGCCGGACAGAGAGGGATGCCTCCGAGTGTGGAGTGCGCAGGGGTGCAGGAGGCGGGCGCCCGCCGACCTGCCCTCCAGGGGACCACCCCTGGGCCTCTCAGCTCCCCACCCAGCGGGCCTCCACCCGCCGGCCCTGATGGCTCCATACCAGGTGCCCCGACGAGCACGGAGCTGCCTGGTCTGCGGCCGCCAAAGCCTCACACAGGGACCTGCGCTCACTGGCCACCCACAGCAAACGTGCAGCCCGGCCGCCAGCCACCGCTCCCCCACCCGGGCCAGCCCCTCGGCGGCGTGCAGGTCAGCAGCCCCCCTCCCCGTCTGAGACCGTGGTCGTGGTCGCAGGAAGAGAGCCACCACCCCTGCCCCGCCCAGGAGGCGCGTGGCACGGCCGGCCCCCACCCAGGCCTCTCTGCAGGAGGACAGCCGGGCGCAGAGGGGCGGGGGCGGGGGCAGGGTTACCTGGCACCGCTTGCAGCTGTACTTGTGAGGCTCCGAGTCCGCGCTCGTGTCTGAGTTGTCCTCGTTCTCTTCAGAGGAGATGCCGATCTTGCCGATAAACTCCTCCCGCTGGTGGTCGTCCATCAGCGCGATGTCCTGCAGCACAGGGCGGCAGAGGCGCTGGCGGGTTAGTGGCATCCCCAGCGGTAGCGGGGCTGCCCCACACGCAGGAGGCAGCAGCGCCTCTCGGCTGCACGTAAGTCCCACGTGGGGGTCCTGCTTGCCACCTCCCTTGGGGCTCCCTGGGCCCCTGCGTGCACCCTACATCCCGGCAGGAAGCCCGCCAGCCTCCTGCCTGAGTTCGGATGATCCTTCCCGGCCGGGGGCCAGCCAAGCCCACCAAGCCTCTGCCCTGCATCCCTGGGTGGGAGCCCGGCCTGGGGCTGCCTGGTCTTGGGGATGCTAGTGTCCCCGGCTGTGATGGGACCGGTCACCCACCTCGCCCCCTGGGAAGGGGTCAGTCCTCTCTAAGGCCTGTTTGCATATGACCTGGCAGGGATTGTGCTAAAAGTTATTACTTCTCTGAAAAAGACCATGAGGAACACTTCAGTCTTCCCGTCACAGGTAAGAGAAGCTCCCGCGAGCAGCTGAGGGGCCCCACAGCGGGGCTGCGGCCAGGCCAGGCGGAAGAGGCCTTGCCTGCGGCGGGAGGGGGATGGGGGGCTTGGCTCCCCGGCTTGGATCTTGTCTCCTCCGCTGGGGCCCAGCGGACCTCCTTGCCACGGCGCATTTCCCAGCCACGGCCGCCAGGGGGCGCACCACAGCCGGCCAGTCTGCCTCTGACACAGGACCTGGGATTCCGGGCAGGGTGGACAGGCTTCCTTTGGGAAGTTCGCTATCCTGTCTGCCCCTTCCCTCCCGGGGCAGAGGGGAGGTTCTCACAAGGGCCCACTGCTGTGTTTCTTACTCAGGCTCCCGGTAGCGGAGAAGCAGCAGCACCTGCCGGAGGAAGGCTGCCCCAGGACGGGCACTGCCGGGCGCTGTGCCCCGCGGGCGCTCAGACCGGCCGGGCCCTGCGCCTCCGCTGCGTCTCATTGAATCCTCAGGAAACCATCCTTCCCTGGCAGGTCTCCGGGCCCCCATTCCCAGGGCTCAGGCAGGGACAAACGGAGGTCTAAGTCCGAGCCCCGAGCCCCGGCCAAGGCCCCCACATGCTCCTGGGCCCTTTCTCTGGCCCCAGCTTCGTCCGCGCGGCTCAGTCCCTGCACTAGGGGGGCCTCCCACACTCCTGCCTCGCCTCTCCCCTGCCTTGGACTTCCACCTGCCCAGTGAAACCCCAGCCCGCACCGGGGGCTGGAGCTGCCAGGAGCGGTCCCGGCGCTGTGGTGCGTCTCCGGGGCCCGCACTCACCGTCTCCATGTGCCCTCGGGGCCGCCTGCAATGTCCTCCTTTGCTCCCTGGATCGGCCCCTCTGCCCTTAACCACGACCCTGAATCCTCGCGGCCCCCACTCCGCGGCCCCCCACTCCTCGCTGTCCTCACCAGGAAGCACCCAGAACAGAGGAACGGTCAGGTGAGCCCCGCCGCGGGGGCCTGAGATGCGGCAGGGGGTCACGAGCGCCCGCCGGAAGACGGGCCAACAGACAGGTGTTTTGGGACGCTGACCACGAGGGCCTGCCACGCTGCCACGTGAGCTCCCCGGGCCAGGGCGGCGCTGGGCATCACCTTGAAGTGGACATGGATGTGGTCCCTGAGCACGTCCACGCGGAAGAACTTGCGGCCGCAGATCTCGCAGGTGTACTTCTTGTCGCCGTGGGTCAGCAGGTGCTTGTTCATGTTGCTTCTGCAGGAGAACACCTGCGGGCAGAGGGGCAGGACCTCACAGACTCGGACTGGGCAGGGACACACTGGATGCCTGCCCACGACCCACCTCGGGGCTGGAGTCACGTGTGAACGTGAGCCAGTGACGGTCTCAGTATGAGCCTGTGTTGTCCCGGGAACCAACTGTCCTCTCGTCTCCACTGGCAGTGCGATCTGGCTCTGTTTTATTCACTCACTTAGATGTTTCACTAGGACGGGGCCTTTCAAGAAGCCGGAAAATAACAGAACCAGCCAGGACCTTCTGAGAGTCCGTACCGAGGGAGAGTGCCACCCTTGGGGTGGGGACCGGGCTTCAGGCACAATTCATGCCAACTCCCCCAACCTGCTGTCTCTGGTCTAGTGCAGTGGCTGAGGAGGCTCACACACGTCCCCATACACCCCCAGTGGGGCCGAGTTGGGATGCTGGGGGCCAGGCTGGGATGCTGGGGACCCCGTGCCCTCTGGCACAGAGCCCCTGAGATAAAATGGCTGCAGAGGCCACCTGCAGGCCCTGCTGATCTGAGAGCACCTGTCTGGATGGCTAGTCCCAAGGGCACGTAACCCAGAGAGCAGGTCTCCTCCAGCCTGCCTGACCCCACATGCTCCAGGAGATGCCTGACCCCACACGCTCCAGGAGAACACGAGAGATGAATGAAGAGAAACGATTCACAAGGCACAGGAGGCCAGTGTCTTCATGGGACATTTCCTTCCCAGATTTTCAGGGTACTTGGGGCCAACCACCCTGTACCACGGCCCTGGGGCGCTGTGTGGGACGGCAGGACAGCAGGGCAGGCCTCCTGGGGAGGGGCAGAGGCAGCAGCTATCGCCAACAGCCCTGTCTTCTCAAGGCGGCAAAGTTAAAGACAAGACTCGCTGGGAGCAGCCGAGATTTCAGCGTTAGAAACGTCCGAGCTCTCTCCCTTCCTGTCTAGACCCTCCACGCAAACGCAATGAACGTGTCACTGAAAAAATGTGTCTGAATGCCAGTCAAGGGCGAGGTGGTTTCACACCTGTGATCTCCCAAGGGCATCGAAGGGACATGGTGCCTGTGCTCCCCGAGAGTCCGTGATTAAGGGCGGGTTGACCAGGACACACGGTCACAGACACAGGCTCTGTCCCGGCGGACAGGAGGAGGGTGAGCAGGACACACGGTCACGGACACGGGCTCTGTCCCGGCGGACAG
>NC_081558.1:215699607-215740162 GCF_022355385.1 Mustela nigripes
CTGTCCCGGCGGACAGCAGGAGGGTGAGCAGGACACACGGTCACGGACACGGGCTCTGTCCCGGCGGACAGCAGGAGGGTGAGCAGGACACACGGTCACGGACACGGGTGAGCAGGTGGTCCGCTCAGCCCCCCGTCCCCTGGCACTTCTGGGCCTGGCTGTGGGGCTCACGGGAAGACCCCGGCACCAGCTCCCCCTCCCTCTAGCCTCACCAGCCCCTACACTCAGGGCACACGCCAACATGGGGCTCCCGGGCCGTTCTATCCTGCTGACTGGTTTGCTTTGTGGTTTGAAGAAAGGAAATTCCACATGGAAACATGGATTTCCATTTTCTCCCTTGAAAAGGTCAATAGAGGTGCCACGTCACCCCGTGGCTGTGGGCTGGGCCGTGTCACGGCTGGCCGTGGGCTGGTAACCTTCACCTCTCTGGTATCCAGACCCGGGGGCAGCGGCCTGTACCCTGGCTTCAGGGCCCGGCCCGGGAGCTCTGGTGTGGTGCGGGGGGAGGACTGGAGGAGGCTGAGCTGGCAACAGCGCCCCTTCCCCACCCCACCCCCACGCGCCCACTGGTGGTCACACACCGCCCGCTGTGGCAACACGGAGCCTGCGTGGGCGCCCCGGGAACCGCTTGGCAGCAGGGACAGTCGGGAGCTCCAGCCCTGGGGACCGAGGAGCTTTGCAGACTCCTGAGTCCTGGGGTGTGAGTCTGAGGGAGGAGCAGCCACACTCTCGTCTCGCTCACAAAGAACAGCTCCATTTTACGTGCAACCTGGCGCACCCTGGACGGCAGTGCCGGCACCGGGTCCCGGCACGGAGCTGACTGAAGGCCGCCCTGCCGGACACAGCCCGGACGGCCTGCCTCGGAGGCACCTGCCCCTAAGGGTGGCGTCCCGCCTCGCTCACCCGGAGCGCCCATGGCCATGGGGCGGGTCGGCACTTAGACCGGCTCTGCCTGGACAAAGGGAAGGCCTCGGGCCTCCCTGCGCCTTCGGGACCCCGCACTCGGGTCCTCCGCCACAAGGACGCGTGGCAGGGGTCCTGAGGAGGAGAGGGGGAGCTCCAGGAGGGGCTCAGGGGGAAAGCCAGCCTCGGAGGAGAAGACACGTCTTAGCTCACTCACGGGAGACGCATCTCAGCAGAATGCGAGGACAATAGTGTAAGACACGCGCGGGCGCTGGCGCTCGTGACAACCCGTGCCTCTGTTTGCGCACTCAGAAACTCTCCTGCAGCTCGGGGCCTTAGCTGCAGGCCGGGTGGGGCTCCCAGCTCGGTTCCAGAAGGGAGAGCGTTACCTTGCCGCACACGGGGCATCCCGAGGGCTCCTTCTTGTAGCGGACCAGGTTCTCGCCACCGGCGTCCAGGTCTTCCCGCTTCACCCGCCGCACGCCTGGAATGCCCCCCCCCAAGCGAGAGAGTGAATACACAGGAGCACGCGCGTGCTGGGCACCTGCGCTCGGCCGGCGTGGCTGCCTGGGCGGCGGGGGCAGGGCTGGCGCCCCCAGCACGCACCACGGGAACCAGCGCCCCTTTGGGCACCAGGCAAGAGCAGCTGCACGCACCCCAGCAAACCGTGGCACAACTCGTGCTCCAGAAGCGTGTGAAAACCCAAGGGGGTTCGGAGTTTTACGGTGTCAAGGAGCTACACTGAGCAGCTCACGCTGAAGAAGGGAGTCTCCTTTGATCCCAGCGCCCAAGGCCAAAGTAGGATTCTCAGGGATGACCGTTTTGGTCAAAAAGATACCAATATTCATCCTTGTAAATTAAATCAGTCAATCAGGATCAGGGAGAAAAACCAAGTGACAAGAGACTCCTTAAGGTTTGAAGACCTCAGAGTTCATACCTGGGATCAGAATGGATTTCTAGAAGCTCACAGGAACAGGGTATCGCTCAATAAAAGAGAAATTCGCTCTCAGTGCCTTTCTACCCAGTGGACCCGTTCTGGAACATTCCTGCATCCCACCGAGGGACCGCAGGGCTGGACTTAAGAACACCCAGTCAAGGGGACGTGAAAACCCAACATCCCTAAAGGCTCCCAGCGGCATAAGGTGCACCAGAGCAGAAGCAGTGGCTGAGACTAGGCTCTGATGGGAAGGGGGACCACGAGACCCGTCCATTCGTCCCGCAGAAAATGATCAGCCTCGCGTATTGGCTGTCAAACGTGGTCTTACAAAACCAGTTGTAAGATGCAGCCCACGTGCCCACCTGTCAGGAGACGCTGACCCCAGCAGGACCGCTGGCAGGTGGCACACGGGGCTTGGGGCTCCACCAGCAGGGGCTGGCTCGGCCACCCACCAGCCTGGGGGGAACCAAGGCACAGTGGGGCTTGCCCGGGGCCCTGCAGGCACAAAGTGGGCACCAGGTTCAGCAGGAGAGGCCCAGGTGCCCCCCACCCGAAGGGTCACAGAGAGAAAAGAGGTGCATTTCTTGAAGCCACGTGGGCGACAGCCGAGCAGAAAAGTGGGTGCGAAATTCCTACAGGATGGACCCGTCTTACTCGGAAGAGGCGGGATACGCGTCTACACACAGCCGCGTGCCCCAGGCACACCTTGCACGCGACTCTGCTCTCTTTTTCAACACGCCCGAACGTCATCTGCAATTCTTTCTCAAATGGCTCCTCTCGAGCTCTTGCAGAAAGGTGCTGTGGTCAGCCAGGGCCGCTTACTGCGGCTGGTCTGCGAGGGGGACGTGGCTTTGGGGGACTAACCGGGACGAGCACAGCGAAGATGCGGGTGTCTGGCCAGATCTCCGCGCAAGTCTGGGCGGGAACGCCCGGCTCACACCCGCGGCCCGGGCGCCCTCCCACGCGGGGCTCCCGTCTGCCCTGCACGGCCACCCCCAACCCCATCCTAGCTCAGCCCCCCATCGTGCGGCCCCTCCCCCCACCCGCTGCTGAACCCACCGCCCCAGCTTCCCCTGCAGACGGCTTCCTGTCAGCCCCCAGCGGACGGGAGGCTCCCCAGCACCGCAGCTGAAGACGGCAGGGGCCATCGGGGGCCCGCAGAGCGCCTGAGGGGCACAGGGGAAATTACATACGGCCCCAGCCGCGGCATCTGCCCAGAACATTCTGCTCTGTGCCCGAGGCTGCAAGGTCACCCCCTCCCAATTTCATACGCTGTTTACTCCCCACTTTCTCTCCTATCAAAAGCATTTTCTCAAGAGAGTGAGAGACTCTGAAGAAATGCTTTTAAGGACGGCGTAGTCCTCAAGCCTAGAGAGTCCAGATTCCTAAAAAAAGAAAAAGAAGGGGGCGCCTGGGTGGCTCAGTGGGTTAAAGCCTCTGCCTTCGGCCCAGGTCATGACCCCAGGGTCCTGGGATCGAGCCCCGCGTCGGGCTCTCTGCTCAGCAGGAGCCTGCTTCCCACCCCCTCTCTCTGCCTGCCTCTCTGCCTACTTGTGATCTCTGTCTGTCAAATAAATAAATAAAATCTTTAAAAAAAAAAAAAAAAGAGTCTGGATTTCTAAAAAAATAGTAATAATAGAGTCCGGATTTCTTAACTCTTCTCAGCGTGGAACATCCAGGATGTTTCTGGGGGTTCCCGCAAAGACACCGTTCGGCCCCCCGCCAGCACTGGCTGGGCCTCCCCGAACCCCGAGGGACAGCGGCATCGCAGGTGGCACCCCACGAGGCCAAGCCCCCGGCCCCGCCTGAGTCCCCGGCGCGGTGGCGCTCACCTTCCAGGTGCCTCCTCTGGTGGTCCAGCATGACGTCCTTGCGGTAGAACATTTTGCTGCAGACCTCGCAGGCGAACTTCTTGTCCCCGTGCTTCTTCTTGTGCTTGGAGAGGTTGCTGTTGGTGGAGAAGAATCTGAAACACATCTCGCACTGGAACGTCTTGTCATCTGTCGGGAGAGCAAGCAGACACATGGCGACGTTTAGGTAAACAGTGCTCAAGACGGGATCGGCATCCTGGCCGTGGGGGCGGAGCGGCGACGAGACCCAGGGTCCAGGGGGCTGGGGGAGGGCCGAGCTGCAGGGGGCGCCGAGCCCCCCGGGAAAGGTGCCACCACCCTCGGCCGAGCACTGGGGACCACACGCGGAGCACACAAGGGGCCCGAGCCGGCGGGTCCTCGCGGAGGGAAATAACACTGGCTCCCCCGCTGGCTCTGCCTCGCCCCTGCTGCACACGCCTCCTTGGCATCTGGGGCTGTGTCCCCGGAGGAGCCAGGCCTGAATGACCACAGGTCCGGCCTTCTCCCTGCACCGGACCCGACTGCGGCCCCGACCCCTGGTCTCAGAGGAGGTGGGGTCCTTCCCCCGCCGCCCCGGGCTCCGGCCCCACCTGCCCCGTCACGACCCACCTGCCCATCCCTTCCCTGCCACCTGTCCCCGTCCACACGCACGGATGCCCAGGTTCTCCCACCGGGCACACAACTGTCTTCTAGGTCCCTCTTAACAGACACACACCCACACTCACCCACACCTGACACACACACTCTCACACACACACTCACACGTACACACCTATACTCTCACGTATTCCACACTCTCACACACCCACATTCACCCACACCCCCACACACCCACACTCGCACACCCACACTCTCACCCTCCCACACACACCGCACACTCACACACACCCAACACCCCGACAAACACCTCACACTCTCACACCCCCCCACACTCTCAAGCCCCACTCACGATCCTGTACAACCACACACGCACACCGCCCCATGTTCATGCCCCCCCAACCCCGGGCTGGCATTTATCAGCTGCGGTGAGCCCCCACCCCTGAGCAGGTGGCCCGCGTCCCGGGGCCTGCGAGCCGGGGAAGGAGCAGTGCTGTCCTTGGGCTCCGGGCTTCTCTGTCACGAGCACCAGCAGGTGCAGGCGGAGAACCCGCTTGCAGCCGTTCCCGAGGGCTCAGCGGCCGGAGGCCAGTCCGCCCCATGCAGGCGGCCTTCCCTGTCGTGGGGCGGGCACGTCCCCAACTCAGGAAGACAGACCGGTGCCCGGTCCCAACTGTAACCTGCCACCAGCAACCCCCTGCCCTCGA
Organism: Mustela nigripes; assembly: GCF_022355385.1. Classification (NCBI taxonomy): domain Eukaryota; kingdom Metazoa; phylum Chordata; class Mammalia; order Carnivora; family Mustelidae; genus Mustela; species Mustela nigripes. The sequence continues at coordinate 215,704,602 of NC_081558.1, forward strand.
GGTCTGTACCTGTGTTTCCACAAAACGCAGCAACAAAGAGCAAATGCCTGTTACCGGGGACCTGGTGGGGGTGTGGGGAGACTGCAGGGGGGCGGTGGATGTCTGGGGGAGCCGAGCGGGCCGGGAGGCTGACGGTGCAGGCTGTGACCGAGGGCTTGGGCGTGAGCCCGTGCTGCTCTCCAGCTCTGCCTAGACAGTCAGGGACAACGCGAGGACCGCCGAGGTGAGCTCCGGGACAGGTCCCGCTGAGCACATGCCTGAGCACAACCCATCCGTCTAACATCTCCAAAAGCTCCTGCCTGCATCACAGAAATCCGCGGTTTGATGGTCTACGGAGGACACGTTCCCTTAACATGAGTGCGGAGGAAAAGTGTGAGGCTGCAGATGATATGTTACAGAAAGGACCTCGGTTTCCTGGTTTATTCTGTTTTCCGTCTGAAACTCCTAACCTTGGAGAGTAACTCACTGCAGCTCCGCTCTTTCCATATAACGAAAAACAGGTACACGCCCGGTTAATAGGACCAGAAGCTGGCGGGCACAAGTGGCGGCTCTGACTTCTTTTACTACTTCTGCTCCGCTCATTCTGCACCCAGAGAATCTGAGATCAAAGAGGACTAGTGGGTCTTCCTCCCCCGGTGGCCGAGGGCACGGACGCTGGAGGGGGACGGCGTGGGCACAGAGACAGATGCGCAGGCAAGGAGCTCAGGGAAACGGGACGCGCCCGCCCCGCACAGAAGCCTCATCACGGGAGCAAGGAGCGGCGAAGAGACAAGCTGTGGGGCCATCAGGAGTCCCCAGACCCGAGCACACCTAGGGAGCTGCAGATGCCGGGAGCAGGTGCCGGCTGCCCGTGGGGGTGTCTGAGAGACGAGGGAGGGGCCAAGAACCAACACAGACGGCTTAACAGGACTGAAGTTCGGGACTGAGGGCCAAGCCGATGGGTCTCTATGCCCACTGCCACCGGGCCCAGGCTCTCTGGACGGAGTGGGACCACAAGCAGACAGGGCCTGACCTGCTCGCCTGGCCCACAGAGGCCACCAACCACAGGCTGTCCAAGCACACGAGCGAGTCAGGCTCCAAACGGGGGACAGAAGTGGGCTCGCAGCACAGCTGGTCTGTGCCGGGCGGCCACCTTGGGCTGTCGGGGCCACCACCAGGCATCGCGGCTAACGGAGAGCAGACGGTGAAGGTGGCAGGGAGGCAGAGCTCTCCTTCCGAACCCCTCCCCCACAGGTCCTAATCCCGGGGTCCTAGGACACTCACACACCTCTGCTCGCTCCCGACCTCACGCCAGCCTCGGGTGGGGGCACACACGGCCGCCCGGCGGGACTGAGAGGGCAGCAGGCGCGCGTCCCCCTTCCCACGGCAAGTTTCCAGCCGGGTCTCCTTCGGGACAAGGAGCAGCTATCCTGAACAAGTGCAGTAGAGGGAGACGGCCGACGCGAGGTGGCGTGTCCTACCTGCCGCGGTGGCCGCGCGGCCCCAGCAGGACCCGCTCACCTGTCCTGCAGTTGTGGAACTCCAGCGCGCTCTCGATGCGGAAGGTCTTCTCACAGGTGCCGCACCGGTACCTGTACTCGCCGTCCACCTGGCGACAGCAGCACCGTCAGCGCGGGAGGGGTGGGGGAGGGGGGGCGGGCCACCTCGACAGGTGCCCCCTGCCCCCCACGCCGGCACCTTCCGCGAGCCTGCGGTCTGCACCGCTGTCCGCTTCTCTCCCACGTGGTTTAGGGACTCGAGCCGTTTCCGCTCTTGCCGTCCAGGCGCCCAGGAAGCGCGCCCCATTCCGGGAGCGCAGGGCCAACGCCAGCCCGGGGGCCCTGCCGCCTCCTCCCCGGGGCCCACTGCCCACTGCTGCCCCCGGCCCTCCCCGCCTCCTCCTCGTCCCGGCAGCCTGCCCTGCCCCCCGCCCGCTGGTCCTGCACGCCTGCCCCTCGCCAGCCCCAGAAGCCGGTCCCACCCACCTCGTTCCTGCTGTGCTTGTAGGAGACGTGCTGCTTCAGGCTCTCCTTGCGGCTGAACAGCTTGGCACATTCCTCACATTTAAACAGCTTGTCGCCTGCGAGCAGACCAACACCGAGCCGGGTCGCAACTCCAGCTGTGTCCCTGGGGCACGTCTGGGGGGTCCTCGGCAGCCCCACCCCCGGCCCATCCACGAGCGCGTGTCTGCAGGCCGCGGCCGTGCGGGACTCACCATGCGAGCGCACGTGCCTGCTCAGGTTGCTGCTGTTCTGGAAGACCTTGCTGCAGATGCTGCACTGGTAGACCCGCCTGTGCTCGCCCAGCTGCCTGACGAGCTTCCTCCGGATGCCGTGCCGGCTCGACAGAATCAGGCTCCTCTTGAGGGTGATGGTGGTGCTCTGATGGTGCGGGAACCTGCGGGCAGACCGCACCCCGGGAGAGGAAGTCCCAGGTCACCATCATCTCGGAAAGAGCTCCTGCCAAAACTTCCTCGCGCGACACGAGACGGGAGGGAAGGTACTCGGGTGCCGTGTCCGCCTCCGGGCATCCAGACGAGACAGACACCGTGTGTGTACAACGGCGTCCGTGTGGTCTGGGAGGCCACTCGGTGACTCTGCATCTTCACTCTGGCTGCCAGGAAGCTCACGGCTCGGTCTGCGCCCAGAATAACCCCAGCTGTGCAGTTTTTCTCACGGGGTCTGGCCTCTACCCTGCTTTATCCTTTCTCTGACCCTGATTTTTTCTCTGACTTCTGCTCCCTACGAAAGGTCCATCCGACAGTCAGCCACAGAAATGGCTAGAAGGGGGCGGACAGAGAACAGGGGCCCGTGTCTGACAGCACGCTGGTCCCCACTGTATCTGCACGGGTTCCAGAAGCAACAGGACCAGGCAAGTGGTGAGAACTACAAGAGGCACGCCAAAAAAGGCCAAAAAAGAAAAGAAAATTTACCACCGGCTTATTCAGCGTCACAGCAAAGATGTACCCAAAAATAAGCACTGGAATCTGAAGTATTTTCCTTGTTCACAAAAATGAAAGGAAAAACACAGAACAAATTGTGAAAGTGACACAGATTCAAACACAGCCCGTTTTTGTTTTATAAAACAAAATGCCGTGAGCATCACTGCTCACAAAAGCCAACACGTGAGAGGAAACCAAGTGTCCGTCGCCAGAGGGACAGGTAACAAGATAGGGCCCCTACGTACGTCTCTGTGACGCAATAACGTCCGGCCTTCCCGGGGGGCCAGTCTGACAGCTGAGTGAGAGAGCCAGTCGCAAAAGTACAGACACCAGGCAGCTGTCCTCGTACGAGGAACCTAGGGACCCAGCGACCTCCTATAAGGCACTCTGTCGTCGCAGAATCAGAGGTCGCAGGGGTGTCGGGGAAGGCAGAGTTTCCATCTGGGAAGATGGACAGGGGTGAAGGGCACAGAGCAACGTGCAAGGACTTAATGCGGCAGGACTGGGCACTTAAAAGTGGTTAAGATGGAAAATTTTAGGTGATGCAGGTTTCACTAGGATAAAAAAATTTTTTTTTTTGCTTTTAACCATTTCACAGAGAACATACGACTCTGGTTCTGAGTTTGGGAACGATCCTGCTGTTCCCAAGCATACCCATGTCCCCCCACAAGGAGGGAGCCAGTCTCCCTGCCGGGGGTGCCTTCTCGTCGGGCGGTGCGCTGTCCACACCGGCACCCTGAGCACCGCGACAGGACTTACTTGGGCACGGAGCCGGTGTCGCCGGGGCTGGCGGCCAGCTTCCCCAGGACCAGCTCCATGATGCGGTCGTCTGGTGCTGCGGCCACGGGCTCGTCCGGCGGGACCTCGGTAACGATCTCGGCCACTGGCTCTGTGTGAACAGGTGGGACAGGCCATGTCACTGCCAGGGCAGGGGACTGACCACAACCAACCCCAGAGGACACTCCAGAGCAGACCGCGGCCAGGCCAGGGTTGTAGGCACGGATTGCAAGAACCACACACACAGGGAGAAAGAGGAAGAACTAGCGAAGGGACCCAGGACTCAGTGTCCTATCTGGTCCCAATACGAGAGACTCCCCCCGCCGGAGTCTGCTGGTATCAGGTGCTGCTGGCAGAGGCCACGCGAGGATGGAGGGGCCACGGGCTCTGCACACCCAAGAAAGTGGGCCAGGGTCCCTCCAAACGCAATTGAGGAAACCATCACAGAGAATGAGCCTAGTCGCGGCCCGGAAGCCAGCTACAAGCCCGTGCACGGTGCTCCGGGTGCTGTGGGAGCGGAGGGCGGGACATTCCCACCGGCAATGACCCGGCTCTGCAGCAAAGGAGATGCAGCCAGAAACCCGGCGTGGGTAAGTCTCGTTCTCCATGCCACGAGCAGGACCCTGGACATGGAGAGACGGATGCGCGCGAAACCCCAGGAGGGGCAAGGCTGACTCCTGCAAGCCAAGGTGGGTAAGTCTGGGGAGATGGCCACGTCCCTGTCCTGATGGGGTGCTGGTGACAGGTGGAGCCCTGGCCACTGTTCACAACCTGCACGCTTTGCAGCGCCCACTGTGTTACAGGGATTCGTGCTCTAGAGAGCAGATTCGGGGGGAAGGGAAGGCTGGCTTCCTCCCAGACCTGGCCTCTGCACCGAGTTTCCCCCCAACTGAGGCTTTCAGCGCAGGACCCGCTCCCCGCCGGCTTCTCCCCTAGGACCACCCTCCCCTGTCGGGTCCTCCCCCAGGACCTCCCTCACTTGGTGGCTCCTCCCCCAGGATCTCCCCTACAGGCTCCTCCCCCAGAACCAGCCCCCATCTGCCAGCTGCTCCTCTAGGACCACCTGCACCTGCCAGATCATCCCCCAGGACCAGCCCCCACTTGCCGGCTCCTCCCCCAGGCCCTCCCTCCCCCGTTGGCTCCTCCCCCAGGACCTCCCTCCTCTGTGGGCTCCTCCCCCAGGACCTCCCTCACCTGGCGGCTCCTTGCCTTCTATGATGTCTAGAGGCTGCTCAGGTTTTGATGCTTTGGGTTTTCTTCCCCTTCGAGGCTTTTTCTTCTGCTCTTTGGTGGCACTGACACTCTTGGGAACCGCAGGAGGCTCCCCCCGGGGCACATCTGGTTCCTTCTCGGGCGCTGCTTCGTGCTGGCTGGCCGGGGGCAGGCTCTTGGCTTGTTCCAAGTGACCCAACAGGTGTTCTGCGGGGAAGGGAAGCAGATGCGCAAGGACAGTGAGGCAGCCCGTCCCCAGCGGCTGCTCCCTGCCCCCATTTTGTTTTTACCTTTATCAGCTGACAGTGGGCCCTTTCGTGGGCAAATAAAAATTTATTTCTGCTGCTTTTGAAAATATAAGCATTTTCACTGCACCAAACAGGACTATTTTAAAAGGTAAATTAGGCGATGAAGCCAGGCACGTTCCCCAGGCACACGGTTTTACAGAAAGTACAAGCGCGCACACAAGTACGAGCGAGGAAGACGCAGAAGCTGTCCCGGCACAGCACGTGGCCCTCTCCGGACGGGGCGCTGCGGGCCAGGCCCCTTTCCTTCCCTACACTCATGCTTTCCAACGTTTATGATGAAGTCATGCTACACTCACTCCGGAACGGAGCCTCTGAAGAGAAACTCTGGGAAATAGTCAACTCACGATAAATGAATTTATCTAAAAAACACTGCACAAAAGCAAAAATTCTTTGCTTTGTTTTCAAGTCAAGAAAGCCCTCCAAGGTCTCCCAAGAAAAGACCACAGAACCCCAGGAGGGAGGCAGGGGTGCGTACAGAGCTAAGAGCAGACGGGCTCCCCTCAATGAAGGCCCGGACTGGCTGGACCTCAGCTCACGGGCAAGGTGGGGGAATGACCCACGAGACGGGGGGACCGACCCGGAACTGACAGACGGCACCTGTGCACACAATCGGGCCGGGGACCGGGCTCTGCCCCCCACCACAGCCCAGGCCTCCAGCATGAAGGGGCTGTGACTTCTGCTGGTTCCACACGTGGGACCGTTGAGCTGGGCGAGTGCCCTCGAGGAGCTGTGTCCCGGGAGGGAAAGAAAATGAAAGAGCAAACACGTGTTTGCGAACAGAACGTGACGTGTGTCACAGGAAGGGCTCGGCAGGTCGGCCACACAGCAGAACCACCAGTGAGGAGCCCGCCCGGCTGAACACACTGTTAAGACGGGAGCCAGCACAGAGCCAGAGGGCAAGAGGATGAGAGCCCTGGTGCCAGGCCCGCGGGAGCCTCGTACCAGGCCAGGGGTCCCGGCACCAGCTGCCGGAGGGCCTGGGCCGCTCCCGTGCGTGTGGCTCTGGGGATGCGGGTGGGGTCTATGCAGCGGCCCGGGAGGGAGCTGCTCGCACGAGGCCAGGGAACGCCCTCCTGGCTGGCCGTGGAGGCCACTGGTCCAGAAGGACAAGGAAGCGACAGCGCCCCCGGAGCCCGCCCCCCCCCCCACGCCCCGGCGCACCCCTCCCCATCCGCAGGCTCACCGTTCAGCAGCTGCAGCTCCAGGAAGCTGGCGGAACACACTTTGCACACCCACTGGCTGGGCTCGGACTCCACCGCGGCGCTGCTCTCCGGGGTGCCTGCAGCTTCACAGGAGCAGAGGGAAGCGTGATGCACAGGGCGCGACCCCGAAGCCTGTGGCCCAGGGACACGCCTGTCCACCTGGGGCTGGTGCCATCCAGGCGGGAAGCACAGCTCCCCTCTCAGCCCTGCTCCTGGGGATTCACGCACAGACACCTTCGGTCCCCAGGGACTCCCCTGTTTCACAGGCGAGGAGACAGCACAGACAGGTGCACTGGAGCGGCCCCGCTGCGGGGTCTGTCCCAGTCACAGGAATGCGACCCCTCCCTCCCTCCCTCCCAAAGTAGGGCCGGTGGGAAGGACGCGTCCCTTCCCAGGACTTCGAGAAGGAAACACCCTACGGAGCAGAATGAATTCCTCAGTCTCTCTCTGGCTTGTACGAGAGACCGGCCGTCAGCGGGCCCTGGGCCTGGTGTGGCCGCGGCTCCCGGCCAGCGTCATCCCCCAGAACTTTCTGGGATGACACGATGGCCTTGAACACTCAGGCTGTCTGGGGTGGCAGCCACTTGTGGCCAGTGTACCCGAGGAGCCGAGGTTTAAGGTCTGTTTACTTTGCATTTGAATTTAAGTGGGGACCCCAGGCAGGTGGCCTCTGTGATGGCCCTCAGTCCCCCTTCCTCACTCCCCAAAGACAAGCGGCAGGGTTCCTGGGACGGGGGAGATACTGGCTGTGCAGAGGGAACAGCCTCCTTTCCCAAAAATATTATTAAGGCTCCCATGGGACCTAAAAACTAGGGACATTCTCAGTGTGCCTCTGGTCATGACCTCCTGGCCCAGCCCATCTCTCCAGGCCCCGTCGGGTGGCCCCACGCGCCCTCGCCACCGCTCCCACCCAACCACCGCACAGCCTGTGCTGGCACTCACGACCGTCACCCAACGCTCCGGGGGACACGCATTCAGCAAACTCCTGCATTCTTAAAAAAATCACCCCGAGTCACAGCTGTGCATGTGTTCTGAGCGGGGACCAAGCACGCCTCTTTCTGTATCCACAGCGAGCAGCAAGTTTGCAAAGACACAAAGGGAGAGATGCAGAACTGTTTGTGTCCGTCTCCTGAGTCCTCCTCAGCCGGTGAGGGGGACATTTGTGATGGGAACTGCCCAGCCAGTCCTCTGCTCTCCCTCGCCGCCCGCCGAGTCCAGCGCCTGAAGACCGTAGGCGCGAGGTCAGGGAGGAACCGGAGCCAGAGCCGAATTCCCGCTTCCCCCGCACCTTCTCAAGCGGACGTGGCTCGACGGAGGGGAGGAGACACCGGCACGGGACGGGTTCAGGCAGGGATGACGAGGGGGTTACTGGAAGGACCGGTGAACCCGGGCCACTTCCCCTGGTCCCACGGGGCTGCCACGTCCAGCAGGAAGGTCCCCACCCCCACGAGTGGGATTCACACTAACGGGACACAAGAAGCCCTTCTCCTCAACGAGGCTCTGAGGCCAGTCAGGAGGGCCAGCGAGTCGTGACCCGTCCCCGCATCAAGGGAAGAACTCTCCTTTTCCAAAAATTGTCGCTAAAAGATCAGAATTTTTAAGAACAAAAATGAGCCAACCATCAGAAGGCGTTTCTTGATGGCCCGTCACCTAAATATCCAACACGAGAGACGCATCAAAGTGACAGTAATGCCACAAGGCCCCAGGAGAAGCCACAGAGGGAGCCATGGGGCGTGGATACTTGGGGAGGGATGGTGTGTTCCAAGTACGCCCAGAAACAGAAGTAAGAGAAGGGTCCACGGAGGGAGAACTCGCCTGTGGGGAAACGCGGGGCTTTCCTGGAGACCAGGAGGGACACAGCTCAGCCGCGGGGACAGAAGGCAGCCTGCAGGGCACTGAGCGCAAAGCCACACTAGGGAACCGTGAGATCCCTCGGGCCGAGGAGATGTTCTCTCTCTTGGCTGTGGCCACCGCATGCCTCCATCGAAACTGAGTGGCGAGCCGAGAACTGCCGAGTCTTCTCGTGCACAAACTGTATGTCAACTGCGCCGATTTTTAAAATATACCATAAAACACTAGTCAAAAAGACCAAGAGTCATTCAAATAGTGATTGAAAATCGTTTTCCAAATGTTATAGATGTGTGTGAATTTTATCCTTCTCATTAGAGAAGTAGTTTTTAAAAATCGGACGACGACGTCTGAGGACAGCCGCGACCTGAGCCTTCCGGGTCCCTCCTGCGGGTCGGCAGGCCTGCGCGTGCACATTAAGGAAACCAACTTCAATGTCAAACCAAGAAAAAAGGTGAAAAGTCAATCTCCTACCCAGAAAAAAACAGAAGTTATTTTTTTTGAGGATGTGTCTGTTCCTCCAATTCTGCTATGTTGAGAAGTTGGGTCTGCCATCTGCAAACTGATTTCTAGATTTCTAGAACAAAGATGTATTCTGAAGCAAATGGGAAAAAGAGACAGAATGAAATGAAGGAGTCTCCCCAGTTCTGATGCTCACCAAGAAAGACTCTGAGTAACTTATGGGAAGACCGCTCCTTGCCCGCTGGCCCCCAGTATGATTCTTCTAGAATGTGGTGGTGCTCGCTAAGGCCCCTCAGCTTGCTCCGCCCCTCTGCCATGGGGCCCAGTGCACAGTGATGGCCCCCAAAAGGCCCCCACTCCATTCCACTGCGGGGGTCCCAAGGGCGTGCAGGCCGGAGGCCCGGTCGCTGGGAAGGAGAGGTTAAGCCCCTCCCCCGACCTCCTGGAGCTGGGGACTCACAGTCACACAGACGACAGCTCTCTGGCTCGCCCAGGCCCTTCTTCACAGGTCTAGGCCCCTCCTCCAGTGTCCAAGACATGGGCCTGGTGGGCTCCCATAAAAATGCTTCAGCCAGGTGAGCCCCCAATACTGCTCGGCGGGGCCCCAGCCACTCAGGGCGGGCAGGGCTGGAGCGGGGTTCCAGAGGCTTCATTGGGCCAGGAGGGGGCCCCTGGGAGGGGGCGGCAGGGCTTTGGGAGGGGGCTGGGCGGGAGAACAGAGCAGCGGAGGCAGGGTGCGGTGCCTGGAGTGATGCGCGGTGGACGTCACATGTCCTTTGGGGAGTTCCCAGCACCACCGGAGCTAAGCCATCATTCAGCAGGTGTAAGAAGTGAGGAACCCCAGAAGCCCACTAGTCAACAGTAGTCGAGAACTTCTACTACATTTCTACGAGCTACTTTTTTGCCGTTTCCCCCCAAAGAGAGTGAAAAACCATGAAAAGTTATTTCTATCGCTTATTTGCTTTCCTCATTCAATACTCATTTAGGGGGATTGTGCCTTCCAGCGGATGGGGATGTCATGGCCCACCGTGTGCCGTGTTCTCAGAAGGAACACACAGGAGAACAAAGGACAGACAGCTCAGGGCTCCCCAGGGCTCCCCAGGACGGTGCCTGTGGGAAATAAAGGAGGCGGCAGTCCGGGTCGACACAGTCCAGACCAATTCCATTAGAACCTCCCTTGCAAATGCAGCTCTGGCTTAGAGAGCTGTCCCGGAGGGAAAGCAAGCAGAACCCCAGCTCTGGGAGGGGGTGGCAACCTTGCTCTGACTGTGACCTGAGAGTCGTGACAGGGGAAGACATCGTGCAGGACACAGCAGACAAGGTCAGCCTCTACTAACACAAACCCAGTGTGCAGCTGGCTGGTCCCAGGGCCGGGACACGCACATCAGCTGCTGAGGCCGGAAGGAATCCAGAACGAGAGAAAGCCAGATCAGGACAATCCCGGAGCACCTGCATGGCCCCAGTGAGGCCAGCCGCACCACCCGGCTGCGCCACACTCGGAGGGGACACCTGGCCCAGCGGGACACATCAGTGCCTCCCCAGGGCCAAGTCAGGCACCTGGTTTCAGCAAATCCTAAAGGGTGGGCTTGGGAGCAGCTGAGTGAAAAGCTGTGGGTCTCTCCAAACGCTTCCTGTGACCTTCCCCTCCACAATAAAGTCCACCCCATAAGGCTCCCGGACTTACTCTGCAAATATCTCTGTGAAGGCAGCCAGCCCTCCACACCACCAGAGCCGGCATGCAGGCCGTCTGGCCATCGGCTCCCACCGATGTTCCCCAAGGGCACCCTCAGTGGCTCCACACTCCCCCCACGGCCACCCAGCCCGTAGTGTGCGTTAGAGTGGCCCCTGGGACTCACATCCGCCCACAGTCTCTGGATGGGACCTTGGCAGACGTCAATGAGAGGAGGCCATACCAGAGTAGAGTGGACCCGAAATCCAGCGACCGCCGTCCCTCCAAGGGAGCACAGAGACCCAGGAGAGAAGGCCACGTGAGGGCAGGGGCAGGGATTGGCTGACACCATCTACCAGCCACGGAACGCCACGGGCTGCTGGCCACACCCAAAGCCGGGAGAGGCCTCCAGAAGGAACCAGCTCCACCAACACCGGGTCCTGGCCTTCAGGCTCCAGGGGTGTGAGGCAGCCCCCTCGTGGGGGGCTTGGTGTGGGCGGCCTTGCGAACACTTCTCGTCACACGCCGGCGCAGGCACGACCAGGAAGGCTCCGAGGTGGGGGGACGGGTCACAAGGTCGCAACCACGCGGGACACACCAGAGCCTCACAAATACGTCAGGACCCGCTTTGTAGCCCACTGTGATCGTAAGAGAAAGGAAACTGTCTTCTTGTCAGGAACCTGCAGCGCAGGGGGCGGTCAGAGGACAGAGGGTCACGTCTCCCCCAGAACAAGTCCCTGGAGGAACAACGGGGCGTCTGCCTGGGGCAGCATCAGGCATGGATGGGAATGGGGGGCTTCATGGCCACAGACGTGGTGTGGCAGGACGTGGCCTCAGGCTATGCACAGAGCCTCACGACCGGACACGGGGGTCTGAAGTGCCATGGGCCCCTTCACACTGTGCTGCCCCACACCCCAGGGCAGCAGGACACACAGTCTGGGTTGCTTTTCCAACAAGAATGCTGGATTTAGGCAAATCACACACACACACGGCCTTCGCCTGGTCTTTCCTGGAACACGTATGCACATGCGCGCACACACACGCACATGCGAATACACACGCACGCACACACACGCACACATGACCACACATGCACACACCCCCCGCTCTTGCACACACCCCCAGTCCTGGAGGAGACCAGGGTTGAACCCGACTCCTGCATCTCAGGCACCATGACCCAGGGCGGGTTCGCCAGCCTCTCTGTGTTCCGTCTCCTCTGCCCGAAACACAGCGGATCACCAACCCCCTTCACAGGACAGTGGGCGGGGAGGGGTCACCGCACCCAGAGCCCGGAGGACGGGGCTGCAGATCAGCCTGTCGTGCTCCAGCACCCGACTTCCCGGCCGGCGTCCGGCTCAGGGGCGAGCCCTGACACTGCACAAGCAACGGCAGAGCCAGGCCCGGGGGAAGAGCAGCCCGTCCCGCCTGACACCGCACCGGCTCGCCGGCACAGCTGCCCTCCCGCTGCCGGGTGGCCGGGCCGCGCGTACCGTGGGCCCCGGGGCAGGCCTGCTTCAGCATGGGCTTGTCCATCTTCTTGGCGTAGAAGGCGGCGTACCACACGCGCAGCTCGGCGCCCGGCGGGATGTCCCGCGACGTGGTGAAGTAGACGTCGTTGCCGTGCTGGAAGGCCGTCAGGTTCTGGTGCTCGGGCCCCGCCGCCGGCCGCACCAGCATCATCCAGTTGCAGTCGTCCTCGTTGGAGGTGTCGAAGCACACGGGGTGCCCGTCCTTCTGGAACACCTGCGGGGGCACGGCCACCAAGGGGCCGGGGAAGGAGCCGGTTACCCGCCCGTCAGCGGGGCGGCATGTGTGCCGGCAGAGGGGGCAGCCGGTCCAGACAGGGCCGCATCGCAGGGCAGGTCAGGCTCCACAGAACCCGTTTCCGGGCTCATCAGGGCCCCCGAGTTCTGTGCGCAGCCCAGGTGGGAACTGGGACACCTCAGGCCTAGTCCTGGTCCGGGTCCAGAGGCTGGACGCTCGGGGTCTAATCAGGTTCAAGTGGGCGTAGTGACATCTGCTCCAGGCATCACTGGACACCTGAGCGCCTCCCCACCCCAGGCGGGCACGGGGACACCTGCTTGCACAGGCGTGTCCACCAACGCCCGTCAGTCCTGACAGCCTGCACCCTCGCCTGTGACACCGTCCCGCAGCCCGAGTGTCCGGCGGGTGGCAACAGGAGAACCGTCCGTATTCTGAAGATCAGAGTCACCGCAGGAGTAGAGGACGGGCTGGCTCTCCGTTCTGATGCCATCACTGCTTCCTTGCTCTCCCCTCTCCCAAGCTTTTCCCGTAGGGGCTCCCCACTGCTAAGGAACTAGGGGACCCCTCTGAGGACGAAGCCCTCGGAGACAGAGGGGGCCTCCGGGTGCCCAGGGCCCCAGCCAGTGTGGGGACACGCTCCAGTGAGCCTCCGTCCTCGCTAGAGAGCCGCCCCCCCGACACAGGTGCTCGCGGCGGAGGCAGCACCTAAAACTGTGTCAGAAACAGACCCTGAGCCCCGAGTCACAGAAGGAAGCCAAAACAGGCACAGAGGACTTTTTCAAGGGGGCCTCAGCCCGACCATGTGTGCCCACAGCAACTATGTGCACCCAAGGGCCCCAGGGCCCGCGATGGACGGCAGCCGATGGCCCTCGTGGGGCTTGGCCTCCAGCATCTTTACTCCTTTATATAAAACAGCCTTTGTTTTTCATTCCCTTTGTTGGGAAACAAGGCAAATACCTTTCCTTCCTCCCCATTTTGCTGAGTTCTGCCCTGTGAGCTCAACCTTTCCAAGAATCGCCAGGACTAGCCACCTCACACCTGTCCTGACCCCACGGGTCTCTGCTGAGGGCCTCTAGGCAAAGCTTGCTCTGTGGGTCCCCACAGCAAGACCAGCGCCCTGATTCTCACTGCTCCCGTCAGACGTTTCTGGAGGCGCATGTGGATGGGGCACGTGCTGGGGCTGGGGACAGACCCCGGATATCCAGCCCCGTGGCACGTCCAACCTTCCTCCGAGAACTTAGAGCCTTGCCTGCAACTGACATCCATTCTGTTTTGTTCCGTTTCTTTCCTTGGTCTGATGCACTTTTTGGAGCCGCTAAACCCTGCACCGTGTCCCATCGCCGCCTGAACGAAACCCCTTCCTTTCGCAAGAGCTCCGCCAAGTCCCCGTGGCTCCGCGAAGCGCGGAAAGCAGCGCCCGGGAGGTGCACAGCAGCGCCCGGGAGGTGCACGCCAGCGCAGGTTGTGAGAGAGGCGAGGACAGCCTGGCGGGTCTGCGTTCCTCATCCCGCCTCAAGGGGCCGGCAAAGCTGAAAAGTTCGAAATACTAGCTCGGGGCTGAAGCTTTGGGATAGAAGAGCAACCGCGGATAAAGGAGAAGCAGGCGGACCCCGGATCTTTGGAGCCGCGGAAGACACCATCCATCAGCGGAAGGCGCAGCTCCCCTCGCTGGGGTCCGCTCCCAATGCTGGCCCCGGCCCGTACCTTCAGGGGAAACGCGGATTCCTTCTCCCATTTGGCCACTCTCCTCGACTCGAACGGACCGAACTGTGTTCTCTTGACGAGCTGAGTCACGGCAAACACTCCTTCGGCCCCGTCTTCCAGCCGCCGGATCTCCAGGTTGGAAGGGAGGGAGGACCTGGAAATGGAACGGGAGCCGCGCAGCCCCTGAGCGCTGCTGACTGAGGACAGCCACTCACCCCGGGGACAGGTGCGTAAGGGGGCCCAGAAGCTCACTGTCACTGAAACACCATCCTCGAGGGTGAGAAAGAGCTTCCCACTGAGGACAGAGGGGGTGAGGGCCCAGTGGCCTGGGCACACCCAGCTCCTTACCAGCCTGAGCCAAAGGAGACTGGCCCCAGGGCCCTAGCACGACTCACCCAGATCACACACAGAGGGAAGGGCCATTTACTAAAGGATGTGTTTGACATCCCCACCCAGGAGACGTCGCAGGTGTGGGGCGCGACGGGCCAGTGGACACGAATGGGACTGAGCTCTCGCCCCCAGAGCCGCGGAGCCCAGAAAGGGGGGGGGCTCCATGACGAGAAGCCGTGCTCAAAGCACCACAAGAAAGGGGAAAGGGCCACGGCATTCCCGGGGGCAGAAAAGGGTTCCCAGCTAGCTGAACGGGCCGGTCCATTTACCTAAATGCTGAGTGTCAAGGATGGGGCGCTGGAAGCGGAAGGCCCACGGGCTGGAACCCCAGCATGACCCAAGGCTTGGGCAAGCCCAACCCACATCCACGAGTGGGTCAGACACCAGCGGGCCTGGGGTGCAGCTCCCTCCCAGGGCCGAGTGGAGGGGCTCCTGCCCCGGGACCGACACCTGCCACTGTGGGCAACCGGCAGCCAGTGGAGGTTTTGGGGGGAGCTGATGAGATCGCTGCTTCAGACAAAAACAGTCTTGTAAGAAGGTAAGTCACCGTGAGAAAAAGGCACTAAATAGAGGCTGGGAACACCAGCGGGGAAGCTTCTAGAAAGAGCACGATGATAGCAACGGTGCCACCATGTGGCAGGTGTTCTGCATGACACAACACTGAGCACAACCGTTGGGGGGACAGGCTGCTGTCCCCACTCTGCACGCCAGGCAGCGAGGGAGGGACACAGACTGCCTCGCCCCAGTCCCAAAAGCTGACCACGTGGCTGACCCGGACTGTGGACAGACCGTCCCTCAGAGGCCTGGCCACAGCCCCTCCAGGTGCCCCGGCCCCCCAGGTGCCCGGAAGGGGAACGGCAAAGCTACCCAGCCTCCTGGTTACAACTGCCGGTGCTTCTCCAGGACCTGGGACGGCTTGGCCTGGCGACCCGTGCTCGCTGCCCCGGGTCCCACGCAGCCCGCAGCAGGCATCTGCCGGACGGCAGGCCCGGGTTCCGGCCACGGGGAAAAGCGAACCAGCAGTCCGGCAGCTTTGGCCCATGGGCTCCTCCACGGCTGCCGTGCTCGGCCCCTAGGAGCCCTGAACTGGAGCGAGACCCTCCCTGGGACCCCTCAGCACGTGCCCCGGCTCGTCCTGGCGGCAGGCTGCCCCGTCCACTGTGGGACGGACTCACAGACGCCCTCCGCACCCTGAGGACCGGCGTGCTCCAAGTCCTGCCTTCTCTGTCTGCAGTTTCCTGCTGTGATGGCACGACTTACAAGAAACATGCCCTTGGTCACTCCGATGTCGAAATCCATTGCCCAGACCGTAAGCGCTCGGTCCACAGTTCCTGAAACCCCGTCAGGGCCATAAAGGCGAAACGGATGTCTTGTCACTAACAAAGGCGACTTGCAGACCCTACTGGGAGGACCAGCCACCTGGGTAGAGGGGGAACCTCCAATCCTGTCCCCACACCCACAGCCGGGGCGGGAGAGGGGCTGGAGGCTGGGTCAGCCGACCGCGGACGACTCGGTCGGTCATGCCTCCCTAACGAAGGCTCCTAAACCCAGGACCAGGCAGGGAGCTTCTCGGCCGGTGAACATGTGGAGGTGTGGGGTGCAGGGGGAGGGCAGGGAAGCGCCTCGCCCTTTCCTGGGACCTCACTCTTCACGTCAGTCCTGGGGGTGTCGGAGTCATGTGTGGGGAACCCCCATGTGGGAACTGGGCCAGGGACTGTAAAAGACCTCCCCTTCCTGCCGATGCAGGGTGTACGTTCAGACAGCCCCGCTGGACGGGAAGGACCAACACCGGCTCCAGGCGGCCACTCACCGTGCCCTGCTTAACACAAAGGAGTCCTTGACCATGACCACGGGGCCCAGCTCGGGACACTCGGAGTCGTGGTACTGACCGCAGTCCTCACACCCTGCAACAGACGGGACAGTGTCAGCGCTGGGAGGGAGTCCCCCGGACCTTGCAGGCTCCGTGCCCGACGTGGGTGACCCACGGCGCTCCCCACAGACACGGACACGGGGCAGGCACAGCACGTGGCCCCCAGGGAGAGACGTCCACCTGCGGCCCATTTCAGAGTGCGCAGTGACTCCACGCTGAAAAGAACAAGATCTTCCCGAGGATACACTAAAACTCACGGATTTAACCTGTTTACCATAAATCGAACGTTTCATAAACCTCCTAGTCAGTCCCCGGGGCTTACTGCTCTGAACCCAGGGCCCTCCCGCAAAGCGCCCTCGGCCCAGCGTCCTGAGAAAGACGATCCTTTTTTAAAACCACAGCCCTGCAGCGCTGCGCGCGCAATGAACGTGCTTCCTAGAGCCGGACGAGCCGTTTCAACGCAAAAAGCAGCAGCTTTTCTGGCACGTGGAAACACGACGCAGATGGGGCTTTGCTGGGACGGCGAGCGCTGCGCCCGCGGGCCCCTGAGGTCGGGCCGGAGCTACTTACAGATGAACATGATCTCCTCACTCCCGTCTTCAGCCATTGCGGACACCTGCCGGGAGACAAGGGTCTGCTGTGAATGCCGAGCTTCTTGCAAACGCAGTGTTTATTTATTTAGAAAAGAACTGGATTTTATTTCTCTTTTTTTTAAGCTTTTATTTATTTGAGAGACATAGAGAAAGTGATCAAGAGCAGGGGAGGGGGCAGAGGGAGAAGCAGACCCCCGCTGAGCAGGGAGCCGGATGCAGGACTCCAGGACCCCGGGATCACGACTGAGCTGAAGACCGACACTTCACCAACTGACCACCCAGGCGCCCCCCAAAGCAATTTTTTAAAAGATTTTATTTATTTATTTGACAGAGAGAGACACGGCAAGAGAGGCCACCTGAGCAGGGGGAGTGGGAGAGGGAGAAGCAGGCTTCCTGCTGAGCAGGGAGCCTGATGTGGGGCTCGATGCCAGGATCCTAGGATCATGACCTGAGCCGAAGGCAGAGGCTTAATGACTGAGCCACCCCAGCGGCCCACAAAGCAATTTTTAAAGAGAAGTCCTGTTAAAGGTTCCTTGAGCTCGTGTGGGGATGTTACCTGGGGGTCTTAAAGGTACCTAGCAGTGGGGTCCCCTTTACTGTGAGGAGGCTGGGAGCTTTGAGCTTTTTTTTTTTTTTTAATTAAAAGCAATTGATTTGAATGTCCTCTGGATTAGAAAGTCCTGATGAACTCAGACTTTCATCTTTTATATGAGCCACCAGTTTCCATCTGTAAAGCAAATATGTCACCATTTCTAAAAGCTGGTTTCACACTGTCACCTCTGGCTCTCTTTCCTCTGTCACTGGACTGTCAGCTCCTCAAGGGAACTCATGTCTTAGTACGACCTCGGTCTTCCTTCAGCGGCTACCCTAGGCCCAACACCCAGCGCACACCCACGTCTCCTGGAGACCAGAGCAGCACACGGCGTCGTGGAGGACAGCGCCCTGCTCACCTCGCAAAACTCTGATCGGGTCAGTCACTTCTGTGTTCTGTTCATCTCATGAGGCAGGACCCCACCTACTGGAGGGATGATCCGGGTACCGTCATTCCGGGGCCTTGATTCTTTTACCTACAATATGAAATAAAGATGCTCGCCCACATGAAAGACCGGGACTCCGAAAACTAGAAAACCCCGCGGAAACACTGAAGAGAACACAGAAGGAACGGCACCCCGCGCTCACGGAGCGGAAGAGCACACATCGGTACAGCGTCCACACTACCCAAAGCAATCTACAGATTCAGTGCCGTCCCTGTTAAAGTACCAACAGCATTTTTCACAGAACTAGAACAAACAATCCTAAAACGTGTGGATCCACAGAACCCCCAAACAGTCAAAGTAATAGTGAAATGAAAAACAAAACTTGGGGCGCCGGGGTGGCTCAGTGGGCTAAAGTGTCTGCCTTCGGCTCAGGTCATGATCTCAGGGTCCTGGGATCGAGTCCCGCATCGGGCTCTCTGCTCAGCAGGGAGCCTGCTTTCCCCCCTCTCTGCCTGCCTCTCTGCCTACTTGTGATCTCTGTCTGTCCAATAAATAAAAAGATAATCTTAAAAAAAAAAAAAAGAAAGAAAGAAAAAAGAAAAACAAAACTGGAGGAATTGTGATCCCAGATTGCAAGATACACTACAGAGCGGTCACGATCGGAGCAGTCCAGGACCTGCACAGAACCAGACACAGGTCATGGATCGGAACAGAGAACCGAGAAAGAAGCCCACAGTTGCACAGTCAACTCATCTTCAACAAAGGAGGCAAGAACAGGCAAGAGGAAGAGGACAGTGTTGTGGAAACTGTCCTCTCGTGCAAGAGAATGAAACTGGGCCACCTTCTTACACCAAACACAAAAATAAACTCAAAATGGATGAAAGGCCTAGATGGGGGGACCTGACATCATAAAAATTCTGGAAGTCAGCCCAGGCAGAACTTTCTCTGACATGGGCCGTGGCGACGGTCTCGTAAAGCAAAGGAAATAAAAGCAAAAATGAACTACTGGGCCTACACCAAAATGAAAAGCTTCTGCAAAGCGAGAGAATCAACAAGATCAAAAGGCAACCTACGGAGCGGGAGAAGACACTCGCAAATGACCTTTCCAATGAAGGCTTAGCATCCGGAAGAACGGATGCGACTCAACACCCAAAAAACCAAAATGGTCCAATTAAAACACGGGCAGAAGATCTGAACAGACATTCCTCTAAGAGGACACGCAGACGGCCAACAGACGCACAGGGAGACGCTCCCCATCGCTCATCGTCCGCAAGTCACCTGCCACCTGTCAGGACGGCTGAAATCAGCAGCTTGAGAAATGACAGGTGTCGGCGAGGATGCAGAGAAGGGGGAGCCTCGCGCCCTGCTGGTGGGAACGCAAGCGTGGGGCAGCCGCTCTGGAACACAGTACAGAGGGTCCTCAAGCTAGAAGCAGAATTACAGAATTACCATACGATTCAGTAATTCCACTCCTGGATACTGACCCAAAGAACACAAAACACAAATTCAAAAGAACACGCGCAGTCCAGTTGTGTTATCTACGATAGCCAAGACACGGGGAGAACCCCAGTGTCCATCAGCTGAGGGGTGGGTGAAGATGTGGTATATACGTTTATACGTGTGTATCGGCTCAGGTCATGACCTTGGGATCCTGGGATGGAGCCCCGCATCGGGCACAGAGCCCAAGTTTCTCCTTCTCTCTCTCTCCCTCTGCCTTCCCCTGACCCCTCTTAAAAAAAAAAAAAAAAAACCCAAAACAAAGTGCCAGGATCAATAACCAGGCTGTTTATTTTCCCAAACACAGCACAGCACGCTCCTGGAACACCCACTGAAGCTAAAAGGCATCTCATGTGGCCCTCGCAAGTTTCACATGGGGCTTCCTGGCGGATGGGTACCACGGCTGTGGTCAGCCAGGATGGGTACCACGGCTGTGGTCAGGAGCCAGTCTGGAATGGGGACAGCCTCGGGTCACTGAGCAGGAGGTGGAGAGGGACAAAGCGACAGAAGACACACGTGGGGAAACCCTCACTAGTGCGTGGCTGCCGGGCCCCGAGGTCTACCTGCGAGTGGAACCCTCCCCTGGCCGGCACTGGCTCCCAGTGGAGGAAGTTCTGCAAAGGCGAGAGCAGGTCTTTTTTTTTTTTTCGAAATTTTTTAGATTAACTGATTCATTTTAGGGGGAGGGGCAGAGACAGAGGAATCCTCAAGCAGACTCCCTGCTGAGCGTGGGCCTGATGTAGGGCTCAATCCCAGGACCCTGAGATCATGACCTGAGCCGAAGTCAGGAGTCGGATGCTTGGCTGACTGAGCCTCCGGGCGCCCCAGGGGCAGGCTCTCCAGAAGCTGCCCAAAGGACACGGGGTCCCCAGAACCTGTTGGAATGGGCGAGCGCAGACGAGGGCGACTGGCTCGGGCAGGACTTGCAGAAGCCTGGCTGGGCCCACGGAGCCCCGGGGGGCTGCCTCTGTTCCGCACCCCTCCAGGGAGGCAAAGCTGACCGTCTCCTGCCCCTTGAGCGTCCCCAGAGAAGTGGCTCCTCCAAGCACAAAGCTGGGAAACCCGGCCGACCCGCTGAGCCGCGGCCACAAGAGGGAAACAGGAGAGGCAGGAAACAACGGGCACTTAGCCTTCTACCGCCCGCGCGGTGGGTGTACTGAGACACGCGCGTGCCGGGAGCGAACGTCCCTCCTTAGTAGCAGCTGATCCCCGAGACCCGTCCCCTAAAACGGCTCTCTGACGCCAGGAAAAGGAATCACAGCCACCCCCACACAGCAAGTGAGGCCTGAAGGAAGGGGGCGCTTGACGTCTGTGCTGGGCTCGCAAAATCCCTTCAGCGCTCCGACGGTCCCTCTGCACAGGGACGCCCGTCCTCTGGACATTCGCAGCACGCAAGAAATCCCAGAACGACGGATTATAAGTAGTGTTTTAGGGAAAAGAACCCAAAAGCCCGTAAGCGAGAGATGTGGCGATTTCCTGGGAAAAGTCCCCTTAGGCCGTGGGTTCTGCAAGGGTGGTCCCCTGCACCAGCACCGGCAGCACCTGAGAATTTCTCGGGACTGCAGATTCTCGGGCCCTTCCCAGACCTGCCGGAGCACCCTCTGGGATGGTCTTTGCAGGCCGCCCTCCCACACCCCAGGTCGTTCCGCTGAACCCCATGTCTGAGCGCCGCTGCCGACCCGCACATCTGTCTGGCACAGCGACCGGAGCCGACGAGCCACGGCCGGGGTCACGGGGGAGCACACCAATAGCCTCGGGAACCAAATCTCCAGGACCTGGACCAGACCAGGACCTGGCAGCCGGGGGGCGATGGGGCGAGGGCCGTTCTGGACAGACGCTCTCTGTGGGGACTGGAGCTCACAGGCAGGCCCCAGGGATGACTCAACCCTGAAAAGGAAGAGTTCCGGGAGGACCCAGTCCACCCCGATGCTGCCGGTGGTGAGGGGGACAGACCCACAGGTCAGCGGAAGCCGAGAAACAGACCACGCAGATAGGCTCAGCGGGCTTTCGCGGGGCGCGTAAAAGCAGCTCGTGAAGGAGTAGTGCTGGGGCAAGTGGACGAGGGGGCGGGTCAGTGAGCTGTGCATGACGTCACACCTCACACAAAATTAACTCCTAATGGGACCTAGACTTCAAACATAAGATAGTAACATTTTTTAGAAAAATATAGGAGAAAATCATTGGGATCTAGGGTAGGCAGTTTTTGGACTTGTCACCACAAGAATCCTCTAGAAACAGAAATTTAATTAGACTTTATCAAAATTCAAAAATTTTGCTCTACAAAAGCCCCGGTGAGGAGGGCAAGAAGACCGGGAGGCATCTTTGCGAACCACACACCCAAACCTTGAACATGCAGAGAACTCTCACAACCCAACAGTAAAACACAAACCAGACAATCAGTAAATGGGCAAAAGACCCGAAAGACATTTCAGCCAAGAGAATATACAACTGACCAGCGTAGGAACAGGTGGCTACTGTCATCCTCCGCCAGGGAAACATGCTCAGCACGGCACCGGGACACAGCGCGCTCCCGCGCGAGTAGCGCAGGAAACCCCGGGCACGCGTGGGCGGCTGGCGGAGCGGAGACCAGGGTGGTGTCTCTTGTGACCTGCAAGCACGTGGCCTATGACCCCACCGCTGCAGTCGGGGGCGCCTGCCCCAGAGAAATGAACACTTGCGCCCACACAAAAACCCGCACACCTCTTTGGAGCAGCTCTACTCACAACAGGTCAGATGGCTGGCCCCCAACGGGTGACCCCGGTCCGTGGTCCAGAGGGACCCACACCTGGAAGGCTCATCCGCGATGAAAAGGAGTGAACCACTGATACGCTTGGGCTCTGGGGAACTCTCCAGAGTGGTGCTAAGAACGCCGGTCCCAAAACGTCACCTACTGCCTGACTCCATTCACGTAACCTCCCTGAAATGTCACGACACATGGATGGGGCCTAGAGTCGTGGCTGGCGGGGTGTGGGGGAGACGGCGGGTGAGGCTGTAGAGGGGCAGCGGGGGGACACCTGTGGGGGTGGGATGCTCTGTACTGCGCTGCGTCACGGTCGCCGTCCTGGACGTGACCCCGCACTGGACGCCTGCAGGGTGTCACGGTAGGGACCTGGGCAAAGAGCACGGGGGATCACGGCGCGGTCCTTCCGACGACTGCACGGGGATCTACAGTTACCTCAAAACTGAACGTTCAATTAAGAAAAGACACGGAGGGGCGCCTGGGTGGCTCAGTGGGTTCAGGTCTCTGCCTTCCGCTCAGGTCATGATCCCAGGGTCCTGGGATCGAGCCCCGCATCTGGCTCTCTGCTTAGCGGGGAGCCTGCTTCCTCCTCTCTCTCTGCCTGCCTCACTGCTTCCTTGTGACCTCTGTCAAATAAGTAAACAAAATCTTAAAAAAAAAAAAAAAAAAAAAGAAAGAAAGAAAATGCACAAGCAGCAGGAGTAGCAGAAGGAGAGAGGGAAGCAGGCTCCCCACTGAGCAGGGAGCCCTGATGCAGGGCTTGATCCCAGGAACCCTGGATCATGACCTGAGCTGAATTCAGGAGTTGGGCACTTAGCCGACTGAGCCCCTCTGGGAGCCCCGTAGAAGCGACGTTAAGCACAGTGTTCGGGTTGGGGCCAGATTCCGATGAAAACAGCGTGGGTGGCTTTCGCTGGGCAGCTGGAAACCGGAACTCTGGTCTCCGGGCACACTGAGGGAGCAGCATGAGAGGTTCCCAGCGGGCTGGGATCGTGGCTCCCGTGAGGCTCCTTCTGCAGAGCTGCGGACCGAAACACAAACTCAGCCCTGGGGCCGGAGCCTGGCCCCTTCTCTTTCCGCGCACTACCCGTGGGGATTCCGGGACAGGGACATGGGGCAGATCAGCCGGGTGATGGGTCCGCGGGGAACGGGGTCTGCCAGCCGGCCTACCGGCTGGAATTATCAAATTCCTCATGATAAAATTACCCGTAAATGGTGTCCACGCACGCTCGTCCTGTGCCTCCTCTTCCACTTGCTCTGGCTGTGGACAGGCATCTTTTCTTCACCTCACCTGGCCGGTCACCTGGGACTCGGCCAGCCACTGTCCTCCCCAGCCACTCCCCCGCAGGGGGTCCTCCTCCTCCCCATCTAGTCTGGGCTCTCCTGGGGCACAGCCCGCACCCCTTCTCACCGCTCCTCCGGAGGACCCCTCCCCGGGCAGCCACACCTGCTTCCATGCCTACGTGCAGACCATCGGCGGCTGGTACTGCTCCGAGGAGTCTGATGTGGATGTCCAGCTGCCCCCACACCTTCGCTTGGAGGCCACAAGCAGCCGGACATGCCAGAAGTGAGCGCCGGGCCATTCCTGGCTTCCCTGCCCAACGGGGCCCTCCTGGGCCGCCCACATCTTAGAACACGGTGGTCAGAGATGTACTCGTCCCGCCCCAGGGCCAGCGGCCCCACACACCCTACCTGCAGCCTCCGTGGACCACACCCCACCTCCTCCCTCCTGGAAGGCGGCAAGGGCCCCCGAAGACTCTTCCTGCTCCTGACCCCCGGCCGGCCTCCACTTCCCACGCTGCAGAGGGAGCTTCATTGAGAACTGGGACCCAATCATATCGTCTGTCACCCTGAAAGCCGATGGCCTCCTACTGTCCCCGGGACAGAACCAAGCCCAGCAGGCTCCTCTGCCCAACCCCCCTCGCTGACCTCTTAGGCCTCTGTGGCCTCCCACTAGTTCCCAGAAGCACCCAGCGCCTTCCTGCCCCCGGCCTCCCACAGGCTCCTCCCTGTGCCTGGAGCCTCCGCCGGGCTCTGCCGTGGGCTCACTCCTACTCATTCTTCACATCTGAGCTTAATTGGCACATCTTCGGGGAAGGGTTTCCTGGTCCGCCTGTCCAAATTAAGGCCTTGTAACACGTTCTAAAAGCACCCTGCAATTTTCCCTCGCCGCAACTTTGACCTTACAGTGGTAATCACTTCTGTGTTTCGTTTATCCGGAGACCCTACAGGATCCACAGGGCAAGAGCCATCGATCGGCCGTGTTGGGGCCCGTGCAGGCCAGGCCCAGGGAGGGCGGCAATGCTGACGGGGCCATCTGCTCCTCCACGTATGTCCCTGCACGTACCCCCACCCCCGCTGGGGACCGAGGTCCCCTCCACAGGATCGTGCTGCCTCCGCCGTTTGCTTTTCCTAGAGACCCCCCACCCGTGCAAGCCCCCCGGCTCCTTCCACAGAGCCCAGGCTCACCCTCCAGACCCCTCCCTCCCCATCAACTCCCCTCCCCGCCGAATCCCAACGCGGGGTTGACCTTCTTATTAAACAGTTGTCTCGGGTTGTCATAGATCGTGGCCAGTGTCTGTGGGCTGTCTGTTGGTTTTTCACCCAGATTCCCAACGGAACCACGATCTTCCTACTCTCTCCCTTTTGAAACCCTCACGTCCCCGGTGCACCGCGCCCCACCAACAGTAAGTCTCGGTGTCTTTCCCCTGGGCTCCTCGGTGCCGCCAGATAATTCAGAGTTGGTCGGAAAGCTTCAGATGCCTCATTTGTCAAACTTAGGACGGGAACTTCAGAAATTGGGGTAGATTAGTGGGGAGACCGGAAGAGACTCCCCGTGTCCCCATCCAATGCTTATCCCACTTCCTCCGTGTTTCAGAGCACCTGCTCCTGCCAGCCTCAGCCACCCACCAGCCAGGACCCAGGGCCCGCCTGCTCCGTCCCCCCACACAGGCAGGCCACGAGGCCCTTCCCGTGCGCCGTCTGGGGCGGTGTGGGCCTGGCCTTGCTTTCCCGGGGCTCCTGCCTTCCCTCTTCCCTCTCCCTCGGATGCGGACCCTCTCTGTAGGGTTTCCAGCTCCACGCACTCAAAAGAAAGTCTGAACAGATAATCTGCATTAGCGAAGAAAGCTTGCAAACTGTGATGCTGTCACAGGAAATGGAGGCTTTTCAGGACGGCAGCTGGTGCCCGTGAGAACATTCCAACGGCTCAGACGGGGCCACATCCGTCCCTTGCCCCAGTATCCACAGGCACCGCCGGCGCCACGTGGTGAAGCTCTGCTTTGTCTGAGGCAGCAGAACAGGTATGAGCCTTCCCCCCTGCCACCACATACGACCCGGCAGGTGCCCCCTGTAGCCCGCTGGGAGGAAGCCTGGAAGGGCCGCATGTGGGACCCGGGCTTGGCCAAACCAACGGCTCCTCGCCCTCCGCTTCTGGGGAGGGTGCTCCGGCCCCCAGGGAAGCCCCGCATACGCCTTCCTCAGTACGAAGGGGGAAAGGTCTGAGTGAGGTGCACCTGCTTCACCTGCAGTGATCAGGCAGCTCTCCGCCACCAAGGTCAATCACAAGATCACAATCCGTCTGGGACCCAAGCCTGGCTGCAGGAGGGCACCAAGCCAGCCACATCTCCCCAGTGATGGCCACTGGTCTCCCACGGGGCCCGAGCCTGGCTGCCTCGGGCAGGTGGGGAGGGGACCAGAGTTCATTTCCGTGGTGACAAGTGTTCACAGCCAGAACTCTGACATGCGGGGAAGACGTCCCACCACTGCTCTCCACTCAGAAAGCCCAGACACCTCATCGGGCTACTCTGAGATTTGCAGGAATCTTCTATAAGGACACAGCACGGCTCTACAGAACCCCTGCCGTCCAGAAGCTTCTACAGCCCGCCCTTAGGGAAACACCGGCCTGGAGAGGGGAGAAGCAGCACAGGCCACACAACTCAAATTCCCTCAGGAGGACAGGTGTGGACGCTTTTTACGAAGACTGCTCTGTGCGGGTCTGACTACTGGAGGCTCCTCTCGCCGGTGGGATCTGACAGAACGTGTCCTTTTGTGTCTGGCCTGTGTCACTAGGCTCGATGTCCTCCAGGCCCCCCAGCGGGGCAGCGGGGGTCAGAATGCCCCCCTCCTGCGGCCTGGACACCCCTCCCCTGCGCAGACCGGCCACACCGTGCGTAGCCCTTCACCCGCCGTCGGACACGGGGCTGTTTCCAGCCCTTGGCTATCGCGAATCCTGCTGCCGTGAACGCAGGGTACAAGCGGCTCTCGGAGTCCTCGCTTCCACCCGTCCGGGGGTGGACCTGGACACAGAAGTCTGGATCGCAGGGGGACTCTGTCTCATGGGCTGAGGACTCGCCATACGGCGCCCACAGCGGCTGGGTCACCGTCCGTCCCGCCCGCGGTGCCCGGGCTTCCCGCTGCCCCGCGTCCCCCCACGCCTGCTGTCCTGCTCCTTTGTTTTTGTAGTCACCATCCTGGTGGGGGGGGGAGGTGGAGAAAGACCATCTTTTAGTGGGACCTGCAAAAGCCCCGATTCAGAAAAAGCAACCCGGGTGGAAGTGTTGCGCAACGAACACATCACAACCTGAGAACGCAGGCAGCTAAAAATAACTCCGGGAAGAGGCGTTTTCAGGGCCGCCGGTGACGTAAGTGTGAAATGAAGATTCTCTCTGGTTTCTTGGCCTGGCGGGGCCTTCCCTGCCCCTCCCGGGACCAGCTATGTGACAGGTGTCGGGGGAGGGTTCCGGAAGTGAGGCGGTGGCACACCGCGAGTCCGTCCCCGGCTGGGACGACAGACTGGATCCAGCCGGCCTCGCTCTCCAACGCAAGTCTCAGGTGAGCCCCACGCCCCACGCTGGGAGCTGTTTGTGTTACATTCTGAAATAATTATAGAATCACAGGAAATTTCCAAAAGAGCACAGAGAGGCCCCAAGCACCCTCCACGCGCACTTCCCCGACGGTCTGGCTTACGTAACTATGGGGGACGGCACGGTTCCCACGAGGCCACCGCACGGAGTGTGTCCCTGTCGCTCCGTGCACCAGCACCACAGCTGCAGCTCTGGGTGGCCTCCCCCACCATCCAGATGCAGGAGGACTGCTCCATCTGGAGAAGACCTTGCCAATGGGCCCCCTCAATGTCATGCCCCCTCCAGCCACCCCTGACTTCCAGCCACCTCGAAGCCAGTCTCCGTCTCTGACACGCTGTCGTTTCAAGGGGATCATACGGACAGAATCGTGCATGACGACACCTTCGGACGCTGGCTTTTTTTCACTCAGCAAAATGCCCCAGAGGTCCATCAGGTTGTCACTGGGACAGGGCATCCCTGTGTGGAGCTGTAACACTCAGAGGCATGGGTGTGAAACGGTTGGTTTAACAGTTCCCGTGCAGGGGGACCCCCGGGCTTTCCCCCACTTGAGGCTTTTGCTTATAACGAAGCTGTGAACAAGCGTGCACGGCTTTGTGTGGACACGGCTGTCACCTCCCTGGGATCCATGCCCTGGAGTGCGAGGGGTCAGGCCAGGTCGCCGACAAGTGCACGCTTCATTGACTAAGAAGCTGTGACAGTGTTTGAGAGGCCCAGTGTCTCGGCGTCCTTGCCAGCGTCTGGGGTCACCACTGGGTCTGACCGGAGCCGCCGTCACAGACGGACCCGGCATCTCCCGGGGGCTTCCCTTCGCACGTCCCGAATGGCGAAGGTCACTGGACACCTTCTCGCGGCCACTCTGCCGTGTATATCACCTCATCGCTGAGTGTCCCCTCAGACCGCCTGGGGTTCTCCCTGTTGTATCTCGACGGCCCCCACGTATCTAGCCCCTTCATCAGAAACGTGGCTCCCAAGCACTTTCTCCCTCCCTACCGCTCTGCTTGGGATCCTCCCAACGGGGGCCTGGCCCAACGAAGGTTTCTCATGTGATCAAGCCCCACTCACCGATCTTCGCTTCTGTGGATTGTGTTTCTGGTGTCCTGGCTACGACCCGTGTGCTGAGCCCTGGCTCCCCAGATTGCCTCCGAGCTTTCCCGGGAGAGCGTTCCACTTTCACACGTTAAGCTGCATTCTCCCATTTGAGTTAACGTCTGTGTAGGACGGGATGCCGAGGGTCATTCTGCCCACAGACAAGCAGTGGGCCGGCACCACGGAAACGCTTCTGCGCCTCTGCCCAGAACCAGCTGTCTCTACTCGTGCGGCTGGACGTCTGCCTTCTCTCTCCTGTTCCGACGCCCGCCGCGGTGTCTGTCCCCGGCCAGCACCAGGCCTGGCAGACAGCAGGCAATGCTGGCGGAAGGACCACGGTTTTGGAAAAAGTCCTACAACGTGGTAGACTGTTTCCTCTCACTTTATTCTCCTTCGAGACGGTTTAAGCCATGCTCATCCCTTGACTTTCTATACAAACTTTTAGAACAACCGTGCCTTTACCTACATCAAGTCTTGCTGGAATTCACACAGGTAATTTTGGTAACGTTTTAGTTAACAGAATATAACCAAGATGTTATCATTTCAACATGTAATTAATATAAGAATAATTAATGATTTTTTTCATGCGTATACCCTACCTTCACTCAGATCAGCCATTTCAAGTGCTCAGCCCTGGTCTAGAGGCTCAGGGAACATTTTCTAAGCAAGAAGGATGTTTTCCACTGGGCCCATGTGCCATAAAATATTAAAAGCTTTAAGGGAAAAATGATGAAAAGAGAAAAGCAAACAAATGAGCCATCTTGACAAACGTGTGCTGCAGAATGTTCCTGAAAGACGGGTCTTGGGTGGGGTGTGGACCCCCGGGAAGTAGCAGGTGGGTAGAGAGGAATTGTGTGGCCAGTAAATTGGTGAGACACTGCAGATTCCCAATCTGGAGTCCTGATTCACAATGGCACAGTAAAGGCCCTGAGAAGTCCTGTAATAAAAAATCTGCTGGAAAGTGTTTAGCCCAGCAGGGTCTGAGCTTATCTGGTACACTTGTGCGCACACTGTTTCATGTGCTCGAGAACTGCAGCCCAAAGCACAGACTGGGTGTGCCAGTGCAAGGGAAGGGGCTGGTCCTGCTGCAGGGCACAGGCACCAGGGACCAGGGTGTGAGTCTGGCTCTGCCCTGTTCTGGACGTCAGATACCTCCGTATTAGCTATTTCCTCTCCTGGGGCCTCAGTTTCCTCCTTTGCACAACGAGCCCTTCAGCCCGCACAGGTACGGCTTTGAAATTCTAGCTCATCGTGACAATCCCGTAAGACAGTGGCTCCCTAGCACTTTCCAAGGCACAACCCCACGCCCCCCATGACCCTGCCTGCGTCTGTTTTCCGGAAACAAGCCTGCGGTGTCAGAGAGAAGCAGCACGATACGGCAGTCACGCCTGCTTGCTTAGTTCAAACCCGTGAACTCGACATCGACAATTCTGTGCACCAGTTACAGCCCCCAGTGCTTTCCAACCTTGTCTCCCATCACACAGGCCTCCGCTCCGGCCCAGAGTTTTCCTTTTGGGACCTTCCCAGAGCCTCCCTCACCCGCCCTCCCGCCAGCCCCACTGCCTCGCCTCTGCCTCCTCTCGGTGCATCTCCCCCTCCCTCCGGTGTGGCGTGCGTGCTCTCTCTGGGCGGCCACCGCTTTTAAAGCCCCAGGCGGCCACCGTGCATGCCCATGCCCCTTTCTCCCACCACCGTGACGCCACCAGGAGGACCGAGTTTGACTGCCACAGGCCACTGGACAGCTGCGCGCCGCCCGGGGCTCCGTGACCACTCGGGGAGTGTTTCACTGCCTGGAGACTAACTCCCGAGAACCGCTTCACCCGCCCGCTGGTTCCCGCTCCGGAATCTGCAGGCTGACAGGGGCTCTCGAAAGCAGACGTGGGAGGCCAGTCTCTCTCTGTGTGTCTCTGTGGGATGGACACGGAACACGGGCCTCTGCTGTGGCCACAGGACCTTATCAGCAGCTTCCTGACTTCAGGATGGCCCCTGTCCCCCAACAGGTACCATGTCTCCAGATCCGGGACCAGGAACTTGGGAACAGGAGGGCACCCCCCAGGGAGGCATGGCACATACCCAGGTGACCTGCGGGAAGAAAACTGTCCCCCACCTAGCTCAAGCCGCCTCTCAGGGCGGGGCCCTTAGACGATGGAGCACCCAGACCTCTCACTCCCGCATCTTGCTCTTGTTCTCATCCTAGGTCACTTTCCCCTCTATTAAAGTGAACAGTTGCAGGGTGCCTGGGGGGGCTCAGTCGGTAGCGTCCGACTCTTAAATCTCGGCTCAGCTCCTGATCTCAGGATCGTGGGATTGAGCCCTGCGTTGGGCTCTGCGCTCAGGCAGGAATCTGCTAGAGATTGCCTCGCCCCTCCGCCCCCTCCCGCTCGCTTGCGCACGCTCTCTCTCTCTCATAAATAAATCTTAAAAAAAAAAAAGGAAAAGTGAACAGCTACAAACCATACACACACCATGGAAGCCAAGAGACAACCGCTCTGCCTGGTTTCCTACGGTGCCTCCCAGGCCGGCCTGTCTCCTGTCTTTCTGCCACATCGGCCTCCGCGTCTGGGAAGGACGGGCTTCGCTGAGGCCCCGGGCGGCTCCCTCTGGGGGCTGCACCCTGAGTTCTCACGGCGGCCCACTCTGTCCCCCTCCCAGCACCCCCAACGTCATTTTGGTGAAATCAGTGTGTAACATCATGACATGAATGATCTGAAACACCAGCGACTGCACCGACTGCTTGCTCGAGCACATTTATTATTCACACACTTGCAGTGTGACCTGTAGGCAGGTAATGATTTACTTTTTCATATCTCCTTAGTTCTTATTATCTGCACACACTCGGTCACTGGGTACGCAGGTTAGACTTTGTTGTTCTGTGTCGGTCACGTTGTGCGTGAGGACCTGGTGCACTGGTTCACGTGGGTGTTGTGTGTGCTGGTGTGTCGGTCCCGTGTTACGTGTAGCTCTGGTTGTGTGTGGAGGGCGGGGGTCTTGTCTCTGTAGGTGTTGTGTTTTGCTGTTGTCGGCAGGCCTTGTGCTGTGCGCAGATCTGGTTGTGCGTGCTGGTGTGCAGACCTCATGTCATCTGTGTGTAGACGGTGTCATGTGGGGTTCGCGCCGAGTGGTGGTCCCATAGCGTGTGTACGTGTGCGGACGCTGCTGGTGGCGACGGCGCTGGGGCCAGGTGCTCTTGGCCACACCCCCATGTCCTGCAACCGCTCCTCCCTGTGCTGTCCGTCTGTCCGCCCTGGGGTCAAGCCCTGGCCAGGGTGCAGGGGGCCCACCCGCCCTGGAGGCCAGACACAGGCTGGGGGCCGGGCGCGTCCCTCCGCGGTGCCCGGGCTCGTGGTGAGCAGCTCCGGACTCCTGGGCGCCTTGTCTCCACCCTCAGGTCCCCTCTCTCCGTCTGGGGCGCGCGTCCCTGTGGTCGCCTCGGAGGGCTGCGCCGGAGGCCCATCTTTTGAGAAGACTTGCCGTGTCCGCAGATGTCTTATTCACGCCTCCGACGACAGCTGGTCTGCGGGGCCCGTGGTCCTGTACACTCAGGCCGGGAAGGCAGGACGTCCAGCGTCACAGGGGAGGGGGGACACTGTCCCCGCTGGCCAGCCTCTGCCCCCAGAAACTTTCAGACCTTCTGCCTCCCTCCACCGCCCTTGCACATCCCAACCTGCTTCAGGGCTGAGCGCTGCTCCTGCGCCCCCCCCCCCCGCCAGCCTGCAGATTTTCTCGTGTTCCTTCTTTTCCAGTTTCTCCTGTTTCTCTCCCTGAGCCCCTTCCTTTCATTGGAGACAACGTCTGTATCTCTGACGTGCGCATCTGGTTCTTTAGGAAGATTTCTGAGCAACGAGGGGAGACAGAGGTCTGCACTCTGCCCCCCCAAAATGTAAACCAAGGAAGTATGGCCTTTCTTGTGCTGATCAGAGCCCCCCCCGACAGTGGTCTTTCTGCACACGCACGTTTCTATGCGGGCGGCTGACGCTTTCCAACTGGGCCCCCTTGGGAGCTCTGGTGATGAAAAGACCCTCGGGCATTCTCAGCAGAAGGTGGGGGAGCTCCGGGGCCACAGCGCGGGTCCGGGAGGTCAGGCGTGCCAGGGAGAGGGGCCCCCGGGACGCGCGGAGACTGAGAACACAGAATCAGTGAGCGGGACGGACGCGGCCGGCTCAGAACCAGGCCTCTGCCAGCCTCGGAACTGACGTGGTGCTGAAGTCACTCCTGTGTTTTGGGTCACAAGGAGATGCAAATGTACTCTGAGTACTCTGCGTGCTCTAGCCTTACGCAAGGCGACACACGTGGCCCGCTCCTCCTGTAAGAGTCCTTGTCCTGCAGGGACAGTCCCAAGGGCACTCCTTGTTGTCCTGTCCCCAGAGCATGAGTGGACAGTACGGTCCTGCTCCGTCATCCCGAGCACCAGCCCCATGCAGACCACGACAGGAGGACCCCCGACTCACGGGGATGGTGCCTCCCACCGCAAGGGCAGACGGCCGTCGGACAGCGGAGTTCCGCGGACGCAAGTGACCCAGCAAGGCTCACGGCTGTGAGCTGGGGACGCCGATCACGTGAAACACCAAAAATCAACCAAACAAGACGGTGACCCCCGACACAGACCAAGCAAAGAAAGGCATCATCTCGGAGAAATCCAAGTTTCATTTTGATGGGAGTTCGTGGAACTGTGACCCCGCGGGCCCCAGAAGGGGAGAGGGCCCAGGGTTGGGATTCTGTGGATTTTAGGAGGGTGAGAGGCCTCAGCTGGGCCCCCAATTGTGACCCGGAGCTGCCCCTCTGCGCCACTCCAAGGGCTCCTCAACACCCCAAATTCTCCACGGCCAGCTTGCAGCCTCTGTGACCCTTGCTTCCTGCTCCAGAAACTCTCCGTCCTTCTGTCAAAGCCTACCTGATCTGGAGGACGTCATCCAAAGGGCCCCCCCTTGGGGACGCCCTCCTGGCCACACCCCTTCTGCCCCCCAACAGGCCACACCCCCTTCCCCCTGAGAGACCCAAGACCACCTGCGCCCTCCTCAGCACATACCTCTCTCTGCAGCAAGTTAGGGCCCTGGACCGTCCACACCAGCCTCAACCAGAGCTCACTCAAAACTGTTTTCCTTACGTCAGCTCCCCCGTGGCTCTCGAGCCCTCCCTCTGGAAACTCCTGCTCTCCCTTAGTTTCTCTGGGGGCACGTTCCTGAGCTCCCCTCCCTTCCTGTCTTCTGTCTAAATCCACCCCCGGTGGTGGAGGGGGTAACCCAGGCTACCCCCGAGTCCCCTCTCCCTCCAGACCCAGCACCTACCCCACACCCGTGTCCCCAGTCCAGACGCGGTCCACCCTCGGCCCCGGACCCCACCTGATGCCTGGTTCCAGGCACCGCCGACCTCTCTGCCGACACGCCCTACACGGGAGCTGACGGCTTGAACGGCTCGCCCCTAGTTTTAACAGCTGCAAGGGACATAATTTCCAGCATATTATAAATATTGGCTTCTTAAAATAAAACCGTTAGGTCACTCTTCTAAACACATCTATTGGAATCGAGCGCCACAGTGTGACATGCACAGCCATCTGTTTCAAGGCACGGGCACGAGCTCTCCCTCCGCAGTCGGGAAGTTCACGGCCCTTCCTCGTCTGGGATCTCCACGCCCCTCCCTGCTGACGCCAAACCCCAGCTCCATCTTCCTGCCGAAGCCCACCCTGCCAGGATGCGAATCCGTTTATGCACATAAATCAAATCGGCATTGATCCTCCGGACCAGAGCATGGGATCCTTTCCTCCGGGTGGAGCTGGCACTGCGGTCACTGGAACCCCGCGGACCGAGCAATGACAGCACACGTTCGATCAACTGTCCTCTAACGGCCTTGATGAGGCTGAGGCCCTTCCCCAGCGGCTCACTGGTCACGGACACGCGCTCGCAGCTGTTCCCACTCTCCGCTGCTGTCAACGTGAGCGCCGGGAGCCTTGTTCTGCAGACGAGTGACCAGGAGGGAGGTAACGGCTGTTACCGCAGCGTCTCCCGCAGCCACTCGACAACGACCGCTGTGACCCTCCACAGGTCCCCACCAGCTCCACATCTGCTGAAAGCCTGAGGTCTCTTACCCACAGTGAAGCCACAGCCCCCACACCCACACATCCGTTGTTTCCTGAGGATTCTGCACCTGGGGCAGCGGCCCAGCCCAAGAACGGAGATGGGGTTGCCTGTCTCAGAGTCTCCCGGACTCTGAGTGGAAGGTCGTTCCTCGGGATCAGAGTGTGTTGGGGAGGTGAGGACCCAGACTCTAGGCCCTGAGCAAGGGTCTCTCTCACCCCAGAGGGGTGGTTAGAAGATGCCGCTGTCTGCGGGGCCGATTCCCCCCCATCCGCACCCCATCCTCCCCGGTCTCCACCCACCTGCGCCTGCAGCTCCGCAACGGTCCCTCCAGTCACCCACCACATTTCCCAACCAAACCCACAGCGCGGCCTCCTGGCTCTGGATGTAACTCTGTCCTGGTTCCTCCTTTGCCTCCTGCTTCCACCCTGTTTGTAATTGTCAGGCCCGGATTCCCCACGAGGCAAGGACGGGGTCATCGAGAAAAAGACACAGATCCTGTCCCACTCCTGCCCAAAGACCGTCGGTGGCATCCGCTGGGCACTGGGGATACACGCTGAACGGTGGATAGCCCACGTGGCCCTCCTGTGCTTTCTCCCCTCGGTCACACTGCCCGGCTCACCCTTGGGCACACAAAGCTCGTTTCCCCCCAGGCCTCTGCACCTGCCACTCCCCTGCCCACGACACTCTCACCCCAGACCTCTAGGAGGGCCTTGCGGCACTGATCTCAGCCCCGGTGTCCCCTGCTCAGACAGCATGTGTGGCCACCCCCACCCACACCCAGTGTCCATCTGC
Organism: Mustela nigripes; assembly: GCF_022355385.1. Lineage (NCBI taxonomy): Eukaryota > Metazoa > Chordata > Mammalia > Carnivora > Mustelidae > Mustela > Mustela nigripes. Next base: position 215,739,352 of record NC_081558.1, read on the forward strand.
CTCCTGTCCCCTACGTGCTCTAACTGTGGTCCACCTGACCAAGTTCAGATTCGACTGTTTCAGTCAATGCTGCCCTCCCACCAGCATATCAGACCCAAGAGACAGGGCCTTCTCCCCTGTTCTCTGCAGTGCCCAGCATATGACAGGCGCACACCGAACAAATATTTGTGGAACGAATGGCCAAAGGGACGAAAATGCACGGCGTGAACTGCTGGAGGTGGGCGGGGGCGGGTGCCAGCCTCCCCTTCCAAACCCGACGAGATTGGGAAAGCACAGAAGCCGTTGCTGAACCAACCTGCCCTCTGAAATCACGCGTTATCAGAAAAGTACCTTAAATCTCCCTTAAGTCTGCAAAATGGGAGGAGTGTTCTCTTGCTGGCGTTCTCCCCTCTCCCCGATAACGATATCAAAAGAATGATAATGAGAGGTTGATCTGAGGCAAACAGAGCTCTTTCTCAACTATAATTACCCCGAGGAAAGGTATTAGCCTTGGAATTGGGGTTGATTTTTTAAATGTATTTATTTGTCTCCTGGGAAAGAATAACCGGCCTTTCTGCTTCCAAAATAGAGTATACCATTAAACCCTCTGTTGGGAACTTTTTCTGCCAGAAACATGAATCAGAGAAGTCAACAGGGAGAGCCCCAGAAAGGAGGCCTTTGCCGGTTCTCCCCTTCCACACCCACACCCCAGCTCTCCGACTCAGCCATTCACCGCAAAGCCCAGAGGTCAAGGAAACTCGGAGAAGCTGCGTGGACAGGGAAGCCGCGGACAATGGGAGAAGGTGCGGCTGGGAAACAAAGTATCCCGGGT
>NC_081558.1:215740172-215741070 GCF_022355385.1 Mustela nigripes
GCTGTCCCGGGACCGGGACACTTGTCACCGCGGCTGGGAAACAAAGTATCCCGGGGGGCTGTCCCGGGACCGGGACACTTGTCACCGCGGCTGGGAAACAAAGTATCCCGGGTGCTGTCCCGGGGCCGGGGCATTTGTCACCGCAGCCGCTGCCTCCTGGCACCTCTGGGGCAGTTCTCCCCCCTAGGCCTGTTAAGGCTTATCGGGAAACCAGGTGCTTCCCTACTTTCATCCCCAAACGCGCTGGGGCGCCACGCGGGGCCCGCGATGGACCTGGTGCGTCCGGACTTCGTGCAAGTGGCTTAAGCAAAGGTGGTTCTGTGCGGGCGCCGCGGTCAGCGTCTCTGATGTCACGCTTGTTTCTACCATTTTAACGTGGGGGGAGGTCGGGGCTATTTCCGCACCTTTGCGGGGAGGAGCCCCCTCCGCGACTTCAACAGCGCCGCAGAGGCGAGCCCCAGGCTGGGGCACCGGCAGGTGCGCGTCCCCCGCGCGTCCACGCTGGCTCCCCACGCCCGACCCCCGCCGCGCGCCTGCCCCCGTCGCGGAGGCCGCGTGGCCAGCGCCTCCGCCCACGCCGGCCGGGCCTCACCTGCGCGACCCGCAGCCCCTTCCTCGCGCAGCCGCGCCCCCCCCACCCCGGTCACCGCGCACGGGCTCCACCCCCTTCCCCGGCCGCCCAGGGGGTGCAGGAGAGGGGGCGGGGCGCCCCGGGGGGCCGCGGGAGCCCCGCCGCCCGGACCGCGGGTCGGCGCTCCTAACCGCCGGGACGGGGCGCCCCGGGGCCGAGCCCGACGACGGGGACGGTGACATCACGCCGGGCCGTCGGCGGCGAGGGCGCCCGGGGGCGGGGAGCGCGGGCCGGGGCCGGGGGCGGAGGAGCCCCCGCGCCGCACCC